>NC_044503.1:42193013-42538013 GCF_902362185.1 Chanos chanos
AATCCTCTGCACTTATTACCACTGTATGAATCTTTCCACTGCCACATGACCCTGAGCTTGGTCTCTTAGTACACACTGACATAGAGTTCACACTCAGTTAAGGGGGAATGTTTCAGAGCAGAGACAATTTCACTGGTTTTACACAAAGCCAACAATCTAAAGAGATAAAACATTAAAACATGATTTTTTTTCAGTAAAATGACATAAATGAAAAGAGTGTGTTAAACAGAGGAGCAGTCAGTGTAATATGAGTTTCCTTAAAAAACAAACAATGAGATTTGACCACATCTTCTAGGAGACAGAAGTATCTGAGATTTTGTCACAGCGCCCCCATCAGGTGACTCTTGGTGTTTTTCATAACTGCAGGAGCAGCAGCTGTGCATTAAACATGATGTTTATGAAAATGTGAGAAAACGACTGTAACACTTTATGGTGTTGAGTTGGGGGTTAAAACAGTTCTGAACACAGAGACCATAAAGTTAATTAAGATTAACAGTGTCTCTTCACCACTGTTTAAAAACAACTCAAGATGAACTGTTTTTGAATATATATTTAATAAAAGCAAAATAAAAAATGTACATATAGTCCTGCCAATCAATACAACATCATTCATACGTCAACAATAAGAAATATCAAAAGAATATTTTTAAAAATAGTAAAATATGCATAATAGGCAAGTAAAATTGGAAATTTAGAGCACAGACATAGTTAATTCACTCTAACACTGTCTAAATACAACACAGATAGAATAGAATATTACAACACAAACAGATGTTCATAAGGATTGTCCAGAAACAAAGAAACGTGTTTAAAAATAGTAATCAAACCTCATAAAAATCATATTCATTATGTTAATACTGAACTGGGTATTTTAACTGCACAGGTTCAGCTCAGAACTGTACTTGGGTAAATCTGGGAGGAGGACACTCACACTCACACATGACGATCATACTCAAGCATGTGAGACACACACTCACACTCACACGTGACGATCATACTCAAGCATGTGAGACACACACTCACACTCACACATGACATTCATACTCAAGCATATGAGACACACACTCACACTCACACACGACATTCATACTCAAGCATATGAGACACACACTCACACTCACACACGATGATCATACTCAAACATATGAGACACATACACACACAGAAGATGAGGAGGGAAAAGGAGAATATTATACGATTGTCATGAAACATTAAGAATAACTAGGCCTGTACAGTGCAAAGACAATGTCTACCACAGTAACATATTTACTATTAACAATACAAATCTAATCACCATATAGATACATAAAGTAACGGTTATATCTTGTTGCGTAACGTGGTATTTATTCACACACAGATGCGTAGCATAGCATGTGTGATGTAAATAATCCTGTTAACAGTTTACATAAAGATCGTAAGATTAAGATCCTGTGACACCATAAATACAGCAAACAAGAAACAATAAGAAAGAACAATACATAAAGAAACAGATAAAGGAGGAAACAAAGACATACATTTTGTAAACGCTACAACAGAACACAGAGATAAACTGTTTGAGGTTTCTCCACTAAAGTGAGCCAGTGTATAAAGCAAGACATTTAGCTTTTCAGAACGTCAGTAACAAATCAGATATGCACACATATACTTTCAAACACAGATATGAATATGAAGTACAGACAACTAAGTGAGGGCAGTGGACAAAAGCAAAGAATAATAAGTTATTCATAACCACAGATGCCCTTTCAAATAGTGCGAAGCAACGAAAAAGTTAAAGTTGAGGAAGAGCCCGGAGAACAACAGTCTTGATGGATGTGTTACCATGGAAACCAAAAATCATGAAAGAGAAGCTATGACACATACACATTGTTTTTTGATCTTGGTATTTATAAGAAAACGAAAGTATATCAAGAGTAACAATACAACACAATTGACTGTGTTAATGAAAATTTGTCTTCCTGGTCTTGTAATGAACTCTGGCCTCTCACCTAATCTAAGCCAGAGAAACATGAGTGGACAGGAAGAGGTTCTCACCCGCTCTCTGTGGTCTGCACTACTGTCCAAGGTCTTACAGCAATGACTAAATCTGACATTTAATAGATCAGTTGTTGTACCATGATTGGCCGTGTGGCATTTGGATGCACCAATCGGTCGGATCAAGGAATATGGACGTACGACTTCTCAGAGGAAACAGACAGAGGAAAGAAATGGTTAGTAAAGGTCACCAGAAGCAACTACAATACCAGACTTACTGTGTCCACCTGACACTCACAAGAGACTCCAATACCAGACTTACTGTGTCAACCTGACACTCACAAGAGACTCCAATACCAGACTTACTGTGTCAGCCTGACACTCACAAGAGACTCCAATACCAGACTTACTGTGTCAACCTGACACTCACAAGAGACTCCAATACCAGACTTACTGTGTCAGCCTGTCACTCACAAGAGACTCCAATACCAGACTTACTGTGTCAACCTGACACTCACAAGAGACTCCAATACCAGACTTACTGTGTCAGCCTGACACTCACAAGAGACTCCAATACCAGACTTACTGTGTCCACCTGACACTCACAAGAGACTCCAATACCAGACTTACTGTGTCCACCTGACACTCACAAGAGACTCCAATACCAGACTTACTGTGTCCACCTGACACTCACAAGAGACTCCAATACCAGACTTACTGTGTCAACCTGACACTCACAAGAGACTCCAATACCAGACTTACTGTGTCCACCTGACACTCACAAGAGAATCCAATACCAGACTTACTGTGTCCACCTGACACTCACAAGAGACTCCAACATCAGACTTACTGTGTCCACCTGACACTCACAAGAGACTCCAATACCAGACTTACTGTGTCAACCTGATACTCACAAGAGACTCCAATACCAGACTTACTGTGTCAGCCTGACACTCACAAGAGACTCCAATACCAGACTTACTGTGTCAACCTGACACTCACAAGAGACTCCAATACCAGACTTACTGTGTCAAGTACGTTATGCCTGAACAGGTCAAACAGACAAGTTACTTGTGTTTAACATTTCAAAGGGTTTTATGCTTTTAAACGTAGAGCACAGTGACATTCCAGCTGACCATCATGGGGTGTGTCTGGAATATGTATGAAAACTGATCTTGCAGGCACAGTTCGATGAGGATCCAATTCTCTGCCACAAAAAAAGGTAATTTAGGGTCGATGCTGTACCCACCATATTTGTCCACTGACCCCAGGCCTAAGAGGAGGAGGGCCCCTTCACTGAGAATCCCACCAGCACTGGTAACGGTTACTGCAATAGCCAGTGATCACACACCTATTGTGCTCCAACACACTTCGGCATGATACATGTTATCTCTTAATAATATTTAATAGCATTTCTCATTTCACATCATTTCATGTCTAGCCTATACTCCCGCCATGTAAAAACAACAACAACAACAACAAGGCCTTATTGTCATTACAGAGACTGAGGGAGAAACGGAGAGAAGAGAGTGCATGGATTGTGGCAATTGTTAAGTGAATAAGAGGGATATGCCAGGAACACCGTGAGCATGTAGTCAGCGAATCAGACGCCAGTGATCCAGGAGTCAGCGAACCAGGAGTCAGTCAGGAAGACCTGAAGGAAGAACTGAAAACTGAGAGAGCAATGACAAGAAGACCAGAGAGAGCACTGGAACAGCAGAACAGAATAAACGCAGCACTACAGCAGAACATCATGATTCAATTTTAACAAAAGAGTATGAGAGCTGCAGGGATGGACAAGCCAGCTGACGATGGGTGTGTCTTGAAAGCAAGGGCCAGAACTGAAGGGCAAAAAAGACCAAGTCTCCTTCAGCACTTACAGTCACGACAGTCAAGTCACTACCAAACACCTTGCCCGTTGCCATGGACGCACTTGGTCTGTCCATTCCTTGCTCACCTGCAGCTTCAGCTTCAAGCTACGTCGGGTTGGGAAGTCTGGTCGCTCCAACAGCCTCATTGTTACTCCACCAGCCAGCCTGGTCACTGCTCTGCCAGCTCCGTCAGCGCTTTGGTTTAGTGAGCGTATTGTAACATGTTATGGATGGAACCACATCTCCTCCCTCACACCTTAGATCTTATTCCAGCTCGCGGCCTAACTATCTCTCACGTAGTTGTGTCTCCCTATTCCACCGCCTTATCTGACCATTTTCTCGTTACCTTCCAGGTCACGCTCCTCTCTCCTCCTGTAGTCTCTGTTGTGGTTCGTAGCTGCCGCTGCATTAATGTTTCCACCGCTGCCGCGCTCGTTAACCTGCTTCCTGCTGCCCTCAGCTCCCTCAGTGATCAACAAGGGTCTTTGAACGATCTTTGAGCAGGCCTTTCAGTGATGACGAAGCTGGCAGAGCAGTGACTGATAAATGTAAATGTAAATGATATTTAACCATAGTCTGTATTAAACAAATGTAACAATAAGGTTTAATAACAATTATGTTACACATAACTGAACTGATTTGACTTTAAAAGCAAACCTTCCACACAGATTTGTTGTTGTTGTTGTTGTTAATGATTAACTTAGATGATTAACACTAATATCCACATGGATGGTTATTGTTCTTGAAGTAGATATTGTGTCATAATTGCATTTTCATCAAACTTTAGATACACTGATCAAATTTGGACATTACAAATCAACTTTGTAAGTCAAATTTGTGTTTAATTTTGTGTTGTAAGGTTATCCTGCCATGCTCTGTGAAAAGACAGACAGGTCCAGTCACTCTCCCATCTGTCAGCGGTCTGTTAGCGGTTTAGCATCCATAGATATGTGTAGTCAACTCGGTCACATGTCAGAGCCCTGGGCACAAATCTTACTATATGTGTAGTCCACGGTCCTGATGGGGTATTTCTCATGTCTGTCTGCAGGGTCTCTCAGTGCAGAAACTATCATCAGGATCTCTATTTACAGTAATGATCTGCTAAAATTACATGTAACTTCTCTCATCCACATTAGTGATATAACAGTCTTTTTGTTGTTTCCTGTAAGGGAGTGCGCTGGTGTGTCTGTCTGCTGCTGCTTGCTGGAACTGTCTGTTGCATTTTTCTCTAGCTATCCTTTCTGTTTTATGTTTTGGACCTTTGAACCACTTGTTTTTGTGGACTGTAGCAAAAGCCAGGGATTGCTTTATCTCAGCTAAACTATCGGATTAGTCACCTCGATCCATGTGGATTTCCTTTCACTCCAAAAGGGTGAGGCTAGAACTTCACCTGCCTAACTCGAGCCCTCGCTGTTACTGACACCACTTACTGCCCAGCGTACGCGTGTCTGACCTATTGACCTAACTTGGCTGTGTGTAAGTTAGCTAGCCTGGTAATCCATGGGGAGCTCACAAAGTGTCCTGGTGGCTTAGTCTTGGGTAGCCTCACATTTTTTGTTGTGCTTCGGATGCTGTGGATTATCTACATTTGCAGCCTCTCTATAGCACCACATCTGACTATGGGCGACTCACACTCCTCAGTGGACCTTCTGAAAGTGAACTCGTCATCCTAACTGCCTGAGTTTATAATCATTGTATCAACTTATGCATCGCTCGCCGGCCTTGTTCTACACACCAAGGATCACATCTCAGATCACATCACATCTCGACAGGCTGAGGTCGACAACATCCCCACTGGTCTGTGCTGACTACTCGCTCCCTGGCCAGGCAATGCAGAGGTGGTGGTGTTGACTTTGGCAATCTCCGTTTTGTGGAAATACGTTGTTGGACCAGGCTGCACAGCATACGCCAGACTCCTCACCGGTCAAATTAGCCCAAATGAATGCTCAGTCCCTATAAAACAAGACCTTTATTTTAAATGACAAATTTATGTCTTGTCAGCTGTGCTTTTTATTTGTAACTGAGACCTGGCTCAACGTTGGTGATCTCGCCTCACTTGGTGATCTCTGTCCTCCACACTGCAAGTTCCTAAATTCCCCAAGGACTACTGGTCACGGAGGTGGCTTAGCCACCATTTTTAAAAGCTGTTTTAAATGCAGACTCGTGCCTGTCGATGTTTATTCTACTTTTGAGATGCAGCTTTTAAAGATTAATGTCACTACCTGTGTCCTATGTACACTGGTGAACAGACCACCTAATACCAGCCATAATTTTATGCAAGAGTTTTTTGATCTTCTATCTTTCATGGCCTCTCGCTCTGATAATCTGTTAATTGTAGGGGATAGGCCTTTTAGATTGTTTTAATCTTACTCAATCAGAGTCAGGTCCAAAACATCAGAAGGGTTCACACACTAGACCTTGTGTTATCATCTGGTTTGTCCATCTCCAACCTTGAAATAGTTGATACTGGTGTCTCTGACCATCTTATGGTTTTGTTCGAATCCACATTTCCCTGTCCTCTTCCCACCCTCTCCCAGCCCCTCTCCTTCATCCGATCTATAAATTCAGCCACAGCCACACATTTCTCCAACACATTCATGCTCACTCACCTACCTCGTATCTCAGATGTCCTCCCCTTCTGCACCGACACTAGTTACTCTCTTCAACTCATCCTGCTCTGACGCTCAGAACTGTGTAGCTCCTTTAAAACTAAAAAGACCCAAGGCCAACACAGCCCATACCTCCTGGCTGAATGAATCCATCCGTGCTCTTAGACAAGCTTGAAGGAGAGCAGAGCACAAATGGGGAAAAAGACAAACTTCAGGTCTCATATGAAATATTCAGAGATAGTTTAAAGCTTTACCAAAGCTCTATTAAGTCAGCTAAGACACAATACTATGTTGAACTGATTAATAAAAAAGCCCATAGACCCAAAATACTCTTCAACACAATTAACTCTATCTTAAATCCTACTGCTGCTGATATTGCAACCTCTGCTTCCACTCTTGAAACCTGTGAGAAATTTCTGAATTTCTTCATCGACAACATTTGACAACATAAGATCTCTCATCTCACCCCCAGACACTGATCCCTCAGAGACACATCATCCAGTAAGCCATGTCGTCCTCCCAGCTGTCTGAGGTGGTCTCACACATGAATCCCCCCTTCCGTCCCTCAGACAGTATACCATCTCACCTCTTTAAGGAAGACTTTGCCAGAATCTGCCCCCTTAATCTTGGCTAGAATTAATAGCAGCTTAACAAACGGAGTGTGAGGTATTAGGAATCCGACTGATGCACTGATTGTAAGTCGCTTTGGCTAAAAGCGTTTGCTAAATGCTAAACTGTAAATTGTAAATTGGAGTCGTCCCTCCAAGTTTTAAACATGCAATTATGCAACCCATAGTAAAGAAACCTAGCTCAGTCCCAATGACCATAAAAACTAGAGGCCCGTTTCCAAGCTACCATTTATATCAAAGGTTTCGGAAAAGGCGGTCTTTTCTCAGGTCTCCTCCTAGTTGAACACATTCACCATCTTTGACAAATTCCAGTCTGGTTTTCGAAGCTCTGTGTAGCACAGAATCCACTCTGCTGAAGGTAGATAATGACATCCTTCTCTCTGTGCATTCTGGTTCCTGTGCCATTTATGTCCTACTCGATCTCAGCACAGCATTCGATACAGTCGACCATAACATTCTCTTAAAACACCTGGAGGGAGAAGTTGGTCTGCAGGGCTCAGTGTTAAAATTAGGGTTGACTTGATACCACTTTTTCACATCCAATAACAATACTCAACCTTAGGTAGCTGCCGATACCAATCCGATCTTTTTCCCTCTCCTAAACATCTAAGCTGTTGATCATACATTTGTCAGGATGCGCTTTGCTCAACAGAGCCATCTAAAAAACGTGCTCAACAAATATTCCTCTCCCCTACAGGAAGAAATGCATAGACCACAACATGACTCAGTTATGCAATACTGCCGCTTCTTTTCATTTAAACTTTTTCTCACACAGTGAATTCAGCGACTTCTGGAACATTCTAAAATGCTAAACATGAAAAAGCTTAGCGTGGCTTAAGGTTCCAAAACTGCGATCAGTGATCAGCAAGCATCTCTTGGACATCTCTTGTGAGAAACACTTCCTCCTGTCAAAAAATCATAATCAAAATCATAGAACTATGGTTGGTATCTCACGTTGAGCATTATCCTCTATGGATCGTATCAGATTATAGCCCTCTTTTTTTTTCCAGTATTCGATCCAGTGATTTTGGCCAGTATCAGACCATAACAGATCAGATCAGAAACAGTTATCCATGCTTTTACCACCTTGCGGCTGGACTGTTATAATTCCCTGTATATGGGGTTGACCCGTTCCACCCTTTCTTGACTACATGGCTCAAAATGCAGCTGCTAGACTTTTAACGAGAACTAAGAAAAGACAACACATCACTCCTGTCTTGGCTCACTTGCATGGGTTCCTGGTGAAGTACAGAATTGATTTTAAAAATTTGCTGTTTGTTTTTAAAGCCCTCAATGGATTAGCTCCACAGTATATGACTGATCTTCTGATTCCATATTCTACCCCTCGATCTCTTAGGTCATCCTCGCAACAACTCCTCTCAGTCCCCCACTCACACCTCAAAACCAAAGGTGACCGGGTTTTTTCTGTTGGTGCCCCCAGGCTCTGGAATAGTCCCTCAATAAGTCCTGTCCTACCATCAACAATTTAGAATCAAATTTAAAGACTCACCTTTTATCTCTTACTTTTAGTGCAGTCTGAGGTTATACCCTAAGGTTTTTGTCAAGTCCACTTAATTTATTTTTAATGTGTTCTAATCTGTTCTTGGTTTTACTCAGTTTTTCTTAATTTCTTATTTTACCACTTTGATTTTGATTAATTCATTATGCTTCCCAGCTGGCAATTAAATAACTCAAACTCCATTCGTGAGGTCATGCATGATTGCGTGATTTGCATGACCTCACCAATGGAGTTTGAGTTATTTACAAAAAAAAAGAAAAAAAAAATTGAAGGTACTTTTCAAAGCGATAAGCATCATAGGCTGTAGGTCTGTGGAATGTCAAACTTGGTTCTGGACGAAGCCTTAGGGGTCTATTAATCCAGTTGCACTTTATGGTTCATGGATATCTGCTATAATTTGGGAGTTACCTGGATGAAAGGCTCACCTGTGCCATAAAATCATAATTTCATATAGTTCCCACGGCTATAACTCCAAAAGAGTAACCGCTATTTAAATCAAATTAGATTAGGTTTGTGCCTTATGTGAAAGCCATTATGTCATAAACGTTACAGATGTAGGGGGCAAAGCCCCCATCCATAAAAGAAACCAATGTAATATGATATCAAAATATAATGGGAGTCAATGGGACTACATGTAGTATTGGAAATCCGCCAGCAGAGTGAACCATACCCCTGTGTGCTACAGACAAGCAGACAGTGAAACATGGCGGAATACCTGACCACTTCTAAAAATTTTATTTGGCTATGATTCTCAACTTCTGTCTACAACTGAGAGTCTTATTTAATTAATAGGCATGGAGTTTATAAATGAGTACATTCTTCTCCGGAATATAGGTGTCATTGATTGAATATTTCAGTTTTACCTCAGTTTTATCTCAGTTTTACCTTGGTTATCTAATTTTTGTCCTCTGTTATTTCCTTTCTGTTCTGACTTGACTCTTAATGAACTTCAAGTCTCTCAAATTCAGGCACAACCTGAAAACAGATGTATAGACTGACATATCTACAAGCTTTATCATAACCAGTTCTGTTACTGTTGTCAGAAACTGCATCATACAGGTTTTTCTGTGCAGCTCACAATGTTTATGTTTGTTAATGAAACCCCAGTGACTGTGTCGCTTTATTCTTTCCATTTAGGATAAAGCTCAGAGGAAGAGGTGAGACACTTTCAGTCCATGAAGACCAAGAATGACATGCTTATATACTCATATTATAGAAGAGAGTGTGTGTGTGTGTGTGTGTGTGTGTGTGTGTGTGTGTGTGTTTTGTAAGTGATTTTTTTTATGTATAATCTTCCAGTCTCACGGATTCATATCTATGAGGTGACTGACCCACAGCCCAAAGGAACAGACGGAGACAGTGAGTGAATCTCTCCCTGTATTTGATTGTGTTAAACTGAGAGAGTGAGTGAATCTCTTCCTGTGTTTCTCTGTGTTAAACAGAGAGTGAGTGAATCTCTTCCTGTGTTTGTCTGTGTTAAACTGAGAGAGTGAGTGAATCTCTACCTGTGTTTGATTGTTTTAAACTGAGACAGTAAGTGAATCTCTTCCTGCGTTTGACTGTGTTAAACTGAGACAGTGAGTGAGTAAATCTCTTCATTATCTACATTATTTGTTTTGAAGCAGTAAGGTGAAATTAAACCAAATTTAGAGCAGAAGATCGTTTTGAAAGCACTTTTGAAAGGACACTTTAAAAAAGTATATAAGGAATAACAAGAATCAGAATCACCAAATCACCTCTTACAGAGTCAAATATAATGCTCTTTGTGGAAAGAAGGATGAAAAAGCTCTCACAGAAGAAGGAGTCTTGGAGGCTCATTGTTCAGTGTCTTCCTAACAGCCATCGTACTGTGTGCTTTGGGAAAAAAAATAACTGGTGTGAACATCTCTGACTCCAGCTTTAATTTCTGAAAAAAATACACAGCTGCAGTATATCACACTGGGACAGTAAGTCAGTAAATAAATGACATAAATATATGTTTAAAGTCTCTTGTGTCTCTTTTAGATCAACATGACCCCGTCTATGGGAACCAGAACTAAGTCCCTGGTTCTTCTCCACTGGTGAGAGCTGAATTCATTCATTTACACTAGAATGTTATGTTATATACAGTTTCTGCCAGTGATATCTTTGATCTAATCATTTTTAATTTTTCTATCCTCCTCTACGTTCATATCTGTTAAAGTCAAACAGGGAAGTCCAGGATTGGTCCACTAAGACACAGGTTTTCTGAGATGTGAACTGTGAGTGTGACAGACACAAGTGACAGTTCATCACACCACCGTTACCTGCTGAGTGACGTCTGCTCACGTCCCAAACAAACCATCTCCTTAGTTACCTTCCCCTCTCTACTGTGGTTACTATTAGTGCTTTGCTACATTTTGATTATGTTTAAGGATTATGGTTAAAGACTATGGCAGTAATTCTTTATTTTCATTTATTTATTTCTGCTGCATATACATGTTTCAGGATTATAGTTGATTTATCCACCTACTCTGTTCATTTATTTGTCTTTTTCAGACAAAGTTCACATTATTTTAGATTATTTATGTTAATTTTAGTTATTGTTGTCTTTCCTTCAGTGTTGCAGTGTTAAACCTTTGTGCTCTCTCTCTCTCTCTAGGCCTTGGCCTTGCTCTCTCCTTTCTCTTTCTCTCTCAGACCAGACAGGAAGCAACAGTGGTGCATTTCAGCAAGTGTGGAAAGGGAGGAGAGAGAAAGAGAGAGAGAGAGAAAGAGTGAGAGAAAATTGAGGTGGTGAAAAGAAGGATGAAAAAGCTTTAATTTCTGAGAAATAGAAACCACACACACTCTCTCTCTCTCTCACACACATACGCGCCCCCCCCCCCCCCCCCCCCCCCCAACACACCCACACCTACACACATCAGTAAGACACAGGAAGAGACTAAACTCATCAATTATTCATCTGTTAATATTTCAGCATATAATTACAACTTTAGCTAAACAAAAACATACAAAATATGTAATGTCAGCTTTAATAGGGCTAAACTATAGATTGGTTATACAATGTATATTCTGACCAAAGAGAGTTCTCGCTGGGAGTTCCTCCTTATGTAATAAACCAACACTGTGGAATGAATCAAAGTACACCACAAGATTACATTTGGACTAAAGTTTACCACCACATCAAACCATATGGTAGCAACGCACGTATCACACACACATAATTGACAAACTTTCATTTGCTTTATGTGCAAAAGTGCGTAACACTGTGCAAAGTAGCTTACACAATGTGAAATTACACATTACACACAGACCCTAAATTCAGAGCAAGATTTAATAGCCTAAACCTAACAAGAGAGAATACATGCGGCAAGTGCGCGGCTATGAACATTCGCAACTGAACAGCATGTTAATACACACAGCCACAATGGACCATGTTGCCATCAGTAAGGAGAGAGAGAGAGAGGTGGGGGTTGCATTTGACAAAGGCCATTCCTCTGTCTTTAATGGTCGCAAAGCATTCGATAACCCTGTCACCAAACTGTCCACTGGACTTCAGGTCATCCACAACAGACGAATCCAATGAGATTTTTGCCAGATGCCCAACATGTGTTACTCAAGTAATATTTTACCTTTTTTAGACATGAAAAACAGTGTTCTGCTGATGTGCTTGTAGTGGCTACTGTGAGCATAAGCTGGAGCTGCTGCCACCAGTTAGCCACTCGGTTTGTGCAGAATTTTCAAGAGAAAATGTCCTCCACCTTTTCTATTCTGTCTTATTTTTTGCCGTTGCTCAAACGGCAATTTTGTGAAATCTTTAGGCAATAAAATACACACACTTAAAGAAATAAAGGAGCATTAACTATTTGAACATGTCTGTCTGGTTTTGTCATTATGTCTATACGAAGAGCAGTGTTTGTGTGGACAAAGTGAAAAACTCTATGAGGCCTGTTAACTAGACACTGTCATTCACACAATAAACACACACACCACAGCTGAGGAAGATCTTCCCTCATCTTCCTCTGACTGTTTGAAAGTGATCAACACTCACAGACTCCACAGGGTAAAACTCTGTCTAAGACAGGTTGGCCTTTTGTCTGGTCTCAGGTTCCTGTTCTGATCAAACTGCTCACGTTCCCTTTAACCACAGGGTAAAATCAACAGAGGGTCATTTCCTTTCTCCTTCTAATCCTTGTTCTCACTGACACGTTTTGACTAAAGTAAATGTAAATGTCTGAAGAAACATCAGTGAATAGAACTCTTAACAAAGTAAACTGCATTCATTCTCTAAGCTGCTTATTCTAATTAGGGTCGCGGGGGTGCTGGAGCTTATCCCAGTGCTCATTGGACAAAAGGCGGGAAAACACAGGGAGAACTCCACACAGAGAGGACCCTGGCCGCCTGGTGGGGAATCAAACCCCAGGATCTCCTCTCTGTGAGGTACCCACTGCACCACCTCGCACCCAGTAAACTACATGCCAAATACAAGATGGAAACATGATTAAGTAAAGAACTGTAGTCATTTCCATGTGTAAGCATTTGTGCTTATGTATACATGTGCTTATACTGCAGTTAAATTTGAACATTTCCTTGCTAACTAAAATTACAAAATATCAAAGTTAACAAAATATCATCTCTATTATCCATCAAAGTTAATGTTAACAATTAGAATTTAATAAAGGGAATCAGGATTTAATAAAGGATTTGGAGTTTTTGACAGCATGTCAATATGAGACTAGTAACATCAGCTAAAACAGTGCAGAAGGTTTGTTTACGTTGTTATACGGTGCATGATTGTGCTATTCTGTGATGCCTTATAGTTTCATTTAAATCCCATTAAAAAAAGATAAAAATAAAAGAAATGTGTTTTGCCTGATCACTCATGTTTTCTTTAAAGAATGGTAAACATCTCACAAATTCTGCCAGGGTATGTAAACTTATTTTGCAGAACGGTATATACAGGGTTGCTGTTCTCATGCTGTAACAGGATGTGAAGTTAAAGCTTTTGCATTTGTATGGAAACTGCAGAGAAAGCCACAATTTCCTGTTGTTTCTCTGAAAAATACAATGTGCATTTTACAGGATGTCCTCTTTTGTTCAGCAAACGAGTATGAGAACAAAATCTATGCAGCTGTTTGTAAAATCAGATCTCTGAAATACAACCAGGAAACAGGAAACAGGAGTTAACAATGACAGTCAGGAAAAGGTTGATATTTGATGTACAGTCACAGTGAGGGATCAGTGAGGGATCAGGATGAGGGATCAGTAAGAGATCAGTGAGGGATCGGGATGAGGGATCGGGATGAGGGATCAGTGAGGGATCAGGCTGGCCTTGATATGCTTTCTTTTAAAACAGTTATGTAGCAAATAAAGACACAGTATCATATGACCAGGGGCATTTTTTTGATCAATTTGGTGTCCGAGGCCAAACATCCTCCCAGACACACACACACACACAACCAAGATGCAAAGGAAAAAAAAACCTGTAATTGTTATTACAACAAAAAATTTTCAAAAATATTTTATTCATCCGATGGGCCAAGCTTTAGTGTTTACACTCAGCTGTTGACTGCTGTGTTTGAGAGCTGTTTGCCATCTGCAGAGTGGTAGCAGTAGCTCACCAGGACATGACGTATTTGGTTCTTCACCAGCAAACATTCCCAACATAAATGATTGATTTTCACTGGATAATTCTACAAGGTCTGTGTTCTATCCTAAGAAAAATCTGATTGATGAAAATCATTATAAATTGACTAAAGCTTGTAAAACTGTCATGTTGTGTAAGAGAGGCTGGATTGATGTGCTGGTCACTTGTTCTTTTATCTGAAGTAGATGGGGATAGGAGCTGAGGAAGGCACCTCCAAGGTGCCTGGAGCAGGATTAGGAGCTGAAGGAGGGACCCCTGAGGCGACTGAAGCAGGACTCGAGGAAACTGGCGCTGAGGGCGGAGCCTCTGATACGACTGGAGCAGGAGCCAAAGGAGGGACCTCTGAGGCAACTGGAGTGGAAACAAGAGCTGTGCGAGGAACTTCCGAAGTGACTGGAGCCCCCCTGGGCGAGAGGAGTGAGAGCTGGAACGAGGGAAGGGCCTCTGAGGCGACAGAAGCGGGAGTTGGAACCGAATGAGGGGCCTCCGAGGTGGATGGACCGGCTGCCGAAGGAGGAACCTCCGGGGGCGGCTGGAGCGGCTGCCGAGGGAGAGGCCTCAGCTGCGGCTGGTACAGGAGCTGAGGGAGGACGCTCTGAGGCGACAGGAGTGGGAGCCGGAGCAGGACCAGAAACTGGAATTGGGACAGAAACCTGAACAGGGACAGACACCAAAACAGGGACAGGAACAAAAAACACAGAGCCAGAACAGGACCAGGGACTGGAAACCCAGAGGTGAGCACAGCTTGTGCAGTGACGGGAGCAGGATCAGGACAGACTGGGACAGGATCAGGAGCAGGACCTGAAACAGAAACAGGGACAGGACTGACAGATATAGGACCAGGAGACCCAGGAGGGAGAACGGCCAGGGCTGGACCGGGCTGGAGGTTGGCCAGGATGGGAACAGACTTGGGATCAGGCACTGGGACTGGAACAGACTCAGGTTCAGACTCAGGAATGCACAAGACGTCAGCCGGGGTGCCGGCAGCGAAGCCTAACTGTCTTTTAGAAAACTCAGATGTTCTCTTGCAAGCCGTCTTCAGAATGCACACTGTCAACTGGATATGGCATACAGCTTCTGTAACTTGCTCCTCCTCCATACAGGTAACCCCTTTCAACCCCAAAGCAAATTTCACACTACAGCTACACACAATGCTGTTGGTTACTTTGACACTACGCCATGCAAATGCCAAACATGCCTAGTGTAGTTTTGTCTGTCAGTTCTGGATCATTAAGAGTATTCTATATGGTCACTGTGTATTCTCCACTGTTACTCACAGTCACACTCAGTAACTCTAATGAACCAGTGTGTGGGTCCAGTCTGACTCTGTCATGTTAAGAATGTTCTGGAATGAAATAGGAGGTGATAAGTGAGTTTAATGTGAAAAGTGTGACAGAATTTAAACCATGTTTAACTGAATCCCACACTGTCCCTCAGATGAGTTTTCATATATCCTCACCTGTAGAGAGATTCAGCAACTGGAACATTTCCTATATCATTTGCTTAGCATGTAACAGAATGAATGTTAACACAACGCAGGTTAAAAGTGTCTTATCCATGTAGGTGATATTCATGATCTCTTGTAAAGAAAGACATCTTGATGAAATATTTCAGCTTAGACCAAAAACTGCTCTGTTTGATTCGGTGTGAACTGTTGGGTTAGGGTTAGGGTGAGAGAATTTATCTTAATATATTAATATTAAGAAAATTATCTTGATAAAATATTTCAACATACACCCAACACTGTCTCCTCAGGACTTTATTGGGATTCAGTGTGAACATTTGGGTTTGTTTTCTGTTATCTTCTGTTTAACACTCAAATACCACCACAAACCCAGCATCCATTTTTCATTTCCTCTGTCGTAGTCACTGATGAATCTAAAACAAAGTATTTAAACAAAAAACTTATACAGACCTTCAGTCAGTGCTGTCAACACAGTAAGAGATCACCAATAGAAGACAATACACAAACTGAGTTATTTATAATGTAAGAACAGGACAGACTCCCTATTTAATAAAGAGCCAATACACACACACACACACACACACACACACACACTCATTTCACATTGTTTTTTTTATGAGAAAACCTCACACTGCAGCCTTATTTCCTATTACTG
Source organism: Chanos chanos (assembly GCF_902362185.1). Taxonomy (NCBI): domain Eukaryota; kingdom Metazoa; phylum Chordata; class Actinopteri; order Gonorynchiformes; family Chanidae; genus Chanos; species Chanos chanos. The sequence continues at coordinate 42,209,341 of NC_044503.1, forward strand.
TTTCCGATTCTTATTTCTTATTTTTCTGCTCTTTTCTGCAACCCCCAACCAATTAACTCCGGCACCGTGGGTTGGGTTTTGTGGGTTTGAGTGTACTTTCTATGAAGTGTAGGCCCCTTTAATGTGCTTTCTTTGTGGAACATGTGTCATGTACAGCGGAATGAAGTTTGAGTGAATGTAGCTGATTATGCTTATGGAAAGTGAAGATAAGGGAAAATTAAGAAACAATGTCTCACATTTGCTATATGTTAAGATTTTTGTTCAAAACTATTGGTTTTCTGCTGTTTTGGGGCTGAATTGGCTTCTTTTTTTCTTTTTTTTTTTACAAATGACCTCCCCAGATTGGAACAAAATTTGCGATTGGAACAGATTTGTGATCAGGTTCGCTCCAGACACTGTCAATCAAACGTAGGAGCGGCAGGTAAGCTATTCCACCTGTCAAAGCAGGGTTTCAAAACAAGGGAGAAACGCACTGAAGCTTCACTTTGCCATGGTCACGTGACTTGGGCACTTTGAACCACACTTTGGAGCAGTGTTTTGAAACTTCTGTGCTTCGGAAGCTCGACACAGCATCAAAACGTCGAGCGTCCCATCATTACTTGTTCTTGACCTTTGACCTTGCCTAGTGCCCAGTGTATTGTGCTCCGAACCCTGTGTTGTTCATTGACCAAATATTTGGAAAATGATTTGGATTATACAGTATTGCCTGCAATTGTCTCTAGACTTTCTCTCCTTTTGTGACAACAAGGCTCCATAATTCACTCACAGGTATGACTGATAGAGAGTGTGGAGAACATACTGTATCTTACTGAATCACACAGAAATTATTCATTCATTTCTACTCACACTTTTCTGTAACACATGCCAGTTTCCCATCATCAACCCCCTCCACCGCACACACACACACACACACACACACACACACGCACACACACACACTCACACACACGCATACATGCACGCGCACACATACACACATACACACACTCATGCACACATGAACGCGCGCACACACACACACACACACACACACACAGACACACACATTTTAACAGTGTGGACAGACAGGTTTATCAGATACCCTGTTGCAATGAGAGCACACTTCAGTTTTTATGTTCTCTGCTTTCACTTTCCTTTCACACACTGTCCTATCTTTCATCATGAATGAAAACCCTCCTCCACACACAGTCAGGAACAAACAGAGCATGAACAGACAGGTTTATCAGGAGCTATTTTATTGTCTTGATCCATGTAGCTCTGAGAAACACAGAAACAGTTAAACACGGTCATAGATTTAACACAGGATTCTCTGAAAGTTTATTATCTGTAACTGAGAGTATGTTTTATTGAGTATTCTCTGCAGAACTCCTGTTGCTGATGTGTTGTGTGTTTACAAGCAGGACAATATTCTCAGGTCTGACATATATGTTACAGTGTTAGCTTTGTCTGCAGACAAGTAGTAGAGAGAGAGAGAAACAAACGGACAGACAGACAGAGAGAAGGAGACAGATAGAAAAACACGGAGAGAGAGAGAGAGAGAGAGAGAGAGAGTGAGAGAGTGAGAAAGAGGGAGAGAGAGAGAGAGAGAGAGAGAGAGAGAAAGTGAGAGAGAGAGAGACAGAGAGAGAGAGAGAGAGAGAGAGAGAGAGAGAGAGAGGGAGAGAGAGAGAGAGAGAGAGAGAGAGAGAGATAGAGAGAGACTGGTCAGACTACATTGTGATGGCAGAACAAAGAAGTAAAGATGTTTAAGATACTTCCGTTTGTTTATGGAAATGAACTGTCCTGTAGCGTGACATGGGGATGTAACCCTTGTATTATGTTATGTCCTAAGACGTATTTATTTATTTCACAATTTCACAACACAAGCGTGTACACACACACAGTCACTCACTCATTATCTAAGCCGCTTACCCTGATTAGGGTCGCGGGGGGTGCTGAAGCCTATCCCAGCACTCATAGGGCGAAAGGCGGGGAAACACCCTGGACAGGTCACCAGTCCATCACAGCCATGCAGTCACTGTCATGGTTAAATTGTTGGCTTCATTCATTAGATTATTAAAATTACAGACACAGGACAGACAGAGTGAACTGAATCCATCAGATTCACTGGGGAAATGAACTCTTAACTAATGAAAAATCCTCACACATCACAACCACAAAATGTTCTCCCACAGGTAAAAACAATTTAGCTTAACAAAGTGTCAGCTCACTTCTCACAGTCACACAGTGCAAATACATGTGAATGTTAATTAAAGAATTGGAAAAAAAAGAAAATACAGAAAAAAAAAAGTTCACCACATAAATCTGTGTTCTTTAATTTCACAGTAACAGTAACATGTAAAAACATACAAAAACACATAGAGAAGGACATGGCAGTAATAACTTCACAGTTCAGCAGTCAGATCAAGTTTAATTCGTTTCTGCAACTCAGAGGAACATGATCATTATGTTTCTAAACACCCATGCTCTTATTTGACCATCAACAAAGTCATTCTTAACAAACAAGAAAATAACATACATATTAGAACTCAATGTCAAATCAACATGTCAGTGGAGACTAACCACAGAAAACACACTGATACACATACATACACCCCTGACTTTAGACAGTGGCAATGTAAAAACACACCTCATCTTTCTATTTTTGTCACAATAACTGAAGTCTTTGGTCCCTCTACACACACTGTGTTCATGTAACAAGGCACGGGTCTTTTGTCAAGTTTGTATAAAATGGTCACAGACAGTTTGTTTATTCCAGTCATAATGTTTCCATTTACTACAAGTGCAGGACAGACTTTTATGACAACATGAAAGCATAAAACATTAGATGATGATGTGTAGAGATGGACTAAGATTAAAAACAGATGTTGACAGTGTGAGGAAACATGGAGGACAGTCAGAGACAGAGCAGTGATTGGTCAATGACATCAACCCCTCACACCCAGCCCCACAGCATCATGGGAAACACACAAATACAGCATTATTCACACAGCACTGAAATATGCTATTATTTATGTTAGTTTGTAACGGAATACATTCGAGTTTATAACAGTCAGACTTCACATTACCCAGCAATGATGGTAAAAACACTGCAGTATGTTTCTATAAGACTTTATATTACTCTAGTAACTGAAGTCTTGTGACAGGTTAACTGATGACAGTGATGGTAATAATTGTAGAAATTGTCACATGAACAATACAGACATAGATCTGTACCTGTTAAATTTTTTTAAAACAGGAAAACAGTTAAACCCCCGTGTCTGTTGTTTACTTATATCATGAAAAGTTTAAATGTAATTGAAAATATAATGAATATGAAAATAAAATGAATTTATAACGGAAATTGTATATATTTAATTATTTGTGTAAGTATAATATTTACTGATTAATATAGTACTTTCTGGTATTTTAAACACTTATGCTAATTTTGGACACATGTAAAGAAGTGCAACATTCATGTCATTTGAAATGAAATGTTCAGTTTAAATAATCAATCAACTTCCTGTCATTTTCAGAACTGGAGTTGGTCCCCGGGCACTGCCTTGCGGATGCCTACTGATTCCAGTTGTGTGTGTGTGTGTGTGTGTGTGTGTGTGTGTGTGTGTAGGATGGGTCAAATGCAGAGGATGAAATTCTCCATGAGGGACCAATCAAACAGTCATTCTCCTCCTGTTTCCTCTAAATATGACTCTTAGAGAGTCACCCCCTGTTCATTTTCACCTGTCTGAGCTGATTCATACTTTTTAAAACACAGATGTTTTTTACAATGCAGATAAAAAATCACAGCCACAATCAAAACAACAACAACAACAACAACAACACCACCAATGACACCACCTACCACACCACCACCTCCATCACCACCACCCATACCATTAACACCATCTCCCCCATCACCTCTACCATTAACACCATCTCCCCCATCACCTCTGCCATTAACACCACCATCCCCACCACCTCCATCACCACCATGTTCTGTGAAAGAAAAAGAGAAAAGAGTCATTTTATTTTACTTCACTTTATTTCACTGTGTAACTGTATTGAGGCAGATTCTTCTTTCAGTTCAGATCACATCAGTCCTCAGACATAAAACCTCTGTCTCTCACGTCTCAGATTTAAGACACCTCTGTCTCTCATGTCTCAGATTTAAGACATCTCTGTCTCTCATGACTCAGATTTAAGACACCTCTGTCTCTCATGACTCAGATTTAAGACACCTCTGTCTCTCATATCTCAGATTTAAGACACCTCTGTCTCTCATGACTCAGATTTAAGACACCTCTGTCTCTCACGTCTCAGATTTAAGACACCTCTGTCTCTCACGTCTCAGATTTAAGACACCTCTGTCTCTCACGTCTCAGATTTAAGACACCTCTGTCTCTCATGTCTCATGTCTCAGATTTAAGACACCTCTGTCTCTCATGTCTCAAATTTAAGACACCTCTGTCTCTCATGTCTCAGATTTAAGACACCTCTGTCTCTCATGACTCAGATTTAAGACACCTCTGTCTCTCATGACTCAGATTTAAGACACCTCTGTCTCTCATATCTCAGATTTAAGACACCTGTGTCTCTCATGACTCAGATTTAAGACACCTCTGTCTCTCACGTCTCAGATTTAAGACACCTCTGTCTCTCACGTCTCAGATTTAAGACACCTCTGTCTCTCATGACTCAGATTTAAGACACCTCTGTCTGTCACGTCTCAGATTTAAGACACCTCTGTCTCTCATGACTCAGATTTAAGACACCTCTGTCTCCCATGTCTCAGATTTAAGACACTTCTGTCTCTCATGACTCAGCTGAATATACCTGTCAGAAATCCCATCATTCTCATTCAGCACTGTTTACACTGATTCGTAAATATATTTTATTATTGTTTTATTACACATTCTACACTGTTTACACTGTGTGATCACATTTCGACACAGTTCAGTACACATTCTTCTGTGGCATAGAGTCTGTGTTCAGCTGATCAGTCACACTTCTTTAGGGATCACTTCGATATAATACTGGACAGAGATTATTTGACTGTCAGGCTTCTGCCTCTACCTGTGTGTGTGTGTGTGTGTGTGTGTGTGTTTGTATTAAAGAAACACTGAGTATGTGTGTGTGTGTGTGTGTGTGTGTGTGTGTGCGTGTATGTGTGTGTATGTGTGTGCATGTGCGTGTGCGTGTGCGTGTGTGAGTGTGTGTGCGTATGTGTGTGTGTGTGTGTGCGTGTGTGCGCGTGTGTATATGTGTATGTGTGTGTACGTGTGTTTGTATATGTGTGTGTGTGTGTGTGTGTGTGTGTGTGTGTGTGTGTGTGTGTGTGTTTCTTAGAAACGGAGGATGATGTGTAAGAGTGTCACAGACTAATGCAGATTATTTGACTGCCTCTACCTGTGTGTGTGTGTGTGTGTGAGTGTGTGTGTGTGTGTGTGTGTATGTGTGTCTGTGTGTGTGTCTGTGTGTGTGTGTGTGTGTGTCTGTGTGTGTGTCTGTGTGTGTGTATGTATGTGTGTGTGTGTGTGTGTGTGTATGTGTGTGTGTGTGTGTGTGTGTGTGTGTTTCTTAGAAACAGAGGGTGATGTGTAAGAGCGTTACAGACTAATGCAGATTATTTGACTGTCAGGCTTCTGCCTCTACCTGTGTGTGTGTGTGTGTGTGTGTCTGTGTGTGTGTTTCTTAGAGACAGAGGGTGATGTGTAAGAGTGTTACAGACTAATGCAGACAGAAAACGTTTCAATAAGTTCATCACTCACCAGAAACATACAGTGTCATTGTGCCTGTCAGCTCTGAATCCTTCGCAGTTTTGTGTATGGTCACATTGTACGTTCCACTGTCTGTCTCAGTCAGATTCAGTAGCTGTAATGAACCAGTGTGTGTGTCCACTTTGACTCTACCATGATAATCAGGGTCTGTAGTGATGCTGAGGCCAGATGATTTAACAATGTGTTTATCTTTGCCTCTCCACATGACCGTCCATTGAACAGATCTAAGGTGTTCTTTAGTAGAACTGATGGTGGTGTTGATCCAAACACTTCCTCCTACTGTTCCATTCACAGGTCCAGGAGACAACACCACATCACCACCCAAACACACACCTGAGGAGAGAACACCACATCACCACCCAAACACACACCTGAGGAGAGAACACCACATCACCACCCAAACACACACCTGAGGAGACAGTGTGTGGAAAATGAATTAATCTGTACAATTGCTTACTAATCACTGGAAAATAATTACCATTGAGATGGGAACATAAAAAAACAGAAATATTATGAAGAAGACATTATAGCATTTCAGTTTCCAATTCAAACTACTGAATCATGATTCGAAAACAGGACATTCTAATGTGGAAAACTCTCATTTCAGACTGCTAGACTGTTCAGTTTGGAGCTGAGAGGCCATTTTACATGCAGCCTAAACTAAACTGAGTCTAAGAACATTAATTTATCATACCATAGGTCATTACAGAAACAACCATTAGATATTGATACTCAGGAGTGCTAAGAAATGAATTAAAAATAAGTTCTCAGTGTATTTAAGTTGTATATTGGCAGATTTGTACTTTATCAACAATATGATAAACTTTCACTTTCTACCTGACTACATCTGTAAAGAAATTATATACTTATTATACATTTCCACAGACAACTGTTACACAATTTATTTTGCAGGTTTTATTGTTGTATATATTTATTTGTCTATTTATTATTATGTAGTAGTCGCCTGAACTCATGCAGGAGTATTTTAAGCATCACATTGGTAATACCTAACTGGTATTCCGTGATATCACTGGCATTAGTGGTGGATGGTATAAACGGTAGAGAAAGTACACCGGTATGAGTTTGGATTTTGACTACACCGTGCTGACTGGAGGAGTCCTCGTTACTTATTTTTAAACTACTGATATAAATCTTTTATTTTGGATTTTGACTACACCGTGCTGACCGGAGGAGCTTCCATTGCAGTGAATTTCACTTTGCTCTCATCCAAAGTCGTTCTGATTGGGCGAAATCAGGGCGAATCCAGCGAAGCAAGTGAAACTGTGATGGCGAATCCCTAACTTTATGCAAATGAGAAGCACGTGAGATCAGTTCAGCCTGTGATGTGTTTGGTCCATCACGTTCACCAGAGAGGCGGGAGTAACAGCAAAAGTCTGACCAAGATGGCAGAGACTCAAGGCTACATATAGCATGAAAACACGCATATGATTATAACAAGTATGGGCAACCATTTGCGTCCACACCAACATGGGCTGTTGTTTACATGTTACATGAACATAGTTGGGGCCAGAGCGGTAGAAAAAAACTCTCTCAGTGGCTCTGGTCGGGGCGAATAGACCACTGTAGGCCTTCATTTAAGCACTCGAACTTAACTGCTTGTGAAAGGACAGCCAAACTTGCTTGCTGTCTTTGTGACCACACATTTGTGAAAATGTGTTGGCATCAATATTTTAAACTGACGCATCATTGTTTTATTTTCATGAATTTACCTTTTTGGTTTTTAAAACGCTTCAGTTCATTATAACAAGTTTTCTTCTTCGAAATCACTACGCAATTGCTGCTAGGGCTGCCACCAACAACTTTTTAGACCATGGGTGGCCGTGGTCTAAAGGTTAGAGAACCAGGCTTGTGACTGGAGGGCTGCCGGTTCGATTCCCAGGCCCAACATCCACGGCTGTGTGCCCTTGAGCAAGGCACTTAAACCTAATGCTCCCCGGGCGCTCACCAAGGAGGCTGCCCACTGCTCCCGTGTCTGGTGTTAGTTCACTACTGTGATGGGTTAAATGCAGAGGACAAATTCACTGCTCACTGTTCACAGTGTGTGAAATCACTGAAACTTAAAACTATCGACTAATCAAGGCATCTTCCAATGGCTGCCCTTATGAGAAAGAAAAGTCAGCGGTGGACACTTTCCTTTGAAGTCGGAAAGTTGGTTCTTAGTCTACTCCACATGTGTTTGGTGTTGAAGCCACTGTAACATGCCTTTTCACTGTATTGACATTTTGCTGTTTTATTGTCCTTCTTCACTATTTCTCTACCTGTTTGGGCCATCCCTTCGCCAATTCTAAATTCCTTGTCAAATTTAGCTCTTACACTTGGAAAGTTCTAATACCAAGAAAATAGGGACCCCGTAAGTAAGTCCAAATTATTGCCTCATTCAAATATAAATTATTTAACGATTTTTGCTTGATTATCTTTGATTGCACTGTAAAGTTTTACTGATGCTACTGTTAAACTTGTTTTGCTCACTCAGTAGCCTCTGCAGAAAAAAAATCAAAACAGAGAGTTACTGTTATATATTTGAAATTACATTTATATATTCAGAATTATATTTATATTCAGATTTACATTCATATATTCGGAATTATATTAATATATTTCCTGTTTGGCACCTCATTATATATATATGTGTGTGTGTGTGTGTGTGTGTGTGTGTGAATCTCTCTCTCTCTCTCTCTCTCTCTCTCTCTCTCTCTCTCTATATATATATATATATATATATATATATATATATATATATATCATGATTACCCAACGTAAACCGTAAACTGTGGCTTGCAGTACATCAGTAAATACAATGATTAGCATTTCAGCAAGACAAAAAATCCCCAAGGTAAGTGGCTGATCTACGACGCATCTTTAATTCATCTTTAATTTTTTAATTCACGCACGTGTTCATTCAAACCCTGTCTGTGAGTAATAGCGAAATGTTGAGACGGTCTACGAGGCCCTTTGTGGTAATGTTTTAGCATCTGATTAAATAAATAACAGCTTTGTCACTTAAAAAAATACCTTACCTGATATGAGAAGTAAAACGGTGCATTTGTGGATCATCTTAGGCGGTGTACGAATGTGACTCCAAGATAAATGCTTTTGCCGTCCACAACTTAAATACAAGAAACAGGTTTTTATCGTAGTCACTACAGCGTTTGTGTTTAGTGCGGAGGTGTGTGCTTTCGTTCGGCTAACAGACATTGGTTTTCACAGCACTTCGTTAAAAAAATGAAAAATACTACTCCGGAAATATAATTCAAAACGCAGTGGCTAAGCTATAATGATATTGCATATCCACTAAGTACACGACTTTTACTTTCGTCTCAGGTTTCGTAAGCTAAAAGCATACATGCAGCGCCTCCCAGTGGCTGGAGAGTGCGCCACCCTTTATTTATTGATCAGGACTGAATGGGGCAGTGTGAAATTGTCAAAATCGGTGCTGAGAAACAAACAAACCAAACAGTATCGTCAGCGTCTCTCTAGGACGAAAAACCCCGTCATCCAAGCATCAGTCACTAACGCCATCTATACAGCCCGTCAATACACTGTTGCAGATGTCATTTAAATTTTATTTCCCGGCTACAAATGTTTTCTGCTTAAAATAGCCGCCTTGGCCAGACATGCCTAGGGCTTTTTGCATCACTGAAACTGAAGGACCCAAGTCAGGAGTCTCTTTTATTGCCTGTTTTTCAACCTGCTCAGACTCAACTGTGAACTCTTGACTGTTAGTATCACTCGCTAAGTAAATAATAAGTCGCATCACAATAGAGTAATCTGAAGCAGTTAAAAAAAATTTTAACAGTCGGTGAGAAAGTGACGTGTTTTTCCCATGGCTGGTAAAAGTAATTAATTTAAAACGTTTACAAGGCGGGTTCCTTGTCAAGAACAGAGAGCTACCTGTTTTAAGGTAGTTAGAGTTGAGTCATCGACTAGAAACATGTATTACAGCAACTAAATCAATAAGTCACAGAATATTCCATCGGTTATAACACGTCCGGTAATTTACACATGTGGGTAATCTGATGGACCTTTGGCATTTATTTGCTGTAGTAAGACTCTTTTAGACACAGAATTCTGAGTCATCAGTAAAATAGAGGACATCAATGACAGATTTTGTTTTTTTGTAAGAAAATTATGTATGATTTCACTACTGCAATCCCATATGTATTAGTCTCTCTCTCTCTCTCTCTCTCTCTCTCTCTCTCTCTCTCTCTCTCTCTCTCTCACTGTGTGTGTGTGTGTGTGTGTGTGTATGGATATGACTAAATATGTTAAAAAGCTTAATACTTAGCATGGGAAGGTAAGGATTATTTTCTTGCTCCCAAAGTACTCCACTGCCTATCTTTGTAGTGCTTTCTTTACAACTTTAAATCGAACGTTATTCACAATCAAATGTGGTAAAAATATTACTGAATAAAAGTATTTCACTGCATTAGTAGTGCCATTCCACCACAGCTGTTACTTTCATTTCATGTCTTTGTTGTCATGTTTTCTGAGAGCATGATTGCTGAGTACAGTGTAGTGATGGTAAGGCCCTGTGCTTTGTCAGACCTGTGTTGGGTCACATCCATATATGGCACTATATCAATTTTGTTGTCATTGTCATTTCTTTATGCAGCCATGACTGAGGTCAGTGAGTCATTTGTTTATGGGCTAAAGAATTAAGGCAGATGGATGACTGCTCTCATAACAGAAATATAAGTCTGAGAGAGATTATACATGGCCAATTATACAAAGCCAATGAAAAAAAGCCTTACGTTTCTACTGAAAGCAGATAACAGGATTAATTAGCTTTATTAGGACAGACTTCCCATTTACTGTGCTGTTCATCAAACACACATGCTGCTATTTTTAACTACATGACTAATGTAAACACAGGAGCTGGATATGACATTGAAAATGAAATGAAAATACCTGGAAAAAGTAACTGGACAAAAGGTTAGAATTCTGTATCAAGGCCTAAGATGTAAATACAGCCATCAATGAAGTCTGCGTTAAATTGATGCTATAAATGTATCCTTAATATTATTTATTCTTTTTGGTTTCTTAACATGTCTAAAACTGTATACTCTGTACAGGTTCACTCCATTCATAGTCCGGTTGGAATGAACTGAAACCAAAAACTCATTCAATGAAAAGTGCTCTTTGCCTCCCACATGTCCACCTCATTCTCGGCTCAAGACTTTACTGTCAGATTAGAGGAAACTTGTGCATGTGAGTGTATCCTTATTTCCCTCTGTCTAGTTAGTTAGCAAAACTTTCCCTTTTTTTCTTTATTGTTTTTACTTGATTAACCACAAAACGAGCTTGCACTGAATTTTGTCGACCAGCAGATGTCAGTAGCGTTTTTTTCTTTCTTTCTTTTTTTCTTTCTTTCTTTTTTTTGCAAACAGAAGAACGTGCTTAAGAGCTAGAACTGAGTTGGAAGTCTATCAGATCAATGCTAAGAACAATCACCTATTGTTGTCTGAAGTTTGTAAAATATTAAAAGGTTTAATAAATATCATCATGACCGATTAACAGCTTTACCTTTAGCTGAAACACACAGCATTTCTTATTTCACCAACTCAACAACAAGGATAGACAGATCCATAGTTTACTTTAACACTTAAATTTCACTCCAACCATACAGATACTTTACTTTAACTCCTAACAGAGAGAGAGAGAGAAAGAGAGAGAGAGAGAGAGAGAGAGAGAGAGATCCAAAGTTTACTTTAATTTCACTCCTAACATACAGATACTTTACTTTAACTCCGAACAGAGAGAGAGAGAGAGAGAGAGAGAGAGAGAGAGAGATTCATATTATAAACGTGTCCTTAATTTTATTTATCTATTAATTTATTTTAGGTTTCATAAAATGTCTAAAAACTGTGTAGGTGTAGTGTATACTTCTTTAATTTGATTGTTCTGATTAATTTTAAACATCCAAGGCATTGTTTCACATGTCATCAGTTAAAACTACTTACTAGTAGTTCTGTGCAAGTTCAGATTCAAGGTTTATGTGCTGGCACATGGCATTATAATAACCAGTCTGCCTTGCCTGTTTGTTTGGAAGCTGTTATGAATATCAATCCAACAATAAGTTCTTCAAAACTGTAGCATGGTGTTCTTTACCATCCATTAACAATCTTGAATCAACACATGTATTGCCTCCCAGTGACCAACTTAGGGAATTAACTGATTTGGTTAGAGCATTGTTTAATTTGCAATTATGAATGGGCTAGTGTAGATCCAAACATATTTCAAATAGATTTCAGGTATGCCCAAACACCGATGTCATTATTATAACCAAATGTCGACACTATCGTTAAACATTACGAAAGATGCATGTAGGGTTAGGGCACTGTCAGTTGAAGAGAGATGGGGCGGAGCTAGAGTACTTGCCTGTTTAAAGAAAAGTTCAATTCGGGGTTTATTTTGTTCAGCATTTAGTGACAAGTTTGACACCGGTGGGGGCAGTCCACATGGATTTGGATGTACCAAAGTACTTAATCTTTTCCTTCATTTTTTTTCATGGTAAGAAGAAATACCAATATGCATGTACTACAGCACTCTGTGTTTACACAATAATTTTATGGTTATTTGGAATCTAAATTTCCTAGATTGTTTTGCTATAAATTCTGATAATGTAGTTTTTCATGTTACAAATAAAATAATGATGTATGAAATGTTAATTCTTGTGCAAAATATTACTTCACATCTCAGTAACCTGATAAATTGGTCGCTTAAATCAAACAGACGTTGCCCTGAAGCATGGTGTGTTACTCGCATTATAACTGAAAACATTTACAGTACATAAATGATCATCTGTGGACAGTATGTATTTCTGATAGAGTTACTGTACATTGTCTTTTTTTATCGTGTGTTTTTAGTTTTAGAGCATTAGAGTGTTTTGCAGTAGACACAGTCTCATATGAAGACTGCTAATGTTTTGGTAAAATCATAACCTAAATCTCATGAAACCTGCCTCACATTCCATCATTTGTCCACTTAAATTATGCATCTAAAGATGATGAGAAAAACAGCCCCCTAGATTGATCTGTGTGGTTTTTGTTGGTTGTGGAAAGCTGCCTTAGATGACAATCATATATAGGTATAACTGGGTCAAGATTTGGTGATCAGTACAGCCATGGAATATAGTTTACATTATTATAATTTCCATCAGACATTCAGTAATATTCATCATTAAAATATCCTTCACACATTAACAGATACCAATAGCTTACATTTTAATTTTGATTCATTTTTTTCTCGTAATAACGTGTTATTTTCCCTTGTTTTCTCGATATCTCAACTTATTTATGCCATTATCACAAAATAACGAAACTTTGTTTTCTTGAGATGACGACATAATTAATTCGACATCTTGAGAAAACAACTGTTTTTTAAACATTCGGTAACCACATGTGGTCTAAAGTAACACCATTCAGTGAGTGATCATCGCTTAAGGATTTTATTAAGGGTGATAGAATAGGAGACCACAGAGATGTATGACCTTAGGATGGTGGTCCCTCAGAATGGCTCTGTATTGGGTGGTTTTTACATTTCCCAGTAAGGGGCTGAGTGAGTGGATTAAACCAGGATAATGTATCCCACACAATGACAGAGCGGTCAAAACCCTTCACTATGGCAACAAGCACCCAATGCCTTTAGGTTTGTGTAGCATAGAGCTCACATGCATTGGTCTATTGTATCAGAACAGGACAAAGGATGATTCATCTGACCCATAGGAGCTACAGCATCCATTCTTTACACCACCTCACTCACAACTGTGAATTTTTGGATGTCAAAGGATCTGTAATATTCCTCTCTGTGGAGCCCTCAACAGTCTGGGGTTAAACTGCTCATGCACCAGATTTATATTTACTGCCAGCTGACTCAGAGTCACTGGTCTGTTTTGTCTTGTGACTCAAACGAATGCATGGATATGACAGTTTAGGAATATGCACTTTTGAGCACAATTGACTCAAGCTGATTATATTGTTTTCCACAGACTATTCAAATGGCATCAAAGCACCGATGAGAATTAGATTGTTTTCATTACTGTACATCATAAACCATGGACACGATTACTTTTGGTCAGACCCTTTTATTGATGATACATACCAAATTTGGTGCTGATGGGACAAGCGGTCTAGGGCTAGTTTGCAAGAGTACAGTTTTTGAAAAATTCAAAATGGTGAACAATTAAGTATGGCAAATTTCCATAAAATGGGCCCATTCTACTCATCATGATGCATAGATTGAGGGACAGTAAAGCTTTCTAGTCTAGGTCAAATGGTTCAGGAGTTATACACAAAAATGTCCTCTAGAGTTTAGCCTGTTGGTGGGGCTAGAGCCAATAATGGATTGACCTCAGATTTGGTGTGTGGATGTGTTTTACTTTGCTCTGTGCGAGTGCAAAATTTCATCATGATCCATGTAAAGCTTCTATGGTCTGCCATTGAAAATGGCTAAGTCCAAGATGGCCGACAAACAAAATGGCCAACACCTAGGGGTCGTAATATTCCAGTTAGGGCTTGACACTGTGATGATGCACAGGACATTTTGATGAAATATCTGCTTTTGTCTTGGAGTTATGGGTATTTAAAACCACTTTTTCTTTTTTTTTCTGGTATAGTGCCCCCATGTGGCCACGTTTTATGAAACGTGGGACCCCAGTATTCCCTCTGTCAGTGAAATGTAGTTTAGCATCAATCCAAACAAGCACTGCTGAGATATGCTCACTACCTGTTTAGAGCCTTCACCATCGAAATTCATTGGATGACAGTGGCAATACTGTTTGCCCTCGCAAAATTCTTTTGATAACTTTTGGTCAGACTCGTCTGTACATGATACATACCAAATTGGTGGTGATAGGATCACTGGTCTAGGACTAGTTTGCAAAAGTAGATTTTTAGAAAAATTCAAAATGGCAGGAAATCTTATTAGGCGGAAATTGACGCCAATGGGTGCATCTGACTCATCATGACCAAAGGATTCGTGGGGAAAAAAGGGAGAAATCACAACTCTAGAACAAAGGGTTCAAAAGCTATATGCAAAAATGTACCTTGGAATTTGGTCTTTTGGTGATGCTACAGGCCTGCATGGATTGACCCCAAATTCGGTGCCTAGATACCTTGGCCTATCCTCTATCAATGTGCCAAATTTCACAACTTTCCACCGTACGGTTCTAGGGGCTTCCATAGACTCTCATGGCAGAAACAATAATAATAGTGAAGAATACTAACAGTTACAATAGGTGCCTACACACCTTTGTTGCTTGGCCCCTAATTATTACATTTCTCACTGGTAGCAGTGATAAGCTTACCCATGCTGGTAAAAATGTACTTTGCAATGCCTCAGTACCAGGAAAAAAACACAGGACAGCAGATAGTTAGCACAAGCTTCATACATAAACTTGGTGGTGAGGCAGCAAGCTCCACATGTGCTAAATGTCTGGAAAAAATTAAGAGACCACTGCAAAATTATTAGTTTCTCTGGTTTTACTATTTATAGGTTTGTGTTTGAGTACAATGACCATTTTTGTTTTACTCTGTAAACTACTGACAGCGTTTTTTCCGCATTCCAAACAAAAATTTTGTCTTTTAGAGCATTTGTTTGCAGAAAATGCCAGCTGGTCAAAATGACAAAAAAGATGCAGTGTTTTCAGACCTCAAATAATGCAAAGAAAACAGGTTCATGTTCATTTTTGAACAACACAATACCAATGTTTTAACTCAGGAAGAGTTCAGGAATCAGTATTTGGTAGAATAACCCTGATTTTCAATCACAGCTTTCATGCATCTAGGCATGCTCTCCACCAGTCTTTCACACTGCTGTTGGGTGACTTTATGCCACTTCTGGCGCAAAAATCCAAGCAGCTCGGCTTTGTTTGATGGCTTGTGACCATCCATCTTCCTCTTGATTACATTCCAGAGGTTTTCAGTTGGGTTCAGGTCTGGAGATTGGGCTGGCCATGACAGGGTCTTGATCTTGTGCTCCTCCATCCACACCTTGATTGACCAGGCCGTGTGGCATGGAGCACTGTCCTGCTGGATAAACCAATCCAACCAAACCAATCCAATTGGGAACCATTGTCAGAGCAGAGGGAAGCAAGTTTTTTTCCAGGATAACGTGTATGTGGCTTGATTCATGTGTCCTTCACAAAGACAAATCACTAGTCCTCCCCCAAATTTCACAGTGGTTATGATACACTGTGGCTTGTAGGCCTCTCTGGGTCTCAGTCTAACCATTAGATGATCAGGTGTTGAGCAAAGCTGAGAACTGGACTCATCAGAGAGGATCACCTGACTACAATCCTTTTCAACTCTTTTGGCATGGTCAATAGATATTTTTTTTATTCAAATTGCTTTTGAGGTGGTACTAGCACTGATAGATCCAGCTGGTCCTACAGTAAGAGGATAGTGATGACCACAGCACTGGTTTTTATACTTTTCCTCGTTAAATAAGATTTCGTACAGGTGATCACCTAATCAGTACCTTATTAAGTAGAATCAGGTGTGCTTGTGTTGGAATTCAACAGACACTGGAAGGGAATGGCTACCATGCATGTAGAGATACTGATTTAATTTAGAGTGGTCTCTTAATTTTTTCTGGGGCTTGTATATAAAATGCAGGACATGGCATTTCATAAGCATTTGAAAGCAAATATTGATACATTTTAATTCTAGTCTGGCAAATATGACTTGTGTTGATCTATTTTTTTTCTTTTTTTCACTTCAAAAAGTATATAGAAGATTAAAGAAATATTTGTTTTGGTTGATTTTCTGTTTATTTTTGAGTGTGGATTTAGGGATTATATTTAAATAAGGATTTGATAATTGTGCTTGTCAGTATTGCTGTTGCAACTGCTTTAATGTTTCTAGTTTCAGAAGGATGTTAAGCCTGTAGAGAACAGGTCTGACCCAAACCCTTCCATACGGAACCTACAGTGAATTATTCAATCATTAAGACTGATTAGGATTCTAATTATTATAATATTGACTCTCTGTTCTATCCTCAGGTGTGTGTATGGGTGGTGATGTGGTGTTGTCTCCTGGACCTGTGTATGGAGCAGGAGGAGGAAGTGTTTGGATCAACACCACCATCAGATCTACTGATAAACCACTAACATTAGTCATATGGAAATTTACAGGGGCGCATGTGATTACGTCTGACACTCTTGGTGTCCTTCCAGAGCCAGTTTACCGTCACAGAGTCAGACTGGACCTACACACTGGTTCATTAGAGTTACTGAGTCTGACTGTGAGTGACAGTGGAGAGTACACAGTGATGATAAAGAAAACTCCTAATGATCCAACACTGACAGACAAAACTACACTAGACGTGATTGGTAAGAATCACTGCATCACCACACTGGTCATATCCTCCTTCCTATTTTTAGTGTCACGCTTCAAGGACTGACATCCATTTAACATGTAATGTTCTGAAAATTATTATGCATATCAGCTTTGCTAAACTCAAAGCCCCAGATCATCTTTCCTTTTCTTGGTCAGGTGTGATGACACTGTGACTATGCTGTCCTCACAGTGCATCATTATGCTGCAGTGCTGGCAAACAACGATAAAGACCAAGGCCTGACTTCTCTTGATTTTAATGAAGCAGTTATTTTGTTGTGAAACTGAAAATACAAACAAAAAATATACGCATCCTTATTCATGACTATTAATTTAACAGAATTACATTAAACCGTGAATTTACATCATATCCAGTTTACGCTAACAGACTACAATTCTATGTCAAGGGGTTTTACACCGAATTCTGTGACTATCAAATTCTATCACCCTAGTGGGTGCTATTGCCGCTGGGCAGCTTGAAATCGCTCACACAGGCTAGTTCTTTACGCAGACAATGTAAGCTCATAGACTGCACACAAATGAAGGTGAATGCAGTTATTTTTTTTATTTATTTATTTATTTTTTTGTTTCTCGAGATGTCGACTTATTTACGCCATTATCACGAAATAACG
This sequence comes from Chanos chanos, assembly GCF_902362185.1. NCBI lineage: Eukaryota > Metazoa > Chordata > Actinopteri > Gonorynchiformes > Chanidae > Chanos > Chanos chanos. The sequence continues at coordinate 42,227,083 of NC_044503.1, forward strand.
AAAGTTAATAAACAATGTACCGTTTTCCTGACATATCGAATTAATTATGTCATCACGGAAAAACAACGTTTCGTTGTTTCGTGATAATGACATAAATAACTCGAGATCTCGGGAAAACAAAGAAAAATAATACTGTATCACCAGAAAATGGAATCAAAATGCAAACTGTTGGCTACCATAGCTGCTTGTCGCAGTAGATTAAACGCAGTGTTGTTTATAGCAGAGTATAGCCAATTTGTGTATTTACAACAGAACCAACAACTGATTAAGCTGACTTCACACTGATAACTTTAGGCGACTAGTCTATTTAAATGGGCCATCAGAATTTGTGACCCAACTGTAACTTGGGAGAAAATGTCTGACACACCACCATTCATTTCAGGATGAATGTTCATAAGGGCAAGTCCAGTGGGTCTGCCGTCTGTCATATTGTTGCGTAAATAAGTATTTAGACGCTTCAGGGCGCTAAATGAGCGTTCGTGCTCTTAGTTCTATGAACTGGCGTAGGACTGTCATTGGTGATTATTTGGGGGCCACATTTGAAAAGATACAAGATTTAAGATTCTGCGCATCAGTTAACTAATCCGATTTCCCTTATGTGTGCATTTGCACAACAAGAGGCAAAAGTCTGACGACTCCAACCTCCTTTACAGCTGTTTCTATGGTAACGATGAGAACAGACCAGACATCAATCACACAGCCTAACTGAAGAGCGTTTAGATGGAGGAGAGGTATGAAGTGGACTGACACATGATCTGTAAACATCAGTAAACACTCAGAGACGGTCACTATGTCATTCCCCGCCCACAAATCGGGAATCTCATGGGACGCACAGTGCGTCCAGGCGTATAGCTGTAGGCGCCCCTGTCTATATCAACATTCTCTCCAGCGTTTTATCTGGTTCTTGCTTCAAACAATTCACAGCTGCCGTGTAACAACTTACGATCATGTTACTCACAGACGAATAGTCTCCAAGACTCGCTCGTGAGACAATATTTTGTTTTTAAATATGAGGCGCATCCACATTCATGGACTCGCTATGAATTGAAAACGAAACAGAATGCCTCTCGCTAATGTATGCAACAGCACCACAAATCGTGATAAGGAACAGAAACTGTAACACAAAATTACCATTTAACAGAAAAGGCATCACAGTGACCAATCAGAGTCGTTCTGAATTCAGTTAACCCAATCATGCAGCAGACGGTTTATGTAGAATCAGATGGTTCTGGTAAAAACTGTATAGAATCACTGGGTGAAAAAACCCAGTTGCACAGATGAACATCAGACAATTTGAGATCCAAAAAAGCTTTACTTTGTAAACCAAAAAAAAAAAAAAAAAAAAAAAAAACCCCACAAACAAACAACAACAACAAAAAAAATACCCCACCAATCAAAAAAAAAAAAAAAGAGAAAAAACTCAGTGTGTTCTTAAATTACAAAGCAGAGACAATTGTCAGGAAAACAGAGAAAAACTCAGGAGGGAACAACAGGTGACTAGGTGATTTAAGACCCAGCAAGGTACAAACACAAAACTAAGGGTTTGAAAACCTTAGCTGATGGCAGCAAAAAAAGTCCAGTCTTCGTTGGTGTCTGCTTGAATTTCCACATACTGTTGCCACCTTCTACTGTTACTAACTCATGACACTCCAGTCCAGGGGATGGAAGTTTGGATCACAGTATTACTGCTTTAATGTGAACAAAACTGGTTGTGTTCTGGGAGATCAGTCAAATCAGTCCCTGTCATCCGTGACTCTTGCTGTCAGTGGGCCCTGTACAGGCGCATCCATTTGTGGGTGAGAAGTAACGGTGGCTGACTTTATGTAGCACTACTGAGTGTGCACGTACAAATCTTTACCTTTGAAGGTAATCAGGCCCAGCTTGGTCTTGGGCTGATGTGTGAAAACTCAGTCAAGTGTGGGCACTGACCTTCTGTTCATATGCTAACACAATGATTCCCTATAGACTATACACTGACACAATGTTTCTCTATACACTATACACCAGGGGTGGGCAAATCCAGTCCTGGAGAGCTGGTGTTCTGCCGGTTTTTGTTTTCACCTCTTAGTTACCTGTTGATTTTCACTTTGAAAACAGGTGTGCATGCTCTTCAGCCAATCAGAGACTGTATTTAGTTGGTCTACAAGAAAAACAGCAGGACCCCGGCCCTCTAGGACCGGAATTGCCCACCCCTGCTATACACTGACATAATGTTTCTCTATAGACTATACACCTACACAATGTTTCTCTATAGACTATACACTGACATCATGTTTCTCTATAGACTACACACTGACATAATGTTTCTCTATAGACTATACACTGACATAATGTTTCTCTATAGACTATACACTGACATAATGTTTCTCTATAGACTATACACTGATACAATGTTTCTCTATAGACTATACACTGATACAATGTTTCTCTATAGACTATACACTGACATAATGTTTCTCTATAGACTATACACTGATACAATGTATCTCTATAGACTATACACTGACACAATGTTTCTCTATAGACTATACACTGACATAATAATTCTCTATAAACTATACACTGACATAATGTATATATACAGACATACATGTGTGTGTGTGTATGTATGTATGTGTGTGTGTATATATATATGTGCCTGGTGTGATTTGTGACATGAAATTTTAATCTGTTTTTTTTATTAATGGTCATAGATGCATATCCTGATTCTCTGAAAAGCAGCTTTGTAAGCAGAGTGGGCTGTCCTGGTTGAGTAGATCACTAATTTAAACTAAAACTGTTGAACCCTCTCTCTCTATTACAGAGAGAATATCTGGAGTTTCCCTCACTGGTCCAGCACAACCCCTAATAGAAGATCAAAGTTCTGCTAATTTAACCTGTGAGGGAACTGGCTCCATCATCACCACAGAATGGATGAAGGATGGTCAACCTCTGTCTCCTAGCAACAGAATTATCTTTTTTGCTGATCTGAGATCAGTGTCCATCAGTCCAGTGAGGAGATCAGACAGTGGAGAATACCAGTGTAGACTCAGTAACCCTGTCAGCTCTGACACTGCAACCTACACAATGACTGTCAACTGTGAGTGTGAGACAAATTGAAGTTTTATATTTTACATTCCCTGTGTCAGACCCTGTCTTCTGTTGTAGTTCTACACAGTATACTGGCTTGTAGCTCCAGATCCAGTCTGTACACTGAGTGGGGCACTGAGTTCTGTCCCTGTGAAATGTCTCAGTCAGCAGCTTCTGGTGTCTTTTTTGGCTTGATTTTCTTGGGTCTTTTTGTTTGCTTTTGTCACGGTTTGTAGAAGAAGCTGGACTCATCTGCAGGGGTTGTCTCAGTTTTATTGGCTTGAAAAATGATACAGCACCAACAAACAAATGATTCACAACACAACTCAACACATGACACATGAACAACACAATGCATCACAATCCCACATCCAGAACAAAGGGAGGACCAGGAGTGTTTATACTGAACTGAACCAGGAGTGTTTATACTGAACTGAACCAGGAGTGTTTATACTGAACTGAACCAGGAGTGTTTATACTGAACTGAAGGCTGAGGCTGAACTAACAGGAAACAGGTGGAACTAATGATTAAACTAATGAGAAAATGTTGATTAGACTTTTACTGGCAAAATTTCTGTGGGGCTCATCTGCTCACAGTGGCTCATACTTTCATAAACAGGAGTGATAATTAAGAGCAGTACTTGGTTATGGAGAGAGAGAGAGAGAGAGAGAGAGAGAGAGAGAGAGAGAGAGAGAGAGAGAGGGAGAGAGAGAGAGAGAGAGAGAGAGAGAGAGAGAGAGAAAGAGAGAGTATGAGAGAGAGTTCCACTTGAGTTTTCAGCTGTACACCACACTCAAGAGAGAGACAGAACAAGGGAAAGGTCTGTCTTATTATATCTGGAATAAAACAAAATCAGTAAGACAAGGTCATTTTGTATCCTGCTGGTTCACTGTTCAGAGTAAATTGAAAAGTTGTGTCAGGAATGTAAATCTGAGTCTGTAGCTTTGTGATGTCAAATGTGGGTGGAGTTTCAGTGGAATGTGTACTACATGAGTAAAGTTTGAAGTTAACAGGTGAAAGGATTTAAATTAAAAACATTTTTAAAGACAGCTTGATAAATATGCTTTAGTATGTTGTGTAATGCGTGATTTTCATACTGAAGAGATTTTGTGTAAGATGTTTGTCATGTCTCTGTGCAGTGAATGGGTCTGTCAGTGGAGGAGGAGAGAAGGAGATCTCCTCTGGAGGAGTCATTGCTGGAGTCATCAGTGGGGGGATTATTGTTCTAGTGACAGTGTCTGTTGGTCTGGTCTTCTACTTCAGGAAAGCTCAGTGAGTCTTTTACTCTCTCTTACATCATTATGAATGTGTTTGTCATTACAGAGACCATATTCAAAACCACCCAGAGACTGTAGTTTCATTTGTCATTTATAACTTCTGCAGTTAAATTCGTATTTATGTCTTTTCCTCTAGACTGAGTTTAATACAGTACACAACACACCATCACTCAGTGAGTGATCTTTCATTCTTATTCAGGACATGAGCGAAGACACTCAGTGAGAACAGTTAGAAAAAGGCTGAATCATTCGAGATCATTCTCCTCATTCCTGTTTGTGTTCAGTTTTACAATATCTGAAAAGCCTTAAAGAACATAGACCAGTCTGTCTCTGTGTATGTGTTCATGAGTGAGACATGTATAATCTGTTCTCTCACTGTTGTTAGGGAAATTTGAAGTCTTCTGTGTGGAGAGTTGTAAAGTCTCAGAGACTACAAACTTCAGATGTGATGAATCATTTCCTCTTTATTTTATGTCCACACACCTCAGAGCTGAAGCACAGTTGTCATTGAGGCTGAGGAATGCAAAGCTTTTTATATGTTGAGACAGGCGTCTAAGGACATGTGTGGAGGCCCCAAGATGGCCTTTTTAGAGAACACAGGATAACTTATGTTTGCTCCCCAAGTGGTCCAGACACCCAGTTCACCACTCCCTGAGTGGTACAGACACCCAGTTCACCACTCCCTGAATGGTCCAGACACCCAGTTCACCACTCCCTGAGTGGTACAGACACCCAGTTCACCACTCCCTGAGTGGTCCAGACACCCAGTTCACCACTCCCTGAGTGGTACAGACACCCAGTTCACCACTCCCTGAATGGTCCAGACACCCAGTTCACCACTCCCTGAGTGGTCCAAACACCCAGTTCACCACTCCCTGAGTGGTCCAGACACCCAGTTCATCACTCCCTGAGTGGTCCAGACACCCAGTTCACCACTCCCTGAGTGGTCCAGACACCCAGTTCACCACTCCCTGAGTGGTACAGACACCCAGTTCACCACTCCCTGAGTGGTCCAGACACCCAGTTCACCACTCCCTGAGTGGTCCAGACACCCAGTTCACCACTCCCTGAATGGTCCAGACACCCAGTTCACCACTCCCTGAGTGGTCCAGACACACAGTTCACCACTCCCTGAGTGGTCCAAACACCCAGTTCACCACTCCCTGAGTGGTCCAGACACCCAGTTCACCACTCCCTGAATGGTCCAGACACCCAGTTCACCACTCCCTGAGTGGTCCAGACACCCAGTTCACCACTCCCTGAGTGGTCCAGACACCCAGTTCACCGCTCCCTGAGTGGTCTAGACACCCAGTTCACCACTACAGCTATAAGCAAAGCAATATTTTTCCCACACTTCATAATTATGGTTTTGAAAAAAAGGAAAAAAATGGAAACCGTTTGGACTGAATGCAACATGCTGTTTACATGTGACAGGTCAAAGACATATGGAGAGACAGGACAGAGGAGCAGAGGTACGTGTAACTATGCATGTGTGTGTGTGTGTGTGTGTGTGTGTGTGTGTGTGTGTGTGTGTGTGTGTGTGTGTCTTATCAGTCCTTCACTGTGTGTAATACTCCCTCTGTGTTCACATTCATTATGAGATTGTCCTCTATATAGCATATTAGAAAACTATTTAGAAATGTCTCAAACATTATTCTCTCTGTTTCACTCATTAATTACAAATTAATAATACTAACTTACTCTCATATTATACAGCATCAGACCAACAAACTGTAGGAGAAACGGTGAGTGTGTGTGTGTGTGTGTGTGTGTGTGTGTGTGTGTGTGTGTGAACGTTGTAGGTGTGTTTCCTGTGTCAGTGTCTGAGTGTTAATAAAAACTGATTCCCATCATAGACTTATTTATCATATTAATATAATGACCATTCAGGACAGCTATTAAACATAGACTTATTTATGATATTAATATAATGACCATTAAAGACAGCTATTAAATATAGACTTATTTATGATATTAATATAATGACTATTAAACATGGTTGATTGAAAACATGTGATCTCAGGTCTGAACACACAGTTACTGTAACTGACTGTGTGGTGTTTAACAGTATTATTCTGAGATCATTCTCACAGGGACATTATTCACATTTTACTACACCTGCTTACATTTGGGGATAATGTGGTAGTCATGGAGACCAGTCTCCCCATAAATAATATCAGAGAGCCCACTTCATGAAGGTCCAGAGATGATCCTGGGTTTTGGGCCTTTACAGAGTTTGCAGCCCAAAAACACAACCTTTGTCTGTCTGTCTCTACCTCTCTCTCTCTCTCTCTCTCTCTCTCTCTCTCTCTCTCTCTCTCTCTCTCTCTGTCAGGAGCTAAACTATGCTGTGGATCAGGAGACAGTGGGAGGAGACAGTTCAGTATATGTGTCTATGACATCAGCACAGAACTCTCAGGTCAGTGATGTCACTGTAGCTCCGCCCTCATGTTTATTACAAACTGCTGTGAAACTGTTTCATATTTTACTGCAGCTGATTATGACTGGAGAAACAGACCAGAAGAGAGACCAGTCAGTGATGGTCCAAAAGTGATCTTGGTTTTATTTCTTTAAAATAAGCAATGTCAGCTCAGGGTAATGTCTGCTCTCTCTCTCTCTCTCTCTCTCTCTCTCTCTCTCTCTCTGTTAGGAGTTAAACTATGCTGTTGTCAGACATCCCCAGAAGACCAGTGGGGAGGTGGATCAGGGGACAGTGGGAGGAGACAGTTCAGTATATGAGTCTATGACATCAGCACAGAACTCACAGGTCAGTGATGTCACTGTAGCTCCGCCCTCATGTTTATTACAAACTGCTGTGAAACTGTTTCATATTTTACTGCAGCTGATTATGACTGGAGAAACAGACCAGAAGAGAGACCAGTCAGTGATGGTCCAAAAGTGATCTTGGTTTTATTTCTTTAAAATAAGCAATGTCAGCTCAGGGTAATGTCTGCTCTCTCTCTCTCTCTCTCTCTCTCTCTCTCTCTCTCTCTCTCTGTTAGGAGTTAAACTATGCTGTTGTCAGACATCCCCAGAAGACCAGTGGGGAGGTGGATCAGGGGACAGTGGGAGGAGACAGTTCAGTATATGAGTCTATGACATCAGCACAGAACTCACAGGTCAGTGATGTCACTGTAGCTCCGCCCTCATGTTTATTACAAACTGCTGTGAAACTGTTTCATATTTTACTGCAGCTGATTATGACTGGAGAAACAGACCAGAAGAGAGACCAGTCAGTGATGGTCCAAAAGTGATCTTGGTTTTATTTCTTTAAAATAAGCAATGTCAGCCCAGGTTAATGTCTGCTCTCTCTCTCTCTCTCTCTCTCTCTCTCTCTCTCTCTGTTAGGAGTTAACCTATGCTGATGTCAGACATCTCCAGAAGACCAAAAGGAAACAGATGCAGCTGGGGACAGTGTGAGGAGACACCTCAGTGTACTCAGAAGTCAATGGCAATTCTGCAGCCAATCAGAGACCTCCACAGGCCATCTCAGCTCAGTGACATCACTTTGGCCCCACCCTCAGTTCCACACTGTACTGAACAAACTTAGAGTTGTCATAGCACTAGTTGTCATGGAAATTTATTCTTTTACATTAGTGAACATTTGAGTGGATCTATATTTTCATATTTCTTGTGAATTAGGTGTCTCACCCACCCGCCAAGTATCAGATGTCATTTATGCACAGGTGAAGAACTGACTGCTGGCTCTGACTGAACGAAAGTTTTGGGGGTGTGAAGAGTTTTTACCTGTGGTTCTCCCATCTCTGACTTTGCTCAAATCTGTGTTTCACACATGAATGGTCTCTGATGACCCAGTGAAGAAAATTTACATTTGAGTCATTGTGTAATCACATCTAGGCTATGCTCTGAGTGTTAATTTAACACTGATAAATCTTCTGTTTTAACCCTCGTCTTGTTGGGACCGGGTCCTACGTGAATCCACTGTCTTCACATAACCTCACAAATAGTAATGTGCTTATCTGACAAGATTAAAACATATATTTCTGAAAGGACTTGTGTCAGTAACGTTAATTCAGCATTTTCGCTCACTAACTGTTAGTATGCGTCAGAGGTGGATTCATACAGGACCCGATGTTATGTCCCAAAGGGTTTCCAAGCATTGGAGTAGTTTACTGTGATTGGTTTTTCTCCTGTGATGAACAAAATATGGCCTATCGCGTTTTAGAAAAGAAAATTCATCCGCTGACTTCAAATCCATGCTTCAAAGTAATGAGTAATGGGAACCTTCATAGAAATGTAGTGGAGTGAAAAGTACAATATTTGTCTTTCAAGTGTAGTAGAGTAAAAGTCACAAGTTTAAAAAAATAACACTTAAGTAAAGTACAGATACGCTAAAAATGTACTTAAGTACGGTACTCAAGTAAATGTACTTCGTTACTGTCCACCTCTGGACATAATTATCTATTTTCGACTCTGAAACCAGCCCATGCTTGGATTCCGGCACAGTGCTGGAGAACTTTAAGCCACATGATTTTTTTGACAGGAGGCATTTCTGACAAGAGATGTCCAAGAGAAAATTGGTGATCATTGACTTCAGTTTTGGAACTTTAAACCATGCTAAACTTTTTCATGCATAACCGATTCATGTTGTGGGCTACGTATTTCTTACTTCAGGGGAGTAAAATACTTGTTTCACAGTTTGAGCATGATGTTTTTTAGATGGCTAAGTTAAGTAAAGTGCATCCAGACAAATGTATTATTAACAGCTTAGTTGTTTAAGAAAAAGATCGGATTGGTATCGGTATCGGACATGAAAGTGGTACCGAGCCACTAACCCTAATATGTAGTAATGATGGATGATAATGTGTCTGATTCAGAGGGTGTACCAAGATAAATGTTTAGTGAAGACATTTCCACAATTCCCTGTTCTCCACCGCTCTTAAAAGAGTTTCACCTCCTGTTAGCATACATTTTTCTCTCTTCCCCTGTGTTTGACTAAATGTCAGTCTGGCCAACTGTGGCCTATTATTAAGTATAACTTCCTGGTGAGAGGTTTTAGATGAAATTCTTTGATTTTTTTTTGTGAACAAAGGCCCAGAGATCTTCTCCCTGTTTTTGTTTTTTTTTTAACTGCCAGTGATATTTTTGTGTTCCTCTGTTTTTTTCTCAGATAATGTTTTGGGTGTGTTGACATGATGGTTTGTTGTTCTCTGCAGACAGCTTTTTAGCTTAATGCTATTGGGGTTGTTAGTGTTAGATGTGATTTTATAGTTGTCATTCTCTCTGACTGGCTGTGGTCTCTCTGAAAAGGATTCTGTCAGAACACACAGGACAGAGAACAGTTGATCTTCAGAGGTCAGTAGAGTAAAACTGACTGTCCACTTTCAGAAATGGATCTAGACTGATGTTTTCCATGGTCACTGGGAAAGGCGTGTTAAGTGGGACTGACACATAAACAGCCAGTTTGTCGTATCATGAATTATTTTTCATGTCCTCAGGATCCAGAGGAGCTATGGATAAAAATCAGTAACAGAAAGTGTTAAAGGTGACAAATCCACTTCTCCTCTTCAGCCTTTAGGAGAGACTGAGTATCAGTATCATTTACAACCTCAGGTCTCTTAACAGCATTTTAAAAAATACTGCAAAAAACTGTATATGTACAATATCAGAGATATTGTTCCTAAAGTTTTGGAAACAAAACAAAACAAGACAAAACATGTAGGGAACACAACAGTTTGCTTTTGTTATTTACATTTTTCAGTTTTGTTTATATGGTTGTGTTTTATGATAATTTCGTGAACCAATTTTGTAATTTTGTGAATCAATGCAATGTGCTTTTGTAAGCCTTTTTGCAAAAAAAAAAAAGACTTTTTTTTCTATTATGGTAGTTACAAAAAATGTAATTAATGGCAGTCAGACATCTCTGATGCTTCTCAAATAAAAATATTTTCCTCCATCTCAGAATGTCTGTTGACCTGATGACTGTTATGTTGGGTTTGGTTGTAAACAGGCTGAGTAAATAAACTGATAAGACTGGATGGGATTTTATCAGGTCTCTGTTCTGTGGGGAACTGAACACAAGTCTTTTTTCTGTGGGAAACTGAACACAGATATCTGTTCTGTTGGGAACTGAACACAGGCCTCTGTTCCGTGATGAACACGGGTCTCTATCCTGTTGGGAACTGAACACAGTTCCCTGCTCTGTGGGAAACTGAACATAGGTCTCTGTTCTGTTGGGAAATGAACACAAATATAACCATAAATATAAATATAAATATAATAAAAAATAACATTAATGGACTGAGGCAATCATAATGGCATGTGTGAGCTATGTCATATATATTGTGATATGAGTAATATTGTTTGTGAAATATGAGCACAGATTGCATATATTATATTACATTAAATCCCATAAAGGCATGGACGGATTGTCGTGTCCAGGGGCCCCTACCCAAACATGAAAATAGCACACACTGTTCGGTCGCACAGTAGCACAGGGCAACCCACAACCACACAGCATGTACTGTTTTTGAAATTATATTTGTTATCCTGACGTGTTAAATTACTGCCATTTCAGGTCTGTTTCATTCTGTACATGCCATGCACTGCACAGTGTATACATCTTTAGGAGTCAGACACACACTTTAGATTTAGATAAAACCACCGTTGAAAAAAATCCTACCTACACCACCAACGCCGATGCTAACACTAACACCTTCCACCTGTTTTTTGGTGAAAAAAATGTTGAAATGTTTGTACCAAAACTGCATCTTTAGTGTCTTTTTCTTTTAAGAGTTTGAGTTTACGCTTTGCTGACCTGCACCTGATATTATGATGTGTGTGTTGTGTTTCATGATGTGTGTGACATTATGATGTGTGTGTTGTGTATCGTGATGTGTGTGACAGTGTTATGTGTATGGTGTATCGTGATGTGTGTGACAGTGTTATGTGTATGGTGTATCGTGATGTGTGTGACAGTGTTATGTGTATGGTGTATCGTGATGTGTGTGACAGTGTTATGTGTATGGTGTATCGTGATGTGTGTGACAGTGTTATGTGTATGGTGTATCGTGATGTGTGTGACAGTGTTATGTGTATGGTGTATTGCGATGTGCGTGACTTTAATGTGCCTCTAATCATCTCAGCGTCTTTTTGTCTCTCTCTCATCATAAACTGTTTCTGACCACTGCTGTTGTGTGGATGTTTTCTCAGTGCTGGACTCTTCTCCATACTAAGTGTGGAAAACACTAGCAGTGTTGTTCTTCTTGGTTTAAACCACAGCTCTGACTGCTAACGGTTTTTCACAGATTTATACTTTCAAAGTTGTGCCAAAAACACTGTGTTGAGTTTGTCCACATTATCACCCTGTATTAGCCCAAGTGATGCTTTTTCGCATTGTTGAACTGGAAACTTCTGTTTTTTATGCCATGTTCAGATATAGACCACAGCAGTGAGATGTCTGAGCATAAGCCTGTCTGTCACTCTGCCCAATGCCCGTCAGTCTCTGTAACCAGTCATCTTTTTCCAACCACAGGCTCTACTGTTGGCCTGATGCTTTTCTGAGAAGTGGACAATGCTGGGTATAAACCACAGACACTGCTGTGTGTCAGTAACCCAACAGAGTTTCTGTTACTCACATGGTTATACTGGAGTGACTGGTCCCAGTATTTTCCACATTCTCTCCATGAACAAAACACACATGCGCGCACACATGCACACACACAGGTACATATTTGACCTGTTTAGGATAACAGTGTGAATCCTGGTCCTCTCACTGACTGAACAGTCTGGTTAATGGAAATGACAGAGGGACCTCACAGAACAACTGAGTTCACAGGTTTTAGAAAATGACACCGTTTTTAATACGTGTGTATTTATGTGTGAAAACAACAACGTTCTCAGAGTTGAAGTCTTCTGTGGTTTTCAACTTCGTGTTTTCAGAATTCTAAATGTGCAGTCAGTCACACTGACCAATGGGAACTGTTTTCACACCTTTTTTTTTTTTTTTTTTAATTTTGTACACAGAGGAAACAAACAGCAGTCTTTTGCATCAAACACAAAATGGAAGAGAGAGAGAGGGGGGGGAGACAGAGAGAGAGAGAGAGAGCAGTAAAGAGCAACATTGACTGGATAATACTTATTCTTCAAATGTGATTCTCAAATAAAAATCAAAATGTCCACCAGTTCTAAGACAGTCTGTAAAATGTTTATGATCCCTGTGGGAAACAAAAACAGCCATCAGAGTCCATGTGCGATTTCTGATTTCTACATTATTCAGCCACTCACTCACTCACTCACTCACTCACTCACTCACCCAGTCACTCACTCACTCACTCACTCACTCACTCAGTCACTCACTCACACTTACCACTGTTCTTCTGTCCTGTTTTTCCATGTCATTTCTTTGACCTGTTGTGTGTATGTTACAGTTATTGTTTTTACACTCATTATCTAAGGGGTTTATTCTAATTAAGGTCGCAGCCTATCCCAGCATTCATTGGGCGAAAGGCAGGGAAACACGCTGGACAGGCCACCAGTCCATTGCAGGGCAGACACACAGACAAACACATTCATGCACTCATTCACACGTAGGGGCAATTTAATATCTCCAGTTCGCCTGACCTGCATGTACTTGGACTGTGGACCAGGTCTAAGGTGAGTTGAGGGTAATGGGATCAGGTCTAAGGTAAGTTGAGGGTCATAGGATCAGGTCTAAAGTGAGTTGAGGGTCATGGGATCAGGTCTAAGGTGAGTTGAGGGTAATGGGATCAGGTCTAAGGTGAGCTGAGGGTAATGGGATCAGGTCTAAGGTGAGTTGAGGGTCATGGGATCAGGTCTAAGGTGAGTTGTAGGTAATGGGATCAGGTCTAAGGTGAGCTGATAAAAGCTGTAGTGAAAGAGAGAACATCAGGAGAGACTGTTTGGAAGACAGACAATGGACCTGGGTCCAGAGGACAGGTAGGGGGTTTGTATGATGATATAATCTATGAGACAGTGTCAGACAAATGACATGGGCTTCATTTAGGATTAAGGATTAAATATTTCATTTATTAGACAGCTGATATAATTTAATGTTAGGAGAAGCTACAGTGTACTTTTCCACTCGAAACAGACAAACAAATCAAACTGTCTTAGCACAGAGTAAATATGTTGTGTAGACTGGGGTAGAAAAGGAATTCCATTGCATCAGCGCCCCCCTGTGGACTAAACATGTCATGTCCTCTATACTGTTTTACATTATACATTACATGTATTCATTTAGCAGACACTTTTATTGACTTTAAGTGACTTTCAAATGAGGCAAAATACAAAACCAACCCTGAAAGTGCCGTCTGTGGTGTAAATTCAGTATTAGACCAGATACAAGTGGAAGAAAAAGAGTTAAAAGTGTGAACTACACACAGACACAAGTAGAAACAGTGCTAACAGACATGGGGCTACATGTGTGAGAGAAGAGACAACACTAATAGTGAGAATACTGTGAACAATGATCAGCACAACAACTATACTTCTGCTATAAGAACAAAACAGGTCTGTTATACTGTAATCTAAAGCTATAGTTTACCTTCCATCATAACTTACTTACTTACTGAATCCTCTTCGTTCCCTGTGGAACATAAGGCTGTGGATCTGTCTCCACCTGGTCCTATCCTGTGCAGCATGTTGTGCCCCAAGTTAAGTCAGCCGTTTTCAGTTCTAAAGTTACAGTTTTCCCCCAGGTTGTTTTTGGCCTCTCTGGTTTCCTCTTTCCAGGTGGGGTCCATCTCAGGGCTACTTTAGGAGGAATGTGTAAAGGATATTAGGCTCTGGATGCTCCCTAACTTCCTCTCACTCTGAAAAAACAGAAGTACTTGTACTAGGATCACATGCAGCTAGGAGTAAGCTTTCCGATCACATAGTTACTCTGGATGGCCTGTCTCTTTCATCAGGTGCGGCAGTAAAAGACCTTGGTGTAAATATTGACTCCAGTCTTTCATTTGAAGCTCATGTAGATAATATTAGCAGGATAGCCTTCTTTCTTCTTAGAAATATTAACAGGATAAGAAATGCATTGCCATTTCAAGATGCTGAAAAATTGGTTCATGCTTTCATTACCTCTAGGTTAGACTAATGTAATGCCTTACTGTCTGGATGTTCTAGTAGGTGTATAAATAAGCTACAGTTAGTTCAGAATGCAGCGGCCAGAGTTCTTACTAGAACCAAAAAATATGATCACATCACCCCTATCTTATCCACACTGCACTGGCTCCCAGTCAAATCTCGTATTGATTATAAAATCTTACTATTAACCTATAGAGCATTAAATGGTCTTGCGCCACAGTACCTGCACGAACTCCTGGTCTTTTATGATCCACCACGCCTACTTAGATCAAAAGGTGCAGGCTATTTGTTGGTACCTCGAGTTGCGATGGCTACAGCAGGGGGCAGAGCCTTCTCTTACAGAGCCTAACAGTTATGGAACAGCCTCCCAATTAATGTTCGAGACTCAGACACAGGCTCTATGTTTAAGTCAAGGCTGAAAACTTATCTGTTTAGCCAAGCCTTTTGCTAACAGCTCTTTACTAGGCAAAGGAGCAGATCTGGAGGGTTCTCGGGCATAGAATGTTTGGTGAACTGGGATGTTTGGATGCTGTCGCCCCCCTACTCTAACATGTTCACTCAGGTTTGTTGACTGTGGAGTGGGTGGCCGCCTTGTGTCCCAGAGTGCCATCATGTCCATATTACCTTCTAGCTCTCCCTTTTAACTATGCTGTACTAGTTAGTCTTGCTGGAGTCCCTGCCTGCACTCGGCACACAATGTATATTTTCCCTTAACCATTATGTGGAAATGAACATCTAATAATGTCTCTCTCTCTCTCTCTCTCTCTCTCTCTCTCTTTCTCTCTCTCTGTCGAGCCACACATGCTACTCCTGAGACACCAGTGATCCTGACTCCTCCTGCCCTGTGGACTGATCCATCCTGGTGTTATCATCTTTCATCCCCCTGTCAGCCTCCTGTCAGCATCGCCATCCCCTTTGTTCATGCTCCAATTTACTTTCAATTGTAACTGCCCGCTGGGTTGGCACATTGCACACCTGTCTGGCCAAGGAGGGGTCTCCTCTCTCTGTGGTCCTTCTCAAGATTTCTCCCATTTTCCCATTTCCCTTTTGGGTTTTTGGGGAGTTTTTTCTTGCCCGCCATGAGGATTAAGTCAGGGGGTGCCGTCCTGTTTTGATTTGACTGTTGTGGCCTGTAAAGCCCTTTGAGACTGTAAACAGTGATACTGGGCTCTAAATAAACTTGAACTTGAACTTGAACTTACTTTAGGAATGCGATCCTGGCCCATTCTAAGGACATGTCCAAGCCATTGGAGCCGTCAGTGTTTAATTTCCAGCACCACATTGCGACAGTTTGTGTTTTTATACAAGTCTTCATTGGATATCTTTCGTGGCCAGAAGATGTGACATATCCTCCGAAGGCATCGATTGTGGAATGCATTGATCTTTTTCATGTCACTTTCTACCACTCACCAGCATTCTGAGCCATACAGCAAAACTGATTTGACATTACTGTCATACAGTCGGATCTCCGCTTGTAGGCAGCACTGCTTTGACTTCCAGATAGTTTGGAGTCTTGCGAATGCACTGCGAGCTTTCCCGAGCCTTATACTGATGTCTTTGCTGCATGCATTGTCTTTACTGAAGAGACTTCCCAAATACGTAAACTCCTTGACATATTTGAGAGGGTTACCGTCCACAGTGATTGGTGCATGTGGTGCTGAGTTTATGCACATCACTTGAGATTCGAAGATATTAATATTCAAACCCAGCTGTTTGGCAAATCTGTTTGTCCTGTCTGTTTTCTCTTGCAGGTGAGTGTGATTTGTGGAGAGAATGGCCAGGTCATCAGCATAATCAAAGTCTTCTAGCTGGGTGAAGAGAGTCCACTGGTGTAGGGGTTGTCAGGCCCGTAGACCCTATTACCCATAATGCCCTGCTTGACCGCATGGGTAATCCGTACCCATCTTCTCAGATTTCACTGTAACGGTATTAGATACAGCAATGGAGCCAGATACCATATACAGTGATGATGCCATTTTCGCCATAAAACCGCGGAAAATTCCAAACTCTTTCTCTTTCCAGCTCTTCAATTCTGCAACTCCCTAGCAGCAGCTCGCTAGCAGCGGGTGTCTCTGTTTCTCTGCCTCCTCTTTAGCGGCCAGGCCTGCTTTAGGGCTACATAGAAGCAAAGTTTTAAGTTAATTCATCAAAAGGTTTTAATAAAAATAACAGCTCAAAATAAGTGTCTTCACTATTATGTAAATAAAATGTAATGGTAAAATACTAGAACATGACATATCTACATATTCTTTACACGTTTACAGAGAAGGAATAGTCCTTCTCCCATCTGTGTGTCCTAACGCAATATCCATGTCTCACCTGATTTAAGCACAGGAAGAGTTACATAGTGTAGGGCTTTACTGTACCATATCTCTTGCTATATCAATGATGTGACATATTGTTACTTCTATAAAAACGCTACTATAAAGGAGGCCTATAGCCCCTTTCAAAATATTAAACGTTAAAATGAAAATATTTCATATTCGATTGTTTAAGAGCCTGAACTTATTAGTATTACTGTTTGTAAGGGACATAATGATATTTGTTAATTTAATAGTATTTTGGATTAGTTTAAATGCCAGCCTTTGTATTGTTCTGTTTTCCCAGAAGGACTTTTATTTTGACAAGCTTTAGAGCTTGATGCGATGTGGGGCACAGGTGCTGTTTATTCTAAAGAGACATTGAAGCAACACACGGTTTTTACTGTGAATGTGTCTGTGAGAATAATCTGATACAAAAGACCTTGTATAGAAAGTTGATGCATTTGCTTTGGATGTAAATTTGTAAATAGTTCCAGTGAATAGTTCAATGATAATCTTCGACTCCAGTATTTTGATTAACAAAACACACAACACGAGAGGTCAGGAGTAAAAGACAATTGCTTAGATATTCAACGACAGCAGCCTACACTAAAAACTGTGCCAACAGAGGACCGGGCAGTCAGACTGTCCAGAGAGCTGAGATCACTTTGTCAAGATGGAGGCTTCTGTTTGATGAAATGTAAAAAAAAAAAAAAAAAAGTAAATCTCTGTGATTACACACACACACACACACACACACACACAGTGAACAGCAAGCAGTGAATTTGTCCACTGCATTTAACCCATCCTATACACCAGTAGTGAACACACACACCAGACGCAGGAGCAGTGGGCAGCATTCCTTGCGCCCAGGGAGCATTGGGGTTAAGTGCCTTGCTCAAAGCCACACAGCCATGGATGTTGGGCCTGGCAATCGAACCGGCAACCCTCCAGTCACAAGCTCGGTTCTCTAACCTTTAGAGCACGGCTGCCCCAAAAAGCAAGGCATGCATTGGCCGGGAATCGAATCCGGGCCTCCCGCGTGGCAGGCGAGAATTCTACCACTGAACCACCAATGCATAGGTGGGCAGTGTTACATGGGCTGTCCTTTCATCTATTCCAGAAAATGAAAGCGTGACACCCATGAAAGACCTGGACATAAGCCATGATGCTCTACCCTTGGAGAGAGCTCTAAGTATTCACTGGTGCACCGGATTTGTGTTTAAAAGACGTGTGCAGGACAAACCTGTGAGAAGACGAGGAATGCTTTCAGTGTTGAGCTCAATATATGACCCACTAGGATTTCTTTCACCTGTTATCTTGCCAGCCAAATGAATCCTCAGAGAACTTGCACTTATTGTAAGTCGCTTTGGCTAAAAGCGTCTGCTAAATACCAAACTGTAAATTGTAGAACTGTGTCAAGAGAAACGAAACTGGGATGAGAAGATTCAGGGTAAACGAGAACAAAGATGCCGAGAGTGTCTGAACGATCTACAGTGGATTTCCAATGTCACTGTGAGAAGATTTTGGAATGTGAAGACTGCACGTTTGGATCACTTTGCTGACGCAAGTGACATCGGGTGTGGCGTTGCAACCTACCTTCACGTCATACATGACTCTGTTGAAAGCCACTGTTCTTCGCTTACTGGAAAGGCAAAAGTCGCACCAGTAAAGCAGGTCACCATTCCTAGGATGGAGCTGACAGCAGCTGTAAGTGCAGTTAAAGTTGATCTAATGGTGAAGGAGGAGCTAGGATATCAGCTTGAAGAGTCTATCTTCTGGACAGAGAACATGACCGTGTTGTGGTACATTGAAAACGAAGCAACCCTTGTCAAGACGTTTGTTGCAAACAGAGTGTGTTGCAATCATTCGTGAGGCCACAACACCATCACAGTGGCGATATGTCCAATCGACTTTGAACTCTGCCACAGACCTCGCTTCAAGACGTATGAAGGCTGAAGCTCTTATTAAAAACAGCAGCTGGTTACAAGGCCCAAGGTTCTTGTGTGGACCAGAGTGTGAATGGCCAAAGTGACCAGATATTCTGGGTGATATTACTGATGATCCTGCGGTGAAGGAGAATGCAGTGGTCAGCTTTGGCATTACCAGGGACAGCTTGGATGCAGTGAACAAACTAATAGAGTTCAGACTTGCCTTTCCAGCCTGCCAATGAGGGATGGTGTCAGTTATTAGATCAGACAATGGAACAAACTTTGTGGCCACAGAAAGAGAGCTGTGTGATTCAAGCAATGGATCAATCAAAGATACATGAAGCAATGCTAAAGAGAGGGATAAAATGGATTTTTCAACACCAAAATGGCATCTCATCAAGGAGGCGTTTGGGAAAAGCAGATGTGTACAGTGAGGAAGATTCTTCAATCCACTGTAAAGCAGCAGACGTTAGATGACGAAGCACTTAATACAGTCATGTCCAATCACAACGATCGTCCAATCACAATGATCGTCCAATCACAATGATCGTCCAATCACAAAGGCCTCTGATGACCCCAATGATTTGGAGGTTTTGACTCCAAACCATCTTCTGCTGATAAAAAAGCAACCAGTCACGCCCCCTGGTGTCTTTAAAAATAGAAGATTCGTATGCACACAGAAGATGGAGACATGACCAATACATACCAGACCTTTTATGGACCAGACAGACCCAAGAGTACCTACCTCTTCTATAAGAGTGTCAGAGGTGGACCCAAATGAAGAGGAACTGGCGATGTTGTCCTGATTGTGGACAGTATTGTGCCGAGAAATTCCTGGATTATGGAGAGAATACTCAAGACCTTTGTTGTATTTGCCACTGTTTTATTGCCTTTCACTTACCCACAGACCCCACTAATAGTTAAAAAATTGTCTTATGAGTCTAAAAAAAAAAAAAAAATCATGCTAAATTATGACAATGTTGTGAACATTCTGTCACTGTGATGATTTGTTTCCATGACTAAAGGTGTGAAATGACCCTTATTCTTTCATTCAGTGGAAGAACTATATATGATATATGACAGCGCCCTCTCATGGTCACAATTAATATTTGTTAAGTTTGTGCTCATGTGACTCTAGTTCAGCTGTGTACCAATTGTTCAGAAGTGCAGTCATGGTTTTCCATTCGAGTTTTCGAGTTTTGATGTTTTGTGTTGTGATACCTTTGGGATGCAAATGCAACATGTTTCTGGCTTTTGAGCTATGAAGGCTATACAATGTTATACAATGTATACAACGGTGCAGATATTGTCTGTAACATGGAACAGATATTGTCTGTAGAGCAGAACAGGTCAGGAACCCTGTCACTGGTTATTTCCTCATTGAACCGTGTTGGACCTTGGAGCCAAAAAAGATGAATGTACGCATTAAAAGACACACAAAACGCTTTCTTAACGTTAAAATGGGGTTGTGATGGTGTCACAAAGATTACAATTTTGAGACTAACTGATGTTTTGAATATGAAACGCTGTGAGATTAAAATGCACTTTGAAGTATAACATTTATTCTGTTGATTGTAAGGTAGTGTAGGGCACGGTGTGTATGTGGGGCGCCTGCTTAACAAGACGGAGAAAACACCATAAGCGGGGAAGACAAACAGAAATTCAAGCAGCATGGATACGGAGCGCTGAGAAAAAGAAACATGGAGCGCTGTGCAACGGTGAGCCGCGGAGACAAAATATTCCCGGATTATTTGGAACGTTCATCTCTTATGTCCAGATTTTCATTTTTAGCCTTCATATCGGGTGAGAACAATGCCTCTCTTGTTTTCCTTTCGGATGTTTTGGGCCAATATTTTGGCAACTCTGCTTTGGCAACAGAGCACTGTTGGCTCTGGAGTCCAAGACAAGAAACAGTTTGATTTTTTTTTTATCTTTAGTTGCATTAGCCTGCAGGAATTTCTTTTATTTCTCTTTCTCTCTCTCTCTCGTTTTCTGGGAATCACACATTTGTTTGTCTGTTTCTTTGTTTCTTTGTTTTTGTTCATAAATAAAACTCTGAAGCTGAACTGGGATTAACTGAAAGATGTGATTGTTTTCTAAGATCAAAGTATTATTGGAAGACACAACCCATGATTGACTCAGGTGAAACTTTAAAGTCAAAAGACGTTTGATGCAGCAATATTTAACAATAATTGAGAGAAACAGGACGGCCCAACTGTTGGTGTGGAGAAAGCTCAAAAGGAATTTCAAGTTCAAAAATAGTTTTCATTTTTTACATCTGTTGTATCTACTGGAGAGATATACCTTTTATTGCATTTGTGACAAATAAAAGCAAGATTTTAAATTTTCTTTCAAAATAACAAGGCAATAATCCAAACAGCAGATGAGAGACACAAAACCTTTTTATTTATTTATTTTTTTCTTTTTAATCTGCCTTTGCTTTGCATTACCGCGTCAACTGGTCGAGAAGCTGTTGATCAGTACACAATTGTTACTCAAACAATGATATTTCTTGGCACTGAAAAGTGAACCTGATTAGAGCGATTAGCTGATGAACTGGTCTAGCGAGGTTTACTGGGTGGTGGCCGGAGCAGGAGGTTCCTCGGTAGCAGACTCCTCAATGGCAGGTGAGCAGGGACTGATCTTCTCCAGCTTCTCCTTCACAGCATCATACTGACTCTGCCACTCCTCTTTAGAGAGAGAGGAAGGACTGACCTCCAGGAATCTGTAGGCATCTTTGGCCTGGATGCTGAATATGCCATTGGCGTTTGCACATACAACACCAAACTTTTTCCAAACCTGTAATTTAAAGTGAAGCAAACCATAGTTTTTTTTTTTGCTTTTATTTGTTTTGTTTTGTTTTGTTTTAAATGTGCAGTCATGTTGATAGCAAGGAATGTGTGTGATTGTCAGAAAAACCCTGCTCTACCTGAGCATGGTATCAATAGTGTAACAGTGCTATGTGCTTAGCTCTACATTTTAAGCTTCTTCAGCCAAACTAAGGAGACACAGTAGCTAACACCCAGGTAACTCATTCAGTTTTTTGTTTTTATGCACCGGTTCTGTGGAACCCACTGCTGCTTTTTATCAGACATTCAGTATGCATGTACGTTTACAAAGCAGCTAAAATCATACCTTTTCAAGTTAGCTTTTAACCATCTTTAGATAGTTTTCAGTCATTTTCAGTTTATTATCTCTTATTTTATCACTTCAGTACTATCTTTATTTCATTCTGAATTTTTATATTATTTTATTCAGTATTTTATTCTGTTCCAATTTTATTCATTAGTACATTTTGTTCTACGTTCTCCCTGTTTGATTAACTAAATTTTTAATTGTATTATCGTTTTGTTTACCTTTTTCTGTCTTGTAAAGCACTTTGATCAGTGTTGTTGTATGAGAGGTACTATATGAACGATGATGATGATGATGATGATGATGATGATGATATACAATAATCAGAAGTCACTCTACTACCTATGCACACTGAATGATAATCGTTGCACACCCAGCTAAGCAGTTGACTTTGCAGGTGACAAGGATGGCCTATTTGAGTGCTGTTGTTATAGACAATGACTGTGAAATTAGAGCAGCCACTTAAATTTACACACTAATGTTTGTCATGTCAGTCAGGATTGTTCAAACTCTGTCACACTTTGCCACTTTACCTCTTCAGCTGTGGTGATTGATTCCAAAAATACATCTTTTAAGACATCTAGGTCGTCAATCATGTCTTCCCCAACAAAGGTCTTGTCCTTTAGGTAATCCAGCATTGCGCCAATTTTCTCCCAGAATTTTTGTAGCTGAACCAGAATCTGCTGAATTCTGGAGAGGCAAGTCTGAACTTCATCAAGATGCTGTGGGGATGGAATTGAACCTGAAAAGACAGCGAAAGTGATTAAAAAAAAAAATAAAAGCTTAAAAATACTAGATTTAAAATTAGAATTGGGGTTAGGGTTCTTCAAATTGGAAAATTCGTTTGAATCTGAATAAGGAATGAAGATTTTAGTTGTATTGTTTTCTGCTTGAATACGATACATCAAGGTGAGTACATCACAGTAATTCCTTAAAATCTTTTGGATGTATATATGTATGTATGTGTGTGTACATATATATATTATTTCCAGTGCTTGCTCTGCACAGAATTGATTTCAGTCAACATTGCCTCAAATTGCTGCCATAATCATGAAATACGCAAGAGTTTGCAGGATGTGTTGTCATGACATTGTATCACCAACCAGTAGATGAAACCAACCAGTAGATGATGTTTGACCAACCAGCAGATGATGCTTTTGGGAACGGGGGGGGGGGGGGGGGGGGGGGGGGGGGAACTGATTCTTACCCAACTCTATTTTGGCTTTTGCTGCCTTCATTTGCCAGCTGATCACCTCATTCTGAAGGGTCCACTCCCTCTGTCTCAGGTCAGTTTTCTCTGAAATGAGTAACCTGATCTCATTCTCCAGAGCCTGGATTTTGACTTTAGCCCCTGGCTCAGTGGCTGCCTTGTGGATGGCGTGGATTATGGCTCCAATAAAAGGCACAATAGCACTCAGGATACCAAGCCCCGTGTTCTTGCTAGAAACATCTCTGATGAGCCCCTCAAGCTCATGGTTTTTGCCATTTATTTTTTGCTCGATATCTACCAAATCTTTAGTCGTTTGGTCCAGCGTATCCTTGTATTCTTTCAAAGTGGCCTCAATTGCTGCAGCTTCCTCGTTTTGAATTTTTTTCTTTTTCTCAGTTTCAATTTTTTCAGTGATAACATCACTGGTGGTTGTGGCAACATCTCTGTTGAGTGAATCATATCTAAATGAGAAAGGATTGGAAAGAGAGTCAGTTATTTATTTTCACTGTGTTATCTCCATAGTTCTGTTTTAGGCCTTCTCCATTCTTTAATAAGCCTAAATCATCACAGAATTACAGACAGAGTGGTTCTGTAACTGTAACCAACAGTACTGCCAATAAGAAAATACAGTTCGCCTATAATGTACCAATGTGTCTTAGCTCAGTAAGCAGCCAAAATTTTTGAATAGTGCAAAAAAGATATAGGTTTCAAAAGCTGTTTCAGAGACTGATTTTGTACGGAGTCATTCTAGTAATTTAAACAAACCTCTGAGGCATCATAAATACAGTACACCACTAATGATAACAGTTAAAACAATCATTTCTACAGCAAGCTGCAACAGTAATCCTGATCTTTTATATCTGATTGTAAACAGGGGAGAGCAGTTTTATCTTCAACCAGCAGTGACTAGCAACAATAAAAAAATGCAACTGGTTTACATTCTTGTCTTGTGCATTGACATGTGCTGTGTCCACATTCTATACAGAGAAAAAAAAGTCTGACCTCGCCACAACCTGATCAACTTCAGTGATGATCTTGGAAATCCAAGTCTTTGCCTTCTCCAGGTACTTCACAGCAAGTGTGGCCTTGTTTTTCTCCACTGCCATTTTCAGCATAGGGAACAGGGAGTTCACCAAGTTGTCACTGGTACCAACACACTGTATGTTTGTGGAAAAAAAGGATCTTAGCTATTGGTAATAGCTAATTAGCTATTTGCTAATACAAAACATGGAAAAACAATCAATGAGCTTTCTCGGATTACTTGTCAAAGGTTTAGTTTTCTTAGATCTTTACCAGAATCCTGATGAAGAGGAAAATTTATGTATCTGCCCTCTATTGCACATCCAGTAGTTTTGAGAAGCAGCATTAAACATTAGTGAACATTAGTGAACTGTGTTTAAAATTGTGTGGAGACCTGACAAGCTTGTGGGGTTGTTACCTTAAGCAGGAGAGCCTCTGAGGAGCCAAAGAGGAGCTGAGTCTCCAGGGCCCTGCTCCGGAGCAGCCTCTCCAGGGTGGGAAAGCCGGCCAGACACAGATAGGACACATGGTAAAGTAGAGCCGTCCTCTCTGCTGCTGGCAACAGCTCCTTTATGAACTCTGGACTCCAGGCTGAGCCACTAAGCGCCACCTCTGTTTTGGAATGGGGGGAAAAAATCCACCAATAGAAAACTGGATTACTTTTCACAGAACTGGTTTGCTGGATTCTGAAAATGTGAAGAAATATAGTTTTACCTTTGCTGTTGGCCATGATTTCAGTATAGAGTGGTTTGCTGATGGATGCAACAGGTCACGAAATTCTCTAGGAGAGACTAATATGTCAGAGATAATGTGTAATCTGCCCGTCATTATTGAAAAATAAATCCCAATAGGACGAGCCGGACCCCGACGCACAACAGATTGGTCTTGTTTCGTCCCGAAGGGATTTATTTTTCGGTAATGAGCAGTGGACTCTGCATTATCCTGCTTATTATACGGCAACTTGCCAAAATGATAAAAGAAGCTTCACACACATATGATACAATATTTTTACAGAAGTGATCAGTTCATCAGGTCACAGAAAGTGAGGAAAATAAAATATATACACGTTTTATCCACGTCACCCTGAAAATCGTAATGAAAAGGCTTCGATTGACTCTTACCAGTAGGCAGGATGAGTTCGGTTCCTCTCAGGTGTGTGGTGAATGCTGTTCCGTGGGGTATTAATACCATCGCAAATGCCACGCCTCACATTTCTTAAGAAATTCATCTTTGTGTTCCTTAACAGTCCTGTCATGAACTCTGCAATGTCTGGTTACCCAACTGACCGATATCCGATGCAGTCAGATGACTGATGCATGACATTCACAAGAGTTCTGACTCTGTCCTGAGCTCATCCACTTCTCAATCATGAGTAAGAAAAATAAAAGATTGGACAATAATTCTGAGTTCCATTATCACATACGCCCCTGAATTTTCCCAGAACAGGTCTCTCTGGTTCCAATGAAGTGCTTCCCAACTGTCCAGCCAATGAAGCCAATGAGTAAAAGTCACTTGTCCTTCAGGGAAGAACCAGATTATAAGATCATGTGACATCTCCTGGTTTGATATCAGATACACCTCTGGATCTTGTCAGGACAGATCTTCCGTTACAGTAGAAGTGTTTTTGCAAGTGCAACCATTCTAGGAGTTTGTAGAAGATATATGTGAACATTGTTGTATAGCAATGTTGGTCAACACAAAAGTTTATGTATTTTACTTAATACATTGTGTGTTTATATACATGTCTGTGCAACTGTCCACTAAGACATAAAAATTCATGCATACAACATATTCAGACAAAGATTCATTGTTCATTTCATTGTTCTAGACATCCAGAAGATCAGACTAAATGAAAAAGACAGAACAGTATTAATCATTTGTGATCCTCAAACTTTATTGTAGTCAACACGATACACTGTATGACTTCATCTTACAAGTACAACTGTCAAAATACTATGGTCCAGAATATCTTGCTACATACTATAAAACACGTTTATTCTGCCATCTCACTCACATTTACAACAGGCAGTTTTTGATGGGAGTCGGCTGATACGTCAAAAAAAAAAAAAATGAAAATGAAAAGGGAAGTAGCAAAGAGGTCTGACAGATAACAGATGTGTGGCCTTCACAAGAACTCTGACCCAGCCCTGAACTCGGTCTCTTCTTGAGAAACAACACCAAATAAAAGACTGTGTGATATTAGCCTGTTTTGATATCACATACGCCTGTTTCATGCAAGTGCTGCCCAGATGTCCAGCAATGAAGCTGGTGTGTTAAAAAAAAAGATGAATTATAATTGCTCTTGCATGACTTGCATCAGATTTTTTTTTTTAAATTTATTTTTTCTCATTCTTGGAGTTTCTGGAATGAAAAAACAAACAAACAAACAAACAAACAAAAAAACAGGCCTGTATTGAAAAGCATCTGTTCCTCTGGACATGGTTTTGCCTTTTTTCAGACACATGACCAATGAATCATTGTGTGTATTTTAAAGCTCTTATTTTAATTTGTTGGTGTTACATTAATGGTGTGCAATGGTGTTTTATGTACAGTGCTTCCCACACAGCCCGGCAATGCAAAATTCAAAGTGACAAAAATAAGAAAAAATTAAAAAGTGCAAAAATATGTATTTAAAGTTCACAAAACAAAAGACAAAGCAAAACAAAAGAGTTCAAATTTACACACACACACGGTTTACTCAGCACATCACTCAGAGGTCCTACCTGACCGAGTCCTGAGGTCAACTGCCTCTGGGCACCACGGGGCTCTTCTACTCCAAGCCCCGCCCCCTGCTCATACCATGATGGATTGACAACAAAAATACATTTTTCTCTCTTTTTCCCCCTTTTACAATTCCACAGGCATCTTTAAAAATCACATTTAATGGACACATCCCACACTGATGATAAAAACTCCTAAAATACAACAGAACAAATTCCATAACATATTACAAAACTCATTTCTATTTTCTGCCACCCCCCAGTGGTTTGCCCTAGGAGCAGCTTGAAACAGTCGCACAGTGGCTTCTGTAATACACCCTGATCAGACAGGCATTCGTCAAATAACATGCTCCACCCATTCAATCTAATCTATATAGGAAAAAAAATAAATAAAAAAAATACAGCCATCTTGTCATTAGATGCCTGTTGTGTATATGTGGCCGAACGTTACAAGGATGTATATTTAGCAAGAGGCCAGACCAGACAACACCACCTAAGAACTTGCACCTTAAGATTCATAATCAACTCAAGCTGATGGGTTCCCCAAAGCACAGATAAGCTGTATAAGAATAGGACAGAGACGTGTATTCCAGTTGATTGGGCAACTTTATCAAATGAATAAATGAGTCCTGAAGCGGAATAAGTCCCCAGTAACACAGCTTTATCATAAAAATAGACTATACAGATGAACTACTATACAGATGCTGGACTGTTTAAGGCCACAAACGTACCATGAATGTTATTTAAAAGAAATGTTAAACCAAACTAAAACACTCAAATAAGACCAACCTTTCTGCAAGTGCTATCTGTCCCTTGAGAGTAGAGAGTGAAGTGAAATGCGCGTCTTTCGAATGAGCTGAATCTTCCTGGTTTTAAAACCTTGCAAACAGTAAATTAATTGCAGGAACAGAGGCACCTGCACACACAAACAAATCCAACAACACCTTCAAAACCACTGCCAAGATGATTAATATCTGAAGGAAAAAAACTGTGATCGTTATAACAACGAAAAGTTTTCAACAAATATTTCATTCATCTGGTGTGGCTGGCCAGTCAGTGGGGTTTAACGGTGCTGGCGTAATACTCTCACTTGTTGATGGTTGTGTGTGAAAACGGTTTACCACCTGCAGAGTGGTGTCAGTAGCACACCAGAGCCATCTCTCAATACGAAGTACGCCAAGTGTGTACTCCTGTTCTTGGGAGTTCGGACTCGCAAGTTCAGCTCGGGAGTCCAGACTCCCGATGACGCCTAAGCTGCATTTGAAACAGCAGTGTTCTTTCTGACTGGAGGCTATGGATCTAGCTAGCTCGTGTAGACAGACACGTCTCTGGAAGTTATTTCTGCTATATAGCAGAATGTGTATTTGTATGGTTTTACATGTTACTGTTACTGTGAATTTAAAGAACACAGATTTATGTGGTGAACTTGTTTTCTTCCTTGTTTTCTTTCTCAATTTTCATGTTTAACAGTTCACTAATTCACGTTCACATTTGTAATTCACTAATTCACATTCACATTTATAATTCACTAATTCACTTTCACATTTACAGTTCACTAATTTACTTTCTTTTGTATTTGCACTGTGTGACTGTGAGAAATGATCTGACACTTAACCAATCAGCAACATTGTTTTTACCTGTGGGAGAACATTCTGTGGTTGTAATGCGTGGGAATTTGTCCGTAGTTAAGACAGACTACATTCACACAGTGTATCTGATGGATTCAGTTCATTCTGTCTGTCCTGTGTCTGTGTGGGTAGTATAATGATCTAATGACGAAAGAAAGAAACGCTTTAATAAAAGGTTGTTTTCTGTGGCTGCCCTGAAAGGTCCTAATATGCTTTAGCCACTAGAGGGAGACATTGGGAAAGAGTTCATCACAAGGGTTGTATTGCTACTTATCACCCAGTCATTGGTTTATTAAACTCCCCTGTCTCTCCCTGGTAATACTGTTTAAACCCTGTGTTTCCTTTAGCCTGTGTTCAGTCTTGGTGTTAGTTTAGAGAAATGTCCAGTCTTCCGTACTTAGAGCCCAATATCACTATTTATAGTCTCAAAGGGCTTTACATGTCTATAACAAAGTCAAATCAAAATTATATTATCCATAAGTTAGAGAAAATAGATAAGTATTTAGTCTGGTTTTAAAGGTATGGAGAGAGTTTGCTTCCCTAACTTCTGTAGGTAAACCATTCCAGAGGAAGGGAGAGCAGTAGGAAAAGGCTCGGATGCCAGCGGACTTCTTTTTAACCCTTGGAATGACTAATAGCCCAGAGCCTTGAGAGCGCAGGGTGCGAGGTGGGTTATAGGGTGTAATTAAGTCAGACAGGTGGGAAAGTGCATGCCCATGTAAAATTTCATATGTTAATAAGAGGACCTTAAAATGGGCAGCATGGTGGTGCAGTGGGCAGCGCTGTCACCTCACAGCAAGAAGGTCTCGGGTTCGATTCCCGGCCAGGAGTTTGCATGTGGAGTTTGCATGCTCTCCCCGTGTCTGGGTGGGTTTCCTCCCACAGTCCAAAGACATGCAGGTTAGATGAATTAGAGCCCCAAAATGCCCCTAGGTATGATTGTGAGTGTGTTTGTCTGTGCGTCGGCCCTGTGATGGACTGGCAACCTGTTCAGGGTGTTTTCCTGCCTTTTGCCCTATGACCGCTGGGATAGGCTCCAGCACCCCCCCTTGACCCTAATCAGGATAAGCGGCTTAGATAGTGAGTGAGTGAGTGAGTGAGTGAGGACCTTAAAATCTGCCCTTGCATGAATTGGGAGCTAATGAAGGGAAGCCAGGACAGGGGTAATGTGATCAAACTTCCTCGTTTTGGTCAGAATTCTAGCAGCAGCATTCTGGACCAGCTGGAGACTACTGGTACTAGAGGCAGGCAGGCCAGAGTTAAGAACATTGCAATAATTGAGGCGAGACGTGACGAATGCATGAACAATGGTTTCGGCATCAGCCATACTTAGAAAGGGCCAAATTTTAGTGATGTTACGGAGGTGATAAAAGGTAGTTTTGGTTGTGTTTCAAAAATCACACCAAGGTGTTTAGCTGAAGAGTTTTGAGAGATGATTCAGTTGTCATAATTTAGGGTAAGACCACTAAAAAGATGCTTATGTGTAAGGGAACCAATAATCAGCATTTCAGTCTTACCTGTGTTAAGCATCAGGACATTTGAGGACATCCAACCCTTAATAGCACAAAGGCAGGCCTCAAAGTTAGTCAATTCAGAGCGGTCATTGTGCTGGATGGGTAAGAAAATTATTACAATACAGTCATCACAATACAGTTAAAACAGCACTGTTATTACAGTACAATCATTACAATATATTTAAAACTGTACAATACAATCATCAGCTGAAACATCTGTATCATGGTATAGTTTGTATTCTTTGGTTAAATTACGTAATTTTAGATCGGGTTGTATGAAGCTTGTTTCTGAACCTCTTAGTACACCGTTTTCATATATTGTTCATTTAGCTTGCGAATAAATTTCTCCAGTGATTCTTCTCATGAGTCACGTACGATGTCACATGTGGATAAGATATGAGCTGGGGTGATGTGGTAGTTTGGCAGAAAAGCCATAAAACTGGTCATACACTTCACTCACTTAACACAGTCAAACACAGGAGGAGATTCACTCACTTAACACAGTCAAACACAGGAAGAGATTCACTCACTTAACACAGTCAAACATAGGAAGAGATTCACTCACTCTTTCAGTTTGGGCAGCATTCCTTGCACCTGGGGAGCAGTGGGGTTAGGTGCCTTGCCCAAAGGCACACAGCCATGGTCCTGGGAATCAAACCGGCAACCCTCTAGTCACAAGCCCGGTTCTCTAATCTTTACACCCATATATATCTCACACACACACACACACACACACACACACACACACACACACACACACACACTTCTATAATATGATTATATTAGCATGACATTCTTGATCATCATGGACTGAAAGTGTCTCACCTCTTCCTCTGAGCTTTATCCTAAATGGAAAGAATAAAACGACACAGTCACTGGGGTTTCATTAACATAAACATTGTGAGCTGCACAGAAAAACCTTTATGATGCAGTTTCTGACAACAGTAACAGAACTGATTATGATGAAGTGTGTAGATATATCAGTCTATAGATCTGAACTTGAAGTTCTGTCTGAATCTGAGAGACTGAGGTTCATTGAGAGAAGTTACATGTAATTTTAGCAGATCATTACTGTGAATAGTTACAGTTTTTTGAAGCAGACTGTTAAGACAGCAGTTCCTGTGATGACTGCAGACACTGTGAGGGAGATCCTGACGATAGTTTCTCTTGTGAGAGACCCTGCAGACAGACATGAAAAATACCCCATTAAGACTGTGGACTATGGCCACATATCTATAGATGCTTGACCTCTGAAAGATGGGAGACTGAACTGGACCTGTTTGTCTTTTCACAGAGCATGGCAGGAGAACCTTACGACACAAAACTGAACACAAATTTGACTTAAGAAAAGTTCATTTGCAATGTCCAAATTTAACTAGTGTATCTAAAGTTTGATGAAAATTCAATTATAACTTTATACCTTAAAATTATGACACAGTATTTCCTTCAAAATCAGTAACTATCCTGGAATGAAATTTAAGACCAACTTTACAACAGCTAAAATATCAATAAAGTGTATTCCAATTTATGAATGTCGGAATGTCTTCGAAAATGAGTTGTCGTCAGTGTGTGCGTGCATGTGCGCGTGTGTCTGTGTGTGTATGTGTGCTTGTGTGTGTGTTTGTGTGTGTCAGTATGTGTATGAGTGTGTGTTTGTGTGTGTATGTGTGTGTGTGTCAGCATGCCTATGTGTGTATGAGTTTATGTGTGTTTGTGTGTGTCAGTATGTGTATGAGTGTTAATGAGTGTGTGTGAGTAGTATGGCTGGTTTCATACATTTTGTGTACTTATAAGGCTGAATGATTAATCGATTTCAAATCGAAATCGCGATTTGAAACAATGCGATTAGCAAATCGCAAAGGCTGCGATTTAGGATATACGTTATGGAGCGCATCTGACTTACGCTCCCTCAGAATGCTGCAGAAAATTCCACTGAATTGAATGGGTCATCCTAAAGTTCGGAGGTCCGATACTTCTTGATAATGACAGCTGAAAAAATGAATGACGGCTGCCATTGGCAACAGGTTTTGTGCTTCTGATTTACATCTTTATATCATTCCGCAAGTAGTCTGTTCACTTATCGTAATGGAAATAAACAGCCTATCTGCAACAAGTTGACGAGTCTGCAGGTAGCCTAACATGTTGCTATGCAACACTTGCAACTTAAAAGTTCTGTTTGATGGATCAAGTACAGGCTTAGTCAGGAGTGTAGTTTCTCAGTTTTCTCAGCAGAGACTATGAAACGGCAGGAAGATCATTTACAATGAAACGTTGTGTGAAGTTTCTTTTATCATTTTGGCAAATTACCATATAATAAGCGGGGTCCAGTTCATCCTGTCGAGATTTATTTTTCGATAATGACCAGTGGACTGTCCATTATCCCTGACATGTTCAGTTGTTCTGTGTTCTGTGCCAATTAAAAAATGTAATAAACACATGTTGGAAGCATTCCATATCTTGAAGTTATCATCTTTGCATCAGAATATAGAGCAGTTGATATTTTGATGGTATCTTATGTGGTAATGCTCCATCACATGTTTTAAATCTATTACAAAGTGAATATTGAACTGAAGCTTGACTTTAAAAAAATTGTGTTGCAAATCAAATCAAAATTGCAATATCTGTCAGAAAAATCACAATTAGATATTTTCCCCAAAATTGCTAAGCAGTAGGAGGAAGTGTTTGGTTCAATACCACCATCATACCTGCGCAAAAAGAATTAGCATGGGTCAGATGGAGGTTTAAAGGAAGACCTGTTATTACACTTGACCCTCATGGTATCATTATAGAACCAGTTTACCGTGGACGGGTCAGACTGGACAGACACACTGGTTCATTAGAGTTACAGAGGGTGACTGTGAGTGACAGTGGAGAGTACACAGTGACCATAATCAAAATTCTGAATGATCCAACACTGACAGACAAAACTACACTAGAGCTGATTGGTAAGAATTTTGTCAAGAGCCTGTCTAACTTTGTATTGCAGTCAATTCTATACACTATCACAAACCAAATAACGATAATATCTCTTAATAACGACATACTATCTCAATCTCCAAACTCCAAACATTGACATACTATGTCAAAATAATGAGATGATATCTCAAAATAACGACATAATATTTAAAAAGAATGAAATAATCTCAAAATGATGAGATATTATCTGTAAATAATGACGTACTACCTTAAAATAACGAGATACCATCTTGAAATAGCGATATATTATCTCTGAATAATGAGATACTATCTGTAAATAACGGGATGACATATCTAGAGTTGTGATTGTTTTTTTTCTTTTAAGTGGCGGAAACAGGCTCCCTTGCTATGCTATATTACTGCCTGCCGCAGGTAAATTTATGTCCGCTATCCGAAGACATGAGTGAGCTTCAGAGGAAGACAGGAAGGAAACTCCGCACTGGTGATGCGCGCACTTATGTCCGTGCAAATCAGGCGGGACGAGTCATAAAAACGAACATTCTAATTAATAGCGGACAGGTTGCGGGTGGGTGAAATAATAGATCATTAGTGAGGAAGATATTAATTACATTCTCTAAAATGTGAACATATTTTAAGCTTATTTTTTCGTCGGGCACAAATTAGCAGACTAGCCTCTCATTGCTATACAATATACAGTGTATACAGTGACCATAACCAAAACTCTTAATGATCCAGCGCTGACAGACAAAACTACACTAGACGTGTTTGGTAAGAATCACTGCATCACCACACTGGTCACATCCTTCTTTCTGTTCTTCATATCACTTCATACACTGGAAATAAATTTTTTTACAGACAGTGGAGAATACCTAAGAAAGTAACAGACCATTCAGTGGGACTGGTGTTCAGGACTCCTGATGGAAAAACCACAGAGTGTAGAGTCAGTGTCCACACACTATAAAAACACCATTTAACAATGAACTCACAGACACAGCAAACTCAACCCAGAGGAATCACTGACCTTACAAAGGTTTGTGTCACTTTCTCTATGGTCACATGGTTTAAGATTATTGTCTTTATGGTTCATGTTAAGAACACCTGAGAGAAGATGAGAGCTGTGTTAAGTGAACTCATCTTAACACATGATGAAGGCCCAGAACAGTGTGTGATCTTCATCACTCTGGGTCATGTCTCCCACTGTCGTTTTCACTTTAACCACAATGTCAGTGTTTGGAGATGGAGAAATGGCAAATCTTCAGAAGAACCACAGGTCCTATAGACTTTAAATGTCTTCTCTGTCTTCACTGAACATTTCTCACTGAGTTAAATTACAGAGGAAGACAGGACCAAAGAAAATACAGTATGAGTGATGAGTCAACCGTAGTTCAGTGTGGAACAAGGCTCCTTACAGCCATATAAAGGTGCTGTGTGGAGGATGCTTGATCAAATCCTTCATAACTATGAAACATATCACAATGTTCATCCACCACAAAGACATAGACACAATTTACTATTATTTCTCTCTCTCTCTCTCTCTCTCTCTCTCTCTCTCTCACCCTGTCAGATTTGGTTTGACATGAACACAATGGCTGACGTGATATCCTTTGATACTGAAAACACTGTGCACTGGATTAAATAGCCCATCACGGTGCTTTGTGAAATGCTGAACATACAATACTGACTAAAATAATAATCTAAGCTAAACTTTCTCACCTCCTCTCTCTCCTACAGAGAGAATATCTGGAGTTTCCCTCACTGGTCCAACACAACCCCTAATAGAAGATCAAAGTTCTGCTAATTTAACCTGTGAGGGAACTGGCTCCAACATCACCACAGAATGGATGAAGGATGGTCAACCTCTGTCTCCTAGCAACAGCATCATCTTCTCTGCTGATCTGAGATCAGTGTCCATCAGTCCAGTTAGGGGATCAGACAGTGGAGAATACCAGTGTAGACTCAGTAACCCTGTCAGCTCTGACACTGCAAACTACACAATGACTGTCAATTGTGAGTAAAGGATGTTTGGCCAATTCCTTAATAATTGTGAAGCATATCACAATATACATCCACCACAGAGATTGATAAACAAATTACTATTATTTCTTTATTCTCTCTCTCTCTCTCTCTCTCTCTCTCTCTCTCTCTCTCTCTCTCTCTCTGTCAGACTTTGAGTGTGACTCACAGGTTGTTGGTTATCTGGGTCATGATGTGAAACTGTCATGTGACTCCATCCATGGCATCCAATCAGACAAGATTTTACAGGTGCTCATGGTCCTGGAGGAATCTAGTAGGAGACAGTGACAGTCCCATTGTTGTCTTTGACCCACAGTCAGACATATGTCTCCCTAACTCTCCCCTGAGAGACAGAGTCAGTCTGATCAGTGGACCCTCTCTGGATGAAGCTTCTCTCATTATCAGAGATGTGAGAATGACTGACCAGGGAAACTACAGCTGTCAATACACAACATTCCCCAGTGGGACACACCAGGCCTGTACTACTCTGACTGTAAAAGGTACAGTTTATACAGAAATGATTTTCACATGCTTTGGCTCTTTCAGCTTGACTCTGGTTTAAGTTAGTTTGTGTTTACAGTAACCATGACGACGGATGAGATCTACAGGACTGTGACATCATCACTGAAGATCATTGTTATTCTGGTGGCCACAGTGTTCCTCATCAGGAGGTCAGAGACTCTACCATGTCATCTTAGGACACCATCACCTGTAGTCAACACATGCTCCATCACTCTCTACAGATTATCAAAACATCATCAAAATATTCATATCTGTCATCTTTGTCTTCTTAGGTTAAAACTCAGTAATAACAATAACACAACATCCAGGATGGGTGAGGATCACTTGAGTTCTATGTGTTATTTCAGTATCTACAGTGAATGAAAGTTTAGTGTTTCAGTACAACACTGAAACATATGTGAGTAAGTAGGACAGTGTAAACTGTGTGGATTTTATAACATTTATATGGAGAGATATATGGAGAGTCCAGATACACCAGGACAACACAATGACTCTATCAAACAATTCTACAAGGTCTTGTGAAAGATAAATTACACAACAGTAAGTCAGTAAATAAATGACATTAATATATATTTAAAGTCTCTTGTGTGTCTCTTTTAGATCAACATAACCCTGTCTGTGGGAACTAGAACTAAGTCCCTGGTTCTTCTCCACTGGTGAGAGCTGAATTCATTTATTTACACTGGAATGTAATGTTATATTAAGTCACTGCCAATAATATCTTTGATCTAATCATTTTTATATTTCATTATTTTTTATTTTTTACGTGTTTTCCCAGTGTCATGGACTCTAGTTCTGCTATCCACTCCACTCCTTCCAGTTCTCACAATCCAGTCACCCGAATATTGTGTTTCTATTCATGCCCTGCCTGTTTCTCCCTCCCTTTGATATATTTTGTTGTTTCTCTTGCTGTATATGCACCTTGCTATTTTTATCATTTGGTCTATTGCATTCCCCGTCTGTTACATCAGTTTTGTTCTCGTGCTTTTTCCATATATTTGTTTCAAATTGAATTCTCTTTTTTGTGGCTTTGGACTTTGGACTTTACTTTGTTTCTCTTTAAATTAAAAAAATTTAAAAATGAAAGGTTCCACCTTGTCTCGAGCGTTACATCCAGACAGGTGATGCTCAGACAGGTGACATCCCCAGATAGGGACATGAACCAGCATAAACCACACAGACTCGTGTTTAGTATTCAGATAAAGCTTGTTTATTTATGTTTATTGTTTATACTCAGGGTCTCTGGTGTTCTGCTCATACATGGATAGAAACAGACCTAGAGGATCGTTTGACGTCACTGACAGTGAGAGTTGGAGATAAAAGTTCAGGCTGATCACTACTTGGCAACTCATTACTCTCTCAACTCTGACATTACAGGATATGATGTCATGAGTTAGTATATGAATATGTACATTACACATTAATGTCTTAAAGACACAGTGCACAATTTGACTGTTACAAGTTCACACTTTATGCAGAGTATACAGTCATAAATGTATACAATAATGCTTATTTCAAATGCATATTTAATTAATACATGCAAACAGTTCAATCTTTTCAAACCATATGTCGTGAGTCTGTCATTCATTAAAATCAGGAACAGATGACAGTTCCATTACACAGTAACACAGTTTGTCTTATCACTGCTATGAGTCTGTCATTCATTAAAATCAGGAAGAGATAACAGCTCCATTACACAGTAACACAGTTTGTCTTATCACTGCTATGAGTCTGTCATTCATTAAAATCAGGAAGAGATGACAGTTCCATTACACAGTAACACAGTTTGTCTTATCACTGCTATGCTGATGTTTATTGTTTATACGCACAGTCTCTGGTGTTCTGGGGGGTATTCCAGAAAGACGGTTTAGTGAAAATTCAGAGGTAGTTATCTCAGAGAAAGCTATAAACCTCCTAATAGAAGAGCCCTATGGCTTTGTTTTGCTAGAAGACAAAGCTCTGAGTTAACTAACTATGAGTTTTCACTGAGCCCGCTATGAAGTAACCCACCCCCTACACTTGACCTCTACCTACTGAATGACCCCCCCACACACACACACTGGCTGATCTAAAGAGCCTTGTGGCTCACGACACTCACAGCTTATGGGCTAGGCTACAGCCCCTCAGGAACAATAAAAAAGCAGAAATCGGCCGTGGCAAAAAACCAACCAACTAGCAAACACAAATGGGCAACTCAACAACTGACGTGACGGCAAGTAACTCAACTTACACCTGATCCCATTACACTCAAGACTGTTGCAGTCACTCTCCTCCTGATTAAACCTGAACTTGATACATCAGTGTATATATAAAATGGTATAAATATTGACCAATGGATGAGTAGGAGTGATTAGAAAAAACCCTCCTTTTTCTACTCCATGTTTTTCTATTCATTCACTCAGCATTTTAAGTGTGTTGTTATCCTCCATAAATAGTGTACAGACATCACATATGGACTGTGATGGTTGGTTTTTGTTTTCCACAGGTATCAAGAGCCAATGACAAAAAACTTAAGAGCCTTGCCTAGAACTGATGGACATTGGAATTTTGATTTGAGAATCATGTTTAAAGAATAACTATACTGCCAGGCTGAAAAAATTGTCGCCATTTGGATTTGGAGCCTCTGGGGGCAGTGTTATGATCTGGGGTTGGAGCCTCTGGGGGCAGTGTTATGATCTGGGGTTGGAGCCTCTGGGGGCAGTGTTGTGATCTGGGGTTGGAGTCTCTGGAGGCAGTGTTATGATCTGGGGTTGGAGCCTCTGGAGGCAGTGTTGTGATCTGGGGTTGGAGTCTCTGGAGGCAGTGTTATGATCTGGGGTTGGAGCCTGTGGAGGCAGTGTTATGATCTGGGGTTGGAGCCTGTGGAGGCAGTGTTGTGATCTGGGGTTGGAGTCTCTGGAGGCAGTGTCATGATCTGGGGTTGGAGCCTCTGGGGGCAGTGTTGTGATCTGGGGTTGGAGTCTCTGGAGGCAGTGTTATGATCTGGGGTTGGAGCCTGTGGAGGCAGTGATATGATCTGGGGTTGGAGCCTGTGGAGGCAGTGTTGTGATCTGGGGTTGGAGCCTGTGGAGGCAGTGTTGTGATCTGGGGTTGGAGCCTTTGGAGGCAGTGTTATGATCTGGGGTTGGAGCCTCTGGGGGCAGTGTTGTGATCTGGGGTTGTTTCAGTCGGTCAGGTCTAGGCTCAGCAACGTTATGTGATAATAAAATGAAGTCATCTGAGCACCTGAATATACTGAATTACCAGGTAATCCCATCAATGGATTTTTTGTTCCCTGATGGCATGGGTATATTCCAGGATGACACGCCAAGATTCATCGCGCTCAAATTGTGAAAGAGTGTTTCAAGGAGCATGAGGAATCATTTTCACACATGAATTGGCCACCTCAGAGTCCTGACCTTAACCCCACTGAAAGTGTTTGGGATGTGCTGGAACGAAATATCAGAGTGTACAACTTTTTTTGCCTTTTTTTTTTTGCCAGGCAGTGTATTAACCATTCAAAGCTGCTCTTTACTGCTCTCCCTCTCAGTGCTGTATTGTGTTTGATGCAAAAGACTTTAAGACTGTAAACAGTGATATTGGGCTTTAAATAAACTTGAACCTCAGTGTTTTGTGTTGTAACAATCCAAAAATAATGTAGAATCCAGAGAATAGACACATGGACTCTGATGGCTGTTTTGGTTTCCCACAGGGATCTGCAGTTAATCATAAAAGTTTTACAGACTGGCCTAGAAGTGATGGACATTTTGATTTTGATTTGAGAACCATGTTTAATGAATGACTATTATCCAGTTAGTGCCTCTCTCTTGCTCTCTCTTTCTTTCTCTCTCCTGTTTTGTGTTTTATGCAAAAGACTGTGCTGTTTGAACACTGTCTGTTTCTATGCATACAAAGTTTAAAAAAAAAAAAAAAGGTGTAAAGTTTCCACAGGTCAGTACGACTGACTCCACAATTAGAATTCTGAAAAGACGAGGTGAAAAACCACAGAAGAGTGAAACTCTGAGAACCTTGTATAGTTTTCACACCTATGTACACACTTTATTAAAACCATGTCATTTTCTAAACCTGTGAATTCAGTTGTTTACTGAAGTCTGTCTGTCATTTCCATGAACCAGACTGTTCAGTCAATGAGAGGACCAGGATTCACACTGTTATTTTAAACAGTTAAATATGTACCTGGGCATTCTGTGTGTGTGCATGCGTGTGCGTTTGTATGTGTGGTGTGTGTGTTATTCACATGGAGAGTGGGAAGATCATACATTCTCATGGCCCTTCCTCATACATTCTCATGGCCCTTCCTCATACATTCTCATGGCCCTTCCTTATACATTCTCATGGCCCTTCCTTATACATTCTCATGGCACTTCCTGTTTAAGTCTGTAAGTCTGTGATGATACTGTCCTGTGTGCTCTTATTTTTATGATATGGTTTTTCTTCCCTCTGTGACTGGTACCACTCAGCACTTTTTATGATACTTGTTGCCAGTAGTTTATATTATGGGACTATGGACTTTTTATGATACTTGTTGCCAATAGTTTATATTATGGGACTATAGACTTTTTATGATACTTGTTGCCAATAGTTTATATTATGGGACTATGGACTTTTTATGATACTTGTTGCCAACAGTTTATATTATGGGACTATGGATGTTTTATGATACTTGTTGCTAATAGTTTATATTATGGGGCTATGGACTTTTTATGATACTTGTTGCCAATAGTTTATATTATGGGGCTATGGACTTTTTATGATACTTGTTGCCAGTAGTTTATGTTATGGGGCTATGGACTTTTTATGATACTTGTTGCCAATAGTTTATATTATGGGACTATGGACTTTTTATGATACTTGTTGCCAATAGTTTATATTATGGGGCTATGGACTTTTTATGATACTTGTTGCCAACAGTTTATATTATGGGACTATGGATGTTTTATGATACTTGTTGCTAATAGTTTATATTATGGGGCTATGGACTTTTTATGATACTTGTTGCCAATAGTTTATATTATGGGGCTATGGACTTTTTATGATACTTGTTGCCAGTAGTTTATGTTATGGGGCTATGGACTTTTTATGATACTTGTTGCCAATAGTTTATATTATGGGACTATGGACTTTTTATGATACTTGTTGCCAATAGTTTATATTATGGGGCCATGGACTTTTTTTGATACTTGTTTCCAATAGTTTATATTATGGGACTATGGACTTTTTATGATACTTGTTGCCAATAGTTTATATTATGGGGCTATGGACTTTTTATGATACTTGTTGCCAATAGTTTATATTATGGGGCCATGGACTTTTTTTGATACTTGTTTCCAATAGTTTATATTATGGGACTATGGACTTTTTATGATACTTGTTGCCAATAGTTTATATTATGGGGCAATGGACTTTTTATGATACTTGTTGCCAGTAGTTTATGTTATGGGGCTTCTGACCCATTCATAGTCCACTCTCTTATTTTCCTTCAACAGTCTTACGTTTGTATCTGGTCTAATACTGAACTTAGCAGTTCAGTATTATGCCACAGACAGCTCCTTAATGTCTACATGTTTGGTTTGTTTCTGTCTGTCTTGCAAGTCACTTTGGATTAAAGCATCTGATAAATGAATAAGTGTAATATAAATGTAAGATGTGGACGCCTGATATGAGCATGTCAGAAACAGAAGTTCTGCTGGGTTCTCACACAACATGACAGTGTAACAGGTTTACTGAGAATGATCCACCACTGACATAAACATCCGGCCAACAGCAGAGCCTGTGGTTGGAAAAAGATGGTTTTTAAAGAGACTGGCAGAGACTTAGACATGTCACTGCACTGGTCTGTGCCAGAGTGCACAACTACCGTTAACCAAAAATAAATAAATAAATACATAAATACATATTTCAGTGTGACGGTTCAAAAATAATGAAAATATAAAAATTCACAAATGAAACGGAGAAAAGCAATTGCTGGAATCTAAAAAAAGACCTGGTACAGTTCTGAACTCTATCAGTTCTTGACTGTACCAGATAGAAAAGGTATTTGTGGTTGCTTAATAAACATAATGAAAGACATTTTCACTGTTCCAGAAAAGACTGAACTCGTTCAGAGTTGCATGAATCTACAGTACAGTGTGTAATGTTACCTAATAAAGATTCAGTGATAAACACTGTTGGATCATTTAATCAGAGATTTATGAATCTACAGTACAGTGTGTAATGTTACCTAATAAAGATTCAGTGATAAACACTGTTGGATCATTTAATCAGAGATTTATGAATCTACAGTACAGTGTGTAATGTTACCTAATAAAGATTCAGTGATAAACACTGTTGGATGATTTTGATGGTGTCTAATGGAAAATGGTCTCTGTGTCCAGCAGACCTACAGTCTACAGAAGGTTGTGGAGATTCAGTCAGGTCATTCAGAATTCACACTGTTATTTTAAACAGGTAAATATGTACCATAGCATTCTGTGTGTGTGTGTGTGTGTGTGTGTGTGTGTGTGTGTATGTTTCACACAGGAAAAACTGCATGTCCAACATCTGAAAATCACAGGTTTGACAATATGACATTGGACATACTGTACACAGTTTAATTTGTGTGTGTGTGTGTGTGTGTGATGGTCAGGACCAGCTTTATTCATGTTCATTTCAAATAGATCTCTCTCTCTCTCTCTCTCTCTCTCTCTCTCACTCACTCGCTCTCTCCTCTGTCTCTCTCTCTCTCTCCTCCCCCTCTCTCCTCTCTCTCTCTCTGCCTCACCCCCCACTTCTCTTTCTCCTTCTACACCCACTTCTCTCTTGCTGTGATATACCACAGACATGCTTCCTGTGTTGGTAACGCTTTAATTTCATGTAAATAATAGGTTTGGCGCCCTCTTATGGCTGCAGTTTTGTTTGTTAAGCTCGTGGTCATGTGACTTCAATTTAGTAACGAACCACTTGTCTGTGAGGTACAAGCGATTTCTTCACTCGGTGGAGTTTTGGCCCACATATGTTTGTAAGTAGTCATCCTGTGTTGACAGTTTGACATTTTATGTTTTGAAATGTTTCTGATGTGAATACAACAAGTTGCTGGTTTGTATAGTTGGTTTCGAAGGTTACAAAAATTCCGTTACTAGGCTAATGATGTTAGCAATTGTGCTACTGTTTATATGGTAGATGGTAGGCTGCGCTGTCAGGCGTAAGATATACTTTGTTTCGCTGAGACAATATAACTTGTCTGCGTTGTTTGTTACCAAGAAAGAAACTGATTGTATCATTTTCTGTTTATTTCAGTTTTACAAAAAATAAAGAGGAAGTTTGAATCTACCCTCGCATGTTCGCTGTCTGTCTAGCTGGATACCTTCAGTTAATCTTACGTCCGGCAAGGACAGAACAGTAAAAAAACATATTACTCAGCGGACACCATCACTCGAAGACAGTTACTGTATACATTATGTCGAAGCCATCAGACATCAAATCCCACATCAAGCAGATGGAGCGCACTGAAAAGAATGTTACAGCGGAGTCTGTTACAACAAGGTCCCGTTGTTCTAGCTCATCAAAGCTATCCAGTAAGTCATCAGCAAGCGTTGCAGCGCTCAGAGCGCGTGCCAAAGCAGAGGCTGCACAAGCGCAGTTGATCTATGCGGAGCAAGAAGCAGAAGCTATGAAACAACAAGCACAGATTCAAGCTCAACTTCATGTTCTT
Organism: Chanos chanos; assembly: GCF_902362185.1. Taxonomy (NCBI): domain Eukaryota; kingdom Metazoa; phylum Chordata; class Actinopteri; order Gonorynchiformes; family Chanidae; genus Chanos; species Chanos chanos. The sequence continues at coordinate 42,270,112 of NC_044503.1, forward strand.
AAAGTAAAGAAAATGGCTGCTGCTGCATCAGCTGAAGCTGAGATCTTTGAAGCTGCAGCTCAGTACGAGGAGCCACAACACCACAAATTTGAACATCTTTCAATTGCCTCTGCAGATCATAAGCAAAGAGTCCAAGACTATGTTGACAGTCAATCAGATGCACAAAATAACCAAGTAACAAATCGATCAGCGTCAAATGCCATACAGCCGTCATCATATTACACAGGAGAAAATACAAACACAGTCGCACAACCAACTCCGCCTTATGCACCTGTTTTGAAAGAAGAAGACTTATCAGGAGGACCAATCAGCACGTATCAGGAGCTGATTCAGCAACACCTTCCTAGCAATCACCATAACTCAGAACCTGCTCCATGTGCAACAAACCCAAGTCTAGTATGCCATTATGAACCACACAGGTCATCACCACCTACCTGCCATGATGCATCAACTGTGACTGACGTAGCAAAATATTTAATGAGACGAGAGCTGGTGTCAGCCACTTTACAAAAATTTGATGACAGCCCACAAAACTACCGAGGATGGAAATCCTCCTTTTTAAATGTGACCAGAGACTTGTCTTTTTCACCTAGAGAGGAACTTGACCTTCTCATCAAATGGCTAGGGCCACAGTCGTCAGAGCAAGCGAGGAGAGTCAGCTCTGCACAAGTTCACAATGTCACAGCAGGCCTCAGAATGGTTTGGCAGCGTTTAGAAGAAACGTATGGAGCTCCTGAAGCAATAGAATATGCCCTCTTCAAGAAAATTGAAGACTTTCCAAAAATATCTGCCAGAGAGAATGGCAAGCTGAGAGAATTAGGAGACCTCTTACTCGAGCTAGAACTTGCTAAAGCAGAAGGTTACTCACCTGGACTTGCCTTCCTAGACACAGCACGTGGCATCAATCCCATAGTGGAGAAGCTACCGTATGCACTGCAAGAGAAATGGATTTCATGGGCGTCCAAGTTCAAAATGGATCATGATGTTACATTTCCACCTTTCTCTGCCTTTTCGAAATTCATACAAGAGCAGGCTAGAATTCGAAATGACCCCAGCTTCTCCTTTCTATCGGTGTGTATGGGGAAAGTTGAGAGACCTGTGAAGAACAACAACAGAACACAGATATCAGTGAGAAAGACAGATGTCTCACATGAGTCCGCAGCAAAGGAATCCGAAGAGTGTGGGGACCCGGACAAGCAATGCCCCCTCCATAAGAAGCCGCACCCTCTCAGAAAATGCCGCAGCTTCCGGAGCAAGCCTCTTGAAGAAAGAAAAGCATACCTGAAAGAGAAGAACATCTGTTTTAGGTGTTGTGCATCCACCAAACACCTGGCAAAGAACTGTACAGTTAAAATCAGCTGTAAAGAGTGTGAAAGCGACAGACACAATACGGCATTACATCCTGGCCCGGCCCCTCACGACATCAGACCACCCCCAGAGGAGGAACAGCACGGCGGGGAGCCTCAAGTGAGAGAAACCTCAACTTCGGCAACAGTGATGTGCACAGAAGTCTGTGGAGACCGGCGTAGCCCTAGGTCTTGTGCCAAGATCTGCCTTGCCAAGGTGTATCCATTAGGCCAGATGGAGAAGGCAGTCAAATTATATGCAGTCTTAGATGATCAGAGCAACCGCTCTCTTGCACGCTCAGAATTTTTTGACCTTTTCAGTGTTACAGGAGGCACAGAACCTTACACGCTCAAGACGTGCTCAGGCACTATGGAAATGGAAGGAAGGAGAGCAAAACATTTTATCATCGAGTCCATAGATGGTCATGTGAAAATACCTCTACCCCCATTGTTGGAATGTGACATGATTCCTGAGGACCGGTCTGAGATACCCTCTCCTGAGGTTGCGCAACACCATCCTCACTTAAAGGCCATTGCGCACAAGATCCCGCCCATGGACACAAAGGCACAAATTCTTCTGCTCTTAGGAAGAGACGTGCTGAGACTGCACAAAGTGAGAGAACAGCGCAACGGGCCGCAGGATGCGCCATTCGCCCAGCGCCTCGACCTCGGCTGGGTTGTTATAGGAGACGTCTGTTTGGGACGCACACACAAGCCAGCCTCTGTGATGACCTATAAAACCAACATGTTACTTAATGGAAGACCATCATATCTCAGTCCATGCGTCAACAGTATACATGCAAAAGAGAAGTTGACTGCAGACCAACTGGGTTATACCACACGAAACCACAGAGATACTTACCACAGAATCCAAACAGACAGCCTCGGTGACACAGTGTTTGTCAGGAGGGAGGATGATGAAAGGCCAGCACCTTCACTAGAGGATGAATGTTTCCTCAAAGTCATGCAAGACGAGATGTATCAAGACGAGACAAACAGCTGGGTTGCTCCCCTGCCCTTTGTAACACCCAGGCAGCGACTACCAAACAATCGAGACCAGGCTCTCAAACGGTTCTACAACCTCAGACGCAGCCTCGACAAGAGGGCAGACATGAGAGATCACTTTGTTAAATTCATGCAGAGGATCTTTGACAATCAGCAAGCAGAGCTAGCACCTGCCTTAAAGCCTGATGACGAATGCTGGTACCTTCCATTGTTTGGAGTGTACCACCCGCAAAAGCCTGGACAAATACGGGTGGTTTTTGACTCCAGCGCCAAATATGAAGGTGTGTCATTGAATGATGTTCTCCTAAGTGGCCCAGACTTAAATAACAGTCTAGTCGGTGTCCTGATTCGGTTCAGAAAGGAGCCCATAGCCATAACAGTAGATGTGGAACAGATGTTTTACTGTTTCACTGTAAGAGAAGACCACCGCAATTACCTGCGCTTTCTCTGGTACCGAGACAATGACCTTGCAAAAGAGGTTACGGAGTATCGTATGAAGGTGCACGTGTTTGGGAACAGCCCCTCACCAGCTGTGGCGATCTATGGGCTAAGAAGAGCTGCCCAAGCTGGACAAACAGAACATGGCAAAGGTGCAAAGCAGTTCGTCACCAGGAACTTTTACGTTGACGATGGTCTGACTTCCCTCGCCACCGAAACAGATGCGATCAGTCTCCTACAAAAAACACAGATGATGTTAGCAGAGTCAAATTTACGACTACACAAAATCGCCTCAAACAGTAGCAAGGTGATGGAGGCATTCCCCAGTGATGACCTAGCAAAGGACCTCAAGGACTTAGACCTGGGGGCTGACCCTTTACCTCTGCAGCGAAGCCTCGGTCTGAGCTGGAGCCTTGAATCGGATGCCTTCACTTTTCAAGTCTCTAAGGAGAAAAGGCCCTTCACTAAGCGAGGTGTACTCTCTACAGTCAATAGTTTATATGATCCCTTAGGGTTCGTGGCACCTATTACTGTTCAGGGAAAGGCCCTCATCCGAGAACTTACCGCTGAACCATGTGACTGGGATGATCCTCTTCCACCTGCCAAAGAAAAGCATTGGAATGCATGGAAAGACTCTCTTTTGGATGTAGAGCTCTTACACATTCCCAGACCTTATGTTCCATTGTCTCTTTCCTCAGCACAGTACCGAGAACTGTGTGTATTCTCTGATGCCTCATCAATGGCAATTGCAGCTGTTGCCTATATACGAATTCTTGACAAGCAGGGACAGTGCCTCACTGGATTCGTCATGGGAAAAGCCAAGTTGGCACCAAAACCCGCACACACAATCCCACGATTGGAGCTGTGCGCGGCAGTTCTTGCTGTAGAGATGGCAGAGCTCATTTGCCAAGAGATGGATCTTGGGTTTCAAACCGTGAAGTATTATACAGACAGCAAGATTGTGTTAGGATATATCCATAATACTTCACGACGGTTTTATGTCTACGTATCTAACAGAGTCTCAAGAATTAGGAAGTCCACTACTCCGACACAGTGGCATCATGTCTCAACGGACCACAATCCAGCCGACTTTGCAACAAGGCCAATAACAGCAAGCTTACTGCAACAAACAAGCTGGTTCACCGGCCCCTCATTCCTGAGGCAAGTCCAACAGTTGTCTGCACCACTGACACGAAGTAAGTTTCATCTTGTCGAACCAGAGCAGGACACAGAGATTCGCCCAGAAATCAGTGTTTTCACAACTAACGCCATCGACAGCTTTTTTGGTCCACACAGGTTCGAACGTTTTTCTTCTTGGAAGCGGCTTATACGAGGAATGGCAAAGCTCATCAGTGTAGTGAGGAGCAAGTCCAAGTCTCCAAAGCAAAACCCTGAAAATCCACAAACACAAGCCAAATTGCGGGTCATCTGGAGCGTCCAACAGTTGGCATTCAGGGATGAGGTCAGAAAACTGCAAAGAGGAGAGCAAGTTTTCAAAACAAGTCCCTTGTGGGGGCTGAACCCCTTTATTGACAGAGATGGAGTGTTGAGGGTAGGAGGCCGGATATCTTTAGCTGACCTTCCGTATGATGAAAGACACCCGGTTATACTTCCCAAGAAACATCATGTGGCAACCTTGCTGGTGAGACAGTACCACCAAGATGTTGCCCACCAAGGTCGCCACTTCACTGAAGGAGCGCTTCGCTCTGCTGGTGTGTGGATAATCGGTGCAAGGAAATTAGTCTCCAGCGTGATCTATGAGTGCGTCACATGCCGTAAACTACGAGGGAAGCCTGAGGAGCAAAAGATGGCTGATTTGCCTGTGGACAGACTTGCCATGGAGCCCCCGTTCACTAGGGTTGGCCTAGATGTCTTCGGGCCATGGAGCGTTGTCTCACGGCGAACTAGAGGGGGTACAGCAGAGAACAAACGCTGGGCAGTGCTGTTTACCTGCCTGGGAACACGAGCTGTCCACATAGAGGTAGTAGAATCCATGTCCACCTCAAGTTTTATCAATGCTTTAAGACGTTTTTTTGCCACACGAGGCCCTTCCAAAGTTCTCAGATCGGACCGTGGAACCAACTTCGTCGGAGCCTGTAGAGAGTTAAAGATCTGCACAGATGATCCCGAGATCCAAGATTACCTCAGCTCGGAAGGATGCTCATGGACCTTCAATACACCACATTCATCCCATATGGGAGGCTCTTGGGAGAGGATGATCGGCATCGCCCGTCGGATCCTGGACGCATTGTTGCTCCAGTCAGGCCCCACTCGTCTTTCTCATGAAGTCCTCACCACCTTGATGGCAGAAGTTATGGCGATAATGAATGCTCGCCCACTGGTTCCTGTGACCACGGACCCAGACTCTCCCTCTGTCCTGACGCCAGCAATGCTCCTCACACAAAAAGCGGGTGCTGCGCCGGCTCCCGAAGGAGTGTTTGACCTAAAAGACCTATACAAGAAACAATGGCGGTATGTTCAATGTCTCGCTGATACATTTTGGAAGCGGTGGAGACAAGAGTACCTGATAACACTCCAGTCCAGAAGGAAATGGATCAAAGACAAGTGTGATGTCCAGGTCGGAGACATTGTCTTACTGAAGGATGACCAAGCCAAACGAAATGAATGGCCCGTTGGTCTCATTGTCAAGAGCATTTCGAGTCAAGACAAAAGAATCAGAAAAGTGGAGGTTAGAGTTGTGAAGCAAGGAGCTCCACGGGTGTACTTACGTCCAGTGTCGCAGCTCGTCCTCCTGCTCCGCAAGGAACCTGTCAAGAAAGACTGATAAGAGAAAAGAGTGGTATAAAATTAATTATACCAGGCGGGGAGTGTGTTGGTAACGCTTTAATTTCATGTAAATAATAGGTTTGGCGCCCTCTTATGGCTGCAGTTTTGTTTGTTAAGCTCGTGGTCATGTGACTTCAATTTAGTAACGAACCACTTGTCTGTGAGGTACAAGCGATTTCTTCACTCGGTGGAGTTTTGGCCCACATATGTTTGTAAGTAGTCATCCTGTGTTGACAGTTTGACATTTTATGTTTTGAAATGTTTCTGATGTGAATACAACAAGTTGCTGGTTTGTATAGTTGGTTTCGAAGGTTACAAAAATTCCGTTACTAGGCTAATGATGTTAGCAATTGTGCTACTGTTTATATGGTAGATGGTAGGCTGCGCTGTCAGGCGTAAGATATACTTTGTTTCGCTGAGACAATATAACTTGTCTGCGTTGTTTGTTACCAAGAAAGAAACTGATTGTATCATTTTCTGTTTATTTCAGTTTTACAAAAAATAAAGAGGAAGTTTGAATCTACCCTCGCATGTTCGCTGTCTGTCTAGCTGGATACCTTCAGTTAATCTTACGTCCGGCAAGGACAGAACACTTCCTGTCTGGTCTGAGAGAGAAAGAGAAAAAAAAGAGCAAGGCCTAGGGGTGAGAAAGAGAGAGAGGCCTTATAAATACTCTCTGACCCTGTTTACATTAAGATGCATTAAGATCTGATTTGTTGATCCTATCACAAGTAGACAACTCTGAATACGTCTGTTTACACCATCAGACTTTAGGATCCGTCTCCACATGTGTCTTGAGTTACCACTTGAGATTTTTTTACTGGAGACAGTGGTTATGACATGTGAGATGTCAGACAAATTTGGTGATCATTGAGCACTGTTTTGGGACATTAAGTCCCCGTTAAGGTATTTCCTTATAATGGGCATCAATGGAGAGGAAAACACTTAACGTCAGATAACAACCATACTCCTAGGATTTCGATTTTGATCTTTTGACAGGAGGAGGTGTTTCCGGCAAGAGAAATTTGGTGACCATCGCAGTTTTGGAACATTAAGCCACGTTAAGCCTTTTCATGTTAGAAGTTGTTTTTAACCGGCGGGAGGCAACAGTGCACTTCCCGTGCCTAGTCTGTCGGAAATTAAAAGAAGAAGGAGAAATAATCAAAACAATATCCATTTTGTTGTTGTTGTTGCCTGTTGTCACACTTTAATATGATGCCGCTGGGGGCGAATGAGTACATATGCAAATGAGTTCATACTTCCGCGTAAGCAGAGGACGTCAGTTGAGTAAGCAGTCGTCCAATGCATTCTCCTTTACACTACTGAATTAATGTGGTCATATGTGGCCCAGACCACCTCCGAATGTGGTCTGAGTGATCGGATCTCGATGCGACCTCAATTTGCATTGGATGCGTTTACACCTTTACACCTGTCCACTTGTGATCGGATCACCAAAATCCATTTGTTACACTGCCTAGCTGCAATTATTTAGGCGGCCACCAGGACTGGGGAACGTAACACCATTTTTAATACAAGGTGTAAACAGGGCCAGAGAGAGAGAGAGAGAGAGAGCAAAAAGGTTCAACACTGCAACACTGAAGGAAAGACAACAATAACTGAAATGAACGTAAATAATCTTACACGATTGAGACTTTGTCTGAAAATGACAAAGAAATTAACAGAAAAGGTGGATAAATCAACTGTAATCCTGAAAGATGTATATGCAGCAGAAATAAATAAATGAAAATAAAGAATTACTGCCATAGTCTTTAACCATAAACCTTAAACATGATCGTAATGTGGCTGAACTCTAACAGTAACCACAGTAAAGAGGGGAAGGTAACTAAGGAGATGGTTTGTTTGGGACGTGAGCAGACGTCACTCAGCAGGTAACGGTGGTGTGATGAACTGTCACTTGTGTCTGTCACACCCACAGTTCACATCTCAGAGAACCTGTGTCTTAGTGGACGAATCCTGGAGTTCCCTGTTTGACTTTAACAGATATGAACATACAGAAGGATAGAAAAAATAAAAATGATTAGATCAAAGATATCACTGGTATTATTCTAATATAACGCTACATCACAGTGTAAATAAATTCAGCTCTCACCAGTGGAGAAGAACCAGGAGCTTGGTTCTGGTTCCCATAGACAAGGTCATGTTGATCTAAAAGAGATACACAGCAGACTATACATATATATATATATATATATATATATATATGCACACACACACACACACACACACACACACACACATATATATATATATATATATCATTTATTTACTGACTTACTGCCCCAGTGAGATGCAGCTGTGTAATTTTTCTGTCTCAAGACCTTGTAGAACTGTTTAATAGAGTACATTGTGTTGTATCTGGTGTATCTGGACTCTTAGTTTCTCCATATAAATGTTATAAAATCCACACAGTTCACACTGTCCTACTTACTCACATATGTTTCAGTGTTGTACTGAAACACTAAACTTACATTCACTGTAGATACTAGAATAACACACAGAACTCAAGTGATCCTTACCCATCCTGGATGCTGTGTCATTGTTGTGACTGGATTTTAACCTGAGAAGATAAAGATGGCAGATATTGAATATTTTGATGGTGTTTTGATAAGCTGTAGAGAGTGATGGAGCATGTGTTGACTACAGGTGATGGTGTCCTAAGATGACATGGTCTCTGACCTCCTGATGAGGAACACTGTGGCCACCAGAATAACAATGATCTTCAGTGGTGATGTCACAGTCCTATAGAGCTCTCCTGTTGTCATGGTTACTGTAAATGCTTCAGCTGCTGAAAGAGGCAAAGCACATAAGTAGCATTTGATGGAAAGTTGATGGAAAGGTGAGAGTGAGAGAGGAGAATGGGATGATTCAGTAATGATGAATTCACTGTAGAACTACCCTTAGTCAAACAAAATATGATATAGTGAAGGGATGTAACTGTATAAAAAAAATTGTGTGTTAACATTACCCTTTAGAGTTGCTGACTACAGAGAGGAGAGAGAGAGGGAGAGAGAGAGAGAGACCGAGAGAGAAAGAGAGAGAGAGAGAGAGGGAGAGAGCAATAACTTTTTATATGTCTCTGTGGTGTATAAATATTGTAAATAATGTTTCATTATTCGTGGAGATTTGATCAATCATCCTCCACACAGTGCTTCCATATGGGCGAAATATGATTGGTCCATCACTCATACTGTATTTTCTTTGGTCCTGTTTTCCTTTGTAATTTGGTTCAGTGAGAAATATTCAGTGAAGACAAAGAGGACATTTAAAGTCTATAGGACCTGTGGTTCTTCTGAAGATTTGTCATTTCTCCATCTCCAAACACTGACATTGTGGTTAAAGTGAAAACGACAGTGGGAGACATGACCCAGAGTGATGAATATCACACACTGTTCTGGGCTTTCATCATGTGTTAAGATGAGTTCACTTAACACAACTTCTCTAAGTTGTTCATTTTCATTTTCCTTTTTGTGCTATTGGAATTATCAAGTCTTTTTGGTTGACATTTTTGGTGCCAGTAAATGGAATTTCATTGATTTAAAGAAGGACTGGAAAGAGCGTTGAAAACAACGACCTGCTCATTCATTCCACGCTCTTAACTGGGAAATTTGATAACATTGAAAGGCCGATACCATAATAATGACTCAAGAAGAAGTAAAAGTACTCATCAAAATATTGACTTGAGTATGAGTAAAAAAGAGTCTCATAAAATAACATATAAAGAGGAATAACAAAAATAAGTAATGATTTGGGTCGACTTGGCTATCAAACTAGTTAACCAGTTTCTACTTTATTCACCAAAAAAGTCTGTTTTTAACTTTTAACTTAGCTTTTTTTGGTTAGGTTCAGTCTTGCCAGATAAGAAATGTTAAAGTATAGTACCAGAGGCTTAAAATAATCAGGTTCCCCCCTTTTTGGGGGTAAATTATCATATGCGAGTCACGACCAAGAGAAGAAATAGGCGTAAATGTGTAATTTCAGGGGAAAAAAACCTTAATTATTGTGACAGTCTTAGAAATACGGTAATTATCCTACATCTGGCAACGCTGGTTAGCTTCCTAGCTACTCTGGTTAGCTGGCTATCTATCTAATGTTACGTGAGGATGCTAGCTAAGGCTAATTAACATGCAGACCGAGGTATTCTAATATTGTTGTTTCTTTTTCTATTTTAGGCAGGGGAAAAAAGTAACATGGAAGAACATGTCACTAATAGCTCACTGAAGGCTGTCAAAGCCCAAGGTGGCATATAATTATTTATAAATAAAATGTAATAATTTAATGTAATAATGTTGTTGTTATGTGTTTTATTTTACCGACAAATAACCACAAGATGGACTGCTGTTCATATACGTGAAGAAAACCTGGTAATAGTTTAATCATCAAATTAAGGGATCAATAAGGAATACAGGAGAATCCTTTCTGGATTCTCATTAATTCTTAACATTAAGCAAACCCCTTAATTTCACTCTTAAAAATGCCTTACTTTTGACCTAAATTTCTTTGTATAAAATTTAAGCACTCTTTAAGTAGAACACAACCCCTTACTTAATCAAAATTAAGGGCTAATGAAATGATGCTTTAAGGATTCAAGAACCTTAAAACAGTTTTATTTAAAAAGGGTGATTTAAATCATCCCTTAATTAATCAAAATTAAGAGACAAATTTTAAAAAATAAGGTAAAAATGCAGTAGTTTTACCCTGGCCAAGAATCATGCACTTTTCTACTTAAAAACCACTTAAATTTCATACAAGGAAATTAAAGTCAAAGTAAAATATTTTAGGAGGTGAAATTAAGGGGTTTGGTTTCCTAGTGAGAGAGACTGAAATCGAATGAGCTCACCACATTTACTCCACTACTTCTACCAACACTAAGAAACCTTGAAACCTAAGAAACCTGTTCATCTTTAAGCTTCTACATTATAATGATAGATGGTATTCTCCACGAAGCCAGGAATCATGGCCCCCATTGCTCGGACTGCGGACTTCTCACCCACTACTGCTAAGAAACGGAGCGCCTTTGCTGCAGTACAGAAAGTATCCAGCAACTCTGAAAGTTACTCTTAATGGGGAGACCAAACTTTTACAAACTCCAATGTGATTTTTAGTCTCCTTAATTGTATAATAGACGGATCTCTGCGATTGTCAGGTTTTGTCTTTTTTTGTTTCTTCCCCTTTCTCCTAACATAAACCAGCCTACTATGTCTTCTGTGCATTCAGTAAGGGATATGCATAGTTAGCAGTCCGTTAACCCTTACATTTGATAGGTATGATTGACTTAAATATTTTGAGTTGGAATGGCAATGGTTTGAATGGTCCTCACAAACATACATGCTTTTCAGAATTGTTGAGAAGGAGGAAAATTGATCTAGCTTTGATTCAGGAAACTCATCTAAGGAAGGATGACGTCCACAGATGCAACAACAAATATTGGCTCTTTGCCTCTTCCTAGTGCAGCACCTGTTGTCAATTCTTTTAAACATCTAGGTATGGACATCTACTCTTCCTGTCATGATATTATTACCACAAATTTCAACAAAATCTTCTCCAAAGTCAGTGCAGAGCTCTCTAATTGGTCACATTAACCTAGCTCTTTACATGCTCAGATATCTGTAGCTAAAATGAACGTTCTCCTTCGTGTTAATTTCTATAACAGCTTTACCGCCCCCAGTTCACCTCTGGGACCAACTTAATTCTGTTCTCCTCAAAAATATTTGGAATGGGAAGCGTTCTTGTATCAAGTGGACCACTATTCAGCACAGTAAGGCAAATGGAGGTCTTTCTTTCTCCAATTTCAAACTTTACGTCCAATAAAATATCCTACATCCTGTATCAGTCTGGTTCAGTTCAGATGACAGAGTGGTCTGGAGAGCCATTCGATGAATCAGTCGTGGCCCCCCGTGAATGAAAGGACCTGTTTTTTTGTAATATTCCACATAGACAATGCAGTCTCCATTTTGGTCCTATAATAACCAATTTAATATCCACCTGGAGGACACTACACAGACAGGAGCCACACTGAAAAGGCATCGTCACTTCCCACTCTTTAATAATTCTAAGTTTTTATCTGGAAATGCTCCATTCCAATACTCTCATTGGGCCAAGCACAACATTAAGGTTCTCGGGGATATACTCACTGACAAAGGTCTAAGAACATTTCAGGATATTAAGGCACAATACAGTGGACCTGGCACTTAATTTTTTATGTACTTGTGTATCAGATCAGCTCTTTGTGCTTATGGGGTCCCCTTAGATGCTCAGCTACCATTACACCCACTCTGCAAGTTAATATATTCCAACAAATATAGCTCTAGCTCTGCCTCCCATATTTATCCTTTACTTCTTAAATCCTCATACAGCTCTCAGGGGGTAGTTTGCAGTTTGGTCAAAAGACTCAAAGCATGAGCACCTGCATGCAGTAAAATAGAGCACCTGATTAACATGGGCATCGATTTGAAGCAGATATTGAAAGTGGTGCAGATATGCGGTGTTTTTTGAGAAGCAAGTTTGGGTTTGATGCCACACTGAACAGTAAACCACCAAAGATCAACAAACATAACTAGCATTTCTCTGAACTGAGAATACGCTCGTAGCACAGCAAATGTGGACAGCAAGATGAGTAGATGTAAGTAAAGTTTGGCTTTTACCTTTCTACTTATGACAACTGATCTCCACCCAGACAGTATGGTACATGCTACTGTGCCGATCAATCGTGCTAGAAGCAAGGAGTAGTTACATGCTTCCAGCAATTCCAGGGATTTAATAAAGAAATCCCACCTTTAGATTATGTAACAATACATTTTTCTACACAAGTACCACTTTGAATATTAACAGTGTGTGGATGAGGGCACCTCCCATAGCGTTGTACCGAGTTCACTAGTTCAAGATTTGTTTTGAGTATTTAAATTGCTTTCCTTTTAATCCTTCAATCACAAATAAAAGGCCTACTGAGCTGAATGTGTGTGCAGTTTCTGTGTCTCTGTGAGTGGTGTTAAGAGGTTTCAAACAAGGGGCACTGAGTCAAGCAAAGCTCTCACCTATAGGCGTGACTGTAACGTTCCCCATTTTCTCACTTCTTTCCAGAATTTTCTCCCATCCTTTTCCTCCTCCCGCTTGTCTTACCCACACTTTAACAGTGCACACATATTCCCCCTGGTCTGCTGGCTGTGCCCCAGTCAATTTCAAGCTGTAAGAACCAGTCTCTCCTAAGATCAGGCACACTCCACCATCTGCATAGCGTTGCCTGAGGGTGTGTCCGACTGTCACGCCATGGTCTGGCCCAAAAGTCAAGATTTCTTGCAATGGGCCATGCTTCTTTTGGATAGACCAGGTAACAGACAGGAACAGACAGGTGTGTTCTGTAAAGGCCTGGCTGGCTTTGCATTGGAGCTGTAATGGTTCCCCTTCAGAGACTACTGGGTTGGGGGTAACTGGTTTAACTTTCAGACTGTATCCAATCACTGAAACAAGAAACAGCGTTACAATTAAACTGACAGTCAGATCAGTGTCCATTCAAGTGTCCAATACAGGGAAAACTGAAGCATTTTAAGACCACATGTACGATCAGAAGGAATTGGTGTTTTCTTTGTGGAATTACACATACAAGATGCTCAGGTATACTTAACAGTGTAAAGTTATCTTATGGGATATATGCTAGTTTTTTATTGAGCCATTATGTCTTTTAGGAGGGAAGGAGAATTGTGGTCTCTCTTCTTCAATGCACTGGATTTGTCTTTCCTTAAGGAGCTCAACACTGATAGCATGAGTAACATCACACAGGATGTGGCTGCACAATGATTCAACAATCACTCCCCTCCCCCCGCAATTACATTTAAAAGCATATAAAAATCTGCTCATACCAACTGAGGACCACCTTCACATTCCTGGCAGTCTGTAAAAAATGCTCCTCGTGAGAAATAACTGCTAAGCATTCTACTGGGTAATTTAGCAGCGTCGGTTCACACAGCGAAGGCAGAACAAAGTCGGCCCTGCAGTAATCTGCAGCTATTGTGTGTGGAAGCGCCATGTGCGGAAATGGCCCCCAAAACTCTAGCATCACTCTTCTCCCCCCCTCTTCCTGAACAAGTCCCAACAAAATGCCCCTAAAATGACTACAAAGGGGCTCAAGCTCCAAGCTTTAAGATAAAAAGAATGGTTGCTATTCTTTGCCATACGTTGTTGGTGGAAGTGAGTGTTTTTTTGCTGAAGAACAGAAACAGATAGCACTGTCACAGAATGCTAGGAGGTCATGTAAAGTGTATGTGCATCCTTAGAAGGCAGAATACAAGATTGGGATACCAACATTAAGGAAGGAGAAATTTTAACGCCGTTGTATTAGTAATGGAGACAATTAACAAAGTCTCAGAAAACACTCCTAAAATAGTCTCATTTCAGCGACATCCCCCCCCCCCCAACCAGATCCTCCAGATCCTCTCTCATTAAACAACCCCATACCCCATATCAGCGCTCAATTCAGCCAAGTATTCAGAGTGGTGACTGACAAAAAGGGAACACACCGACAGTTATACTACGAGCCAGAGAAGATGATCTCACTTATGCTATCATGGCTCTGTGCTTAAGAGAGCCCCCCCCCCCCCCCCCCCCCCCCCCCCCCCGCCCAATGATGATTTAAAGGGCATATTTAAATATAGATGGGTACACCCAAATAATACAGGCAAAGCAGTAGTAGTGTATAGTAGTTGGATGTATAGTTTAACACCGTTTCACACATACAGATATATCATTGCAGAGTCGGCAATGCGGACACAGACCTTTCAGTTCCACGTCGGCTTCATAGTTTCCACTGGCGACAGAGTCTGTGCTAGGAGTGACGCAGCGATAGGTGCCACTATCTGTCGCCCGCACCTTTTGAATTTTCAGTTCTGCTGCAGCATCACCCAGCTTGTTGACTGCGATGTCTCCGCTCCTGACGCGGTTGAGCACCGATCTGTCAGGGTACGTGGAGTCGAACGTTGAGACGAGCTGGATCGGATTTCCTTCTCTCGGAACCAGTAACCACTCAAAGTCCTGGTCTCTGGGACCCTCGTAGTTTGATATGTCACAGCGAATGGACAAGGCTTGTCCCTCAACACGGACCAGTGGTCCGGGCACCACCTTAACCACCCTTCCCTCACACAAAGCTGGGGAGAGGGAGAGAGAGAGAGAGAGAGAGAGAGAGAGAGAGAGAGAGGGGTGTAAGTACTGAGAACAGCACAAGGGAGACATTGCCATCATAAATAACAGGAAATATCAAGTATGAAATTGAGAGAGAGAGACATCATAAAAAATATAATACAGGCAAGTGCCTAGACATCCATTCACTCACACACACTGTCCTGACTTTGACACAAAAATCAACTTGATTTATAGAATGCATTTTTAAATATGGATGTTTATTGAACAGAATATCACTGCTTGTCCATATTTAAATAAATTTTGGAAAACACAAAGTATCATCTATTCAAAGTGTAACAAACGTGTGGCCAAAAAAAAAAAAAAAAGATCCTTAAACAGGTCATCTGATTGGCTGTTGTTTTACCAAGCTAAGTCATGATTTGCCAAATGTTGGTCAAATGTATTTGTTATTGAGGACAGCAAGGTCGCGTCTGTCACCTATATTTAAATAAACAGAGGTACCCTCATCCAGCATTTGACTGAAAATCGACTTCTGCCAGTTTGGTTTCTCCTACAGCATTTGATGTGAATGCACAAGGTGAGAGACCTCAGGCACATGAGGAGAACACATGTTGAAAGTAGCCGAGCAGAGCCCAGATCAGCAAGAACTGAGCCTGGTTCTGGAGTGTTGGACATAAAATCATCTAAATCTTCAAAAATGTCTGTTTGAACCCATTTCTAAATGAAAGTAAGAGGTTAGAAATGTGATTTGAGAAAGATGAAATCAAAAGTAACACCAGCAAAGTAGGTTTTCCACTTTCAGCCCTCAGGAACTGAAGAACAGAGAGACATCTCCTTTTATGGCTGTTAATTTCAAACAGCCTAATGAGTCAGAGCTACAGAGAGGCATCCTCGTTGGCTTTAACTAGCAAAGGATCAAACTCTGACACTGTTCTTACACATATTCTGACACTCCGGCAGCTGCCATCTCAAAAGACGTAATAACAGAGAGAGACAGAGAGAGAGAGAGAGAGAGAGAGACAGAGAGAGAGAGAGAGAGAGGGAGAGAGAGACAGATAGAGAGAGAGAGAGAGGGAGAGAGAGACAGAGAGACAGAGAGAGAGAGAGAGAGAGAGAGAGAAAGAGAGAGACAGAGAGAGACAAAGAGAGAGAGAGAGAGAGAGAGAGAGAGAGTGACAGACAGAGAGACAGAGAGAGAGAGAGAGAGAGAGAAAGAGAGAGACAGAGGGAGACAAAGAGAGAGAGAGAGAGACAGAGAGAGAGAGAGAGAGACAGAGAGAGAGAGAGAGAGAGAATAGCAGCATGTAGGGGCTTGTCCTCACAAGGGCCAGGGAAAGGAGGCTAGAGTAACAGGGAGTTTCAACACATTTAGGACAAGGACATGCAATTTTAGAGCTGTAAACAGTGAACAGTCAACACAAGTTAAAAACACACACTGCCAGAGATTCTTAATAGACTTAGAACAGCAGACATGGCTGGAATGACAGAGAATATATCTATAGAGCAGAGAGGAAAGGAGACACTTAGAAACCTTTATAAAAACAGAGGCCCTGAGTTGACATTTATACATTGTTATGAATATAACAGCACACAGCTCACAAGCATGACTTCACCGAATGTAGCATGACTGACACTCCCCTGTTCTGTTAGATTCTGTTAGTCTAGTGGGTCACTACGAGAGCATGGTAAGAGCTGTGAAAAGTGCCTGAAGTACCCGTAAACTCAGTTTGAACACACGCATACACAAATACAAAGACACGCCTCGCAACCAAAATTTGGATACAAGATGGGGCTTCTCCTTAAATTCAAGAAATGATTTGTAAAATGGATTTCGTAAACTGTACTTTTGACTCAAGTCTGAGAAAAACATAAGGTCTGACATCAGACTGTGAGACACTTTGGACTATCTTGACATCATTCCTGGGCTCTGTATCTTTAGGATTTGAGACTGAGGAGAGCCAGTGTTTATCTGTGGTGTGTGTATGCTGTAGATTATGTGACTGTTGAATTTAATTTGTTGCCAGTAAACATAATATAGGCACTCTTTCAGTCTAAATGACATACGAACCAGCTGAATAAGATCGACACATGTTTACACACACAAAAGACACTTAGATCTGGATTAGACCTCTGAAACTGACTAGTCACAGCAGTTTGGCTTTGTTTTGTATATGTTTTCCCATTTGCAGTTTGGCATTGAGACTATTGTTTTAAAACAACAGAACAACTTCTCTTTGTCTGAGCACTGTCTGTAAAACAATGACTGTGAGTTAAATCTGTGTAAATGTACATCATTTCTGTATGAGTTCTTCTTTTCAGGACGACTGTCCAATTCAGACTGTGGTTGACTGATTTCATTAGGGTGACAGCCTGAAAGCAGTTTCTTCTAGATGAAATTATTGACATCAAATCTCTGTTCCACCCATGAGGGGACCGCTTCTTCCAAATGAGTTAAACTAGTGGAAAAGGTTTGACTAGAGTATAAAAATGTTCTCATC
This sequence comes from Chanos chanos, assembly GCF_902362185.1. Lineage (NCBI taxonomy): Eukaryota > Metazoa > Chordata > Actinopteri > Gonorynchiformes > Chanidae > Chanos > Chanos chanos. Next base: position 42,287,336 of record NC_044503.1, read on the forward strand.
CAACTGAAAAGGGGAGGAGGCATTTGACAAACCAGATTTTATAATCCAACAAATAAATATAAATATGTAATATAACTGCTCTGGAGTTGTACAAAATCTGTTTACAATAAGAAAAATAAACAAATCATATAATTTAACAAAGCATATAATTTACATTCAATATCCCAGTTATTGTCAGCCATATGGCTCACTGGCAATAAGATACACAGCACAAACACGCTTAGTTTGGGGGTTTCTCATCAGCCTCCCAGAGAGGACACTGCGGAATAATGCCACAGAATCAAAAGTGGCCTACTTCTCACCCCACTGAAATAAATGACATAAAACCAGGGATCAAATTATGGGGGGATTGGGGGTGTCTGACCCCTCTAATTAAGACCCCCCCCCCAAAAAAAAGAGGTAAAAACAGCAGTTTTAGGGGTCAAAACATTTATATATTCTATGCTATACAGCCTTGGAGAAAAGGTTGACACCCCCCACCCCCGACGGTCATTGAGTATTTCGCACTCTACATAAAACTACATAAAAGTAAAACATAAACCATGATTGTTATTAAATTTATTATACTCACCTAATGTCAGAGCCAGAATGAAAACAGTAAAATGCCTCTTTTGTGTTTCCATTATTTTAAGAGTGCGTATTTTTCCCCACGGGATTTACAGTAAGGTCACAGACCAGCGGACATACTCTTGACATTTCAGAGCAGTCAAGCGAAAGCCGATCTTTAACACTTGGTCCGTTTTGCTGGTCCATACCCCAATTCGATTATCCCTCCCTCCCTCTGCCCCTGTCCCTGCCCCTGTCCCTGCCCCTGTCGGTCTCTTTTCACATTACATATCTGGGTTGGGACCCTGGTCCGTTTACGTCATCAATACGTAAGGTACGTGCAGCTTTTATTTACCAATGTCGCTAGGCAACGACGCAAAAGGGAGGCAAAATGTAAAGCCTCACGATGTTTGTTTTCTTGTTCATCTTTTTGTTGAACTGGTGTCAGCACCAAAATAAGCGTTTGGCATTTTCGCTATGCCATAAATGCTGTCTGAGTGTAATGCAGCTGCTCGGAACCACTTGAAAATGGGTTTTTTTTGTGAGTATTCGACAGATTTTCATCCGCTCAAATTTCTACTAAACAGGAGATTTCCCCGGTCGACCATAGCGCACATTTACCTCTCATGATTGTGCGACCGTCAAACAAATGACACGTCATCAATAGCGTTTGCTTTCTGGTTTTGATCGGATAGCTTTCATACCAAATGCGAACCGCTTTGGACTTCAGGTGAACCGTTCCCCAGACCACCGTTTTCTGGTGGACTCGGTATGGTCCCTTGGCGCGCACCCGAGTTCGGAAAACAGCGTTCACGCCAATAAAACGAATCGTACTAACGGCTCAAGCGGACTCGGGTCCACACTAAAGCTGTAGTGTGAAAGCACCCTAAGATACGTCAAGTTTAATTCGAGTTACGCTGAACCTTGACTATTCGTCTAAAAAAATCTCTACTACACCTCTAATTCTATTGGGAGAGCGAAGATGCCCATGTTCCTTAATGAATATCCGTGAATAGAGCACAAGACTACTACAGCCGTATTAGTAAGTGTGTATGTCTTCTCAGTTCCGTCCTCATTGGTTAAGAAAAAGGGACATGACAAACGATGCTTTCCGCAGGTGAAGTGTCGCACCCCCCACCACTGAGAAGCGAGAAGTTGTAAATCTCAACCGAAATAACTCCCAAGATGCTTACTTCAAAGCATCAAATTGATTTAACATTGACATGTAATTAATTATAAAATATATTTCCACATCCTCATACTGTACTTCTCATCTCTCTCTTTATTTTTATTTGTAACTAAACTAGGTTTTATGAACTGTCTGAACCTCACCACCACCACCCCTTTCACTGGGAGACATTGAACAATCAGACACTGAAAAAAGTGTTTTTTTTTAAATCGAAAGATTCTGTTTTGCATTTGAAATAGAAACTATTTACAGTAAAGATATACAGAAAAAATCTTAATCGTGAAGCTGCGTTTGCGATTCTTGATGTGTTAATGTTACTGCAGTTCGCTAGGGAAACGTGAATTGCTATTTTACAACAGTAATTTGCGCGGACGCGGTGGGGGCGTCTAGAGAATATAGCGATCACTTTTCAATAATGGGTAGTAAATGAAACAGTTCGTGAAATCAAAGTCCTGTGTTGCAAACAGAATTGGCATTTGTATGTCGTGGCCATCTAAAATGACATAAAGCGATTTGAAGAAACATAATGGCTGATGCACAGACATGTCAGTCATGTTTTTCCCTCGAATAATAACGAGCAACCTCGGGTAGAAGAAATAGCGGTTTCCATCGCATTATTTATACTTTTCCGAATAAGGTATTCGGATTCAGGTACATTCCTAGTATGGGAATCAGGAAGTTCTGTGGGCAGAACCACCAAAATATGCCACAGAAACGTAGTATGCAAGTAGGAACTTGATGGGATGTGTGGGCATGTAGATTACAACTCGTGCTTGAGAAGGTGACTGAAATGGTACTCTTTCATTAAGACATTTACACTATGTAAAGGCAGCTAAGCCACATCAGATCTTTCTGAGAGTTGGTGAACATTAATTAATGTTTGTAAATATTTCTCAGTACAAAAATAACTGTTTATGTGTCTAACACTTCCTACCATGTGTAGGCACACACACACACACACACACACACACACACACACACACACACACACTATTCTCTGCACTAAACTAAAAAGTTTGTCTGTCGGGGGCTTCCTTAATTTAGACATAGTTACGGACAGTTCTACCAGCCTGTGCCTGTAAATTCTGAATCAAATTTGCCATGTTTTTAGAACTATGGATTATTTATTCAGAACATTTCTTCAAACTTAAATAAAAACTAATTTATTAAAACACAAAGCACAAGTCTAAAATAGCCAGAATCCTAGTCATGTAAATATATGATCTCACATGCATTAACATCATTATCATGTCACAATGTACAGTATTCCTTGGCATCCACATCTCTAATGATCTCACCTGGTCCCTGAACTCCTCCATCCTGATCAAAAAGGCACAAGAGCACCTTTACCTGCTGTGGAACCTTAAGAAAGCTCACTTGTGTCCCAGGATACTGATGGACTTTTTACCCACTTTCATCCGGCAGGCGTTACAGGGGCCCCCACTCCTGCGCCAGGTAGAGCTTCTTCCCTGAGGCTGTGACCCTGTTTAACTCCACACCACAGCGTTAAGCTTTACAGCATTCATTACTGCACTGTCTCTGTACTTTTATATGAGCACTGCTCATTCTTGCACTAGCTGAACCTCTCACGTTCAGATTACCATCATTTATACTGTACATACATCCTACTGTACATATTTTGTCTATACTGTACATACAACCCATACATATACACTCCTCTTTCCTACTCTGTCAGCTTCACCTCTGTGTATAACATATTTCATATAGTATACATATATTAAAATCTGTATATATGTTGCTCTCCACTGTCTATAATACTGTACATACTGTAAGATATAGCATCACTTACTGCAGTATTCACTTATACCTGCACTTATCTGTAAATAATACTATGCTTTTGCTCTTCTGGTTAGATGCTACTGCATTTCATTGGCTTTGTACCTGTACTCTTCACAAAGACAATAAAGTTTAATCTAATCTAATCTACAGAACACTGAGAATAAACAATGTGGAGTTAAAGCTCCCCCTAGTGGTACATTGTCAAACTACAAGTACATGTCCTTCTTTGGGGTTGTTCGTCACAAAGGTATGAAGACATCAAGCTATATCGAAAAGCTGAGAAGTCTTATCATTGGCATAGAGACAGAGCTGCTTTACTGGGACACCTGAAACAGCCCTGAAAACAAAGAGCAACATGGTTGGGAATGCACCAGCTGCATTGTACATAAAAGAACAGGTGATCATGTATGTGTTTAATATGGGCCAATACTGCATATTGCATTCCACTCCCTCACCTTGTTGTCTGATTGGTTGTTCTCTGTGCCTGTGCGCATTGGGAACAGTGAAAAAATATCCAAATCTACCATGCAAATTAAGTCAAAAAGGAAAGAATTTTTATACATACAGTTATTTGGTCATAATTTTGCAAGAATACTCATTTAAGGCCATACTTATGTCGAACTAATATTTATTCATTGCTCAGATATTTACAAGAGTATTCTGACCTCTTTTCCTCACCTCTTGTGATGTTAACATAATCAAACAGGACACATAGCCATATGTCATTCAGTCCTCTCAAGCAGTATATATATATATACAGTACTGCATACTAGTGTATGGTTACATATTGTGGCAATTCTTTTAGTTATGTGGGGTCCCAGTGTTTTCCTCATTCTACATTCTGACTGACACTAGGAAGGGAAATGTTTAAATTGTCTTTGATTCAATTTCCCCCTTTTTCCAAGCCTTTCATCGCTAGTGTTTGCAAAAACTTTATTAATGTGGCCACACATTGACACGTTTGATTTTAATTTGTTAGTATATTTTATATTGCATTTATTTTTTTTATTTATTTTTTTTTATTTCCATTTTTAATTGTATTTATTTCATGTTTGAATTTAATTTGTTAATGCACTTTATACATGTTCTTGCCTGGGAAAGGTCCTAGAGGACAATCTATGTGCACCTCGCCAATGATCAAGTTAAAAAAAATAAAGTAACTCAGTAACTTGTGCTCAGAGTGAATGTTAAATAAGTTACTTTTCACTTTTATTTGAGTAGACTTTTCCACAAGTAAGTTTACATTTACTTGAGTACAGTTTCACCATAGTAACAGTACTTGTACTTGTGTAAAATAATTTAGTACTGCTCACACCTTTGGTACTCAGACAGTACTCACAGTGTATCAGTGTACTCAGACAGTACTCACAGTGTGTCAGTGTACTCAGATCATACTCACATTTTATCAGTGTACTCAGACAGTACTCACAGGGTTTCAGAGTACTCAGATCATACTCACAGGGTATCAGTGTACTCAGATCATACTCACAGTGTATCATACTCTGATCTGAAGTTAAAGCTGAGATTGTATTTCAGGCCAAACAGATGTAATATATTGATGGAGTCTGTTTGTGAAAGCTGAGATTGTATTTCAGGCTAAACAAATATAATATATTGATGGAGTCTGTTTGTGAAAGCTGAGATTGTATTTCAGGCTAAACAAATATAATATATTGATGGAGTCTGTTTGTGAAAGCTGAGATTGTATTTCAGGCTAAACAAATATAATATATTGATGGAGTCTGTTTGTGAAAGCTGAGATTATATTTCAGGCTAAACAAATGTAATATATTGATGGAGTCTGTTTGTGATTTGCTGCTGCACATGTCAGTTTGTTCTATAAAATAACTTTGATATCAGATAAAGAAATCTACAGGTCAAGTTCTGTTTCTTAGTAAGTTTTTCTGCTTTCCTAAAAATGTGTGATGTCAAACTAGCTGCAGTGGAACTTTAATGTTGTATAAAGTCAGTGATCATTAGTTACTCATTGTACTGCACTGCCATCGTTTGACCACTAGATGGCAAGCTTTGTCTATCCCTAAACAAACCAAGCTGGGAAAGACAAAGATTTAGTGTTCCAGAAAGAAGGTTTGATGAAAATTCAAAGTTAGTTAACTCAGAGTAAGTAGTAAACCTCCTAATAGAGGAGCCCTATGGCCTTGTTTTGCTAGGAGAATGAAGCCATAGGGCTCTTCTATTAGGAGGTTTACTACTTGCTCTGAGTTAACTAACTCTGAGTTTTCATTAAACCAGCTTTCTGGAATACCCTCAGGGTCCTGTTTCAGAGAGCAGGTTAAGTGAAAACTTAGCTAGTTAAGTCAAAGTAAGTGGTAAACTTCCTGATAGAAGAGTCCTACGGCCTTGTTTTGCTAGGAGAATGAAGCCATAGGGCTCTTCTATTAAGACATTTACTACTTACTCTGAGTAACACCACACAGTCTGTGTGTGTTTACTTCATGAGAGACGTAATAGAGTTCTCTGTCTCTCTCTTTGAGCATATGTGTGTGTGTGCGTGTGCATGTGTGTGTGTCTGTGCATTTACACATTCCAGAACTCTAATAGCAGCACAAACTGCTTCTGTTTTTTCCCGCAAAGAACTCCCCAACGATTGACACTACAATCACCGCTCTATGACCTCTGGTCAGCTGACGGTCCCCTCACTTCGGTAACCCGGCAGCCGCTCCTCCCGACCACGCCTCTTCTCCGCCATTGCCCCGCGGTGGTGGAACAACCTCCTCCATGCAGTCAAGACTGCGGAATCTCTTACCATCATCCACAAGAAACTGAAAACTCACCTCCTCAGAACCCACCTATCCCCCTAAGCCTAACCCCCCTTCCTTAAAAAAAAAACAAAAAAAAACACACCTTGTCTTGTATCTTTGTTTGTCAAAGAATTCCAGGGGCGCAATACGAAGGAGTAAATTGACTCTCAGTCTTTTTACAATGTCTGCTTATGAAGTATTAGGAATCCGACTGATGCACTGTTTGTAAGTCGCTTTGGCAAAGAGCGTCTGCTAAATGCTAAATTGTAAATTGTAATTGTAATTCATGCATATGTGGTTGACTGAATGGACACACATCTGATCTGCTTAAACAGAACTATTGACTGTGGTCTGTCTGACCATGATAACAGGTAGGACAATCATTAAACAGAACTACTGACTGTGGTCTGTCTGACCATGATAACAGGTAGGACAATCATTTTCTGTTTAAACAGAACTACTGACTGTGGTCTGTCTGAGCATGATAACAGGTAGGACAGTCATTTTCCACTTAAACAGAACTACTGACTGTGGTCTGTCTGACCATTATAACAGGTAGGACAATCATTAAACAGAACTACTGGCTGTGGTCTGTCTGACCATGATAACAGGTAGGACAATCATTCTCTGGTTAAAATCAGTAGCGATGGAGATAAAATAATGTTTTATTAAATGAAAATTCTATAGCATTTTTGGTCAGACTGGTGTCTGGTGTAATGACAAACTTTAAGCTACAGATGTTTTCACCATCTCTCTCTCTCTCTCTCTCTCTCTCTCTCTCAGCGTTAGAGAACCAGAGAGTCAGCGTAGACAATCAGATTGTTGGTTACCTGGGAGACGATGTAACACTGCCATGTCACTATTTCCAAGCCGACCAATCAGGCAACATTATACAGGTCATGTGGTTCAGGAAGGATCCACTGAGAGATCACTACATCATAATTATTATCTTCAGTCCAGACTATGGCTTATCCATCCCTGACTCTCCCCTGAGAGACAGAGTCAGTTTCACTGGTGGACCATCTCTGGATGAAGCTTCTCTCATTATCAGAGATGTGAGAATGACTGACCAGGGAAACTACAGCTGTCAATACACAACATTCCCCAGTGGGACACACCAGGCCTGTACTACTCTGACTGTAAAAGGTACAGTTTATACAGAAATGATTTTCACACGCTTTGGCTCTTTCTGCTTGACTCTGGTTTAAGTTAGTTTGTGTTTACAATAACCATGATGACGGGATCCTCACATCACTTTAAATTGAGAATTAGAAGGAGATTCATCATTCGGATACGTAACGGACGCTTTAAGATTAGTCAGTGATCCTGCATTCCTTATCATCTACACTGAGGAATACCAGTGAGCAAAAAAACGGATCCTTGATTCAGTGTTTGAAGAGTGCTTTTCGGGCATTTCTGATCGAGACAGCAGACGTTGCATACAAATTTAAAATTTAATATTTGCAAATTTAATACTGGCTATTACGGTTACGCACAGATGTCAGGGTTTCCGCCTTAAACACTGACTCGCCCGGCTATCAATTAAAATACAGTATTCAACAGGCTAGTAGTGAGTGTTCTGCAGGGTGAATATGTCAAATTGAAGTAAAAGAACCTGTAGGGGGCACTCTTTTGATTTTTTTTTTTTTTTTTTATTACGAAAATGAGACAACGATTTATAACATAATTTTGGATATCTTTATTAAAGAAACACAACTCCGAGAACAACAGGTCGCTTCCCAGATAGTGTCATCGTTTCCAGAGCTCCCTCTTGAAAGTTTAGGAAATTTTGTGTTTGTTCTGATTCTCAGTACATTTAAAACACTGGTTTCCCCATCAGGCACTGTCAGTTGAGGCAGTAAGGACTGGGTGGTTCTTGTCTACGCGTGTCGTACCCTTTTATCTAAGAGAGAAAGTACAAGCTAAACACTGGGTAGGAACTGAAGACACACTCAGGTTGGAACTAAACCGCCAGTGTAAGCACTCCGTATGGACTTTGACGTCAAGTGTTTAATTCTTTCGTCGCTTTGTTTTAATGGTAAGAAACAGTATTATATTTACGTAATAATTGTATGGTTATTTAGGCTGATATGACCTAACATGATCTCCACGATCTTTGGCAATACCGTCTGTTTCCACTCTGTGAATGGTGTCCAAATAAAACCGCAGCAGAATTCCTCCAGGACCTGATGGTGCGTTAAGACTCCATCAGTCACAGACCAGCTGTAGCTCACATGTAGAGTCGATCATGTTTCTAGTGTGCTATTAAGTTATTCGCGGAACACGTGAGCAAAGGTATACAACGTAACATGTACATAATATGTGACGGAGTTAGTGAAAAACTGAACCAGATGGATTCGATTTATACTCGGTATGTATCAGACTCGACCAATTGTAATCGGAGAGAAGTCCGTCCAGTGTCTGCTCACATCCGCACGATTAAACGCTCGGAAAGCGTGTTGTATCTATGTAGTGTCCACATATAACATATGACAACTGAGATACAAAGTAACTGAAACAGATTTTTTTTTTCCTCTGAGCGTCGAAGTCATCCTAGTTTTTCATGAGCCAATTTCAACGGGAATTTTGGTTATTGTGGAGAAGGAATTGCTCTTTCGAATGTTTTATGTATGTCCACATATAGTTCCACGCCAACTCGGAAGGTTTTTGGTCAGATCAGGACGTCCCTGAAGAGTTCGCACTTGCCCAGTTTGATCATCGCAGGTGGCTTGAGATCTGATCACAGAATATATAGAAAGCGTATGAAGACTTATTACACCAAAATATGCAACTGATACATTTATATTCGGAACTGCAGCTGCAGTTGAAGTTGAAGCGGGTTCTGTCGCTGTCCACTATGTTTTTTAAAATTTTTTGACAGTTGGAAATCACCGCGTTGCTTCATGGGATACAGTAGTCGGCGAAGCGATGTATACTACAAATTTTTGCCAGAGTAGTACATCATCCGGGTAACTGTCGTGTACTGTAAAATTTTTATTTTTCACGTACTGCATACTACTTACTACTTTTACGTCATAATTAGTATGCGAGTAGTATGTAGTATGCCATTTCGGACACAGCCTCACACAACGAACCAACAGCAGCAAGACACACACCCACACAACGAAACAACAGAAACATACACAAGAACTAACGACCGAGGGTCGTAACAGATTATTATACATCAACATCTTGTTTATTCTACATTAATTAGATTTCCTCACAGACGGCACACATAGACTATATACTGACTGGGGTGTTACTGTTATCAATTTATCAAAAGTTATCAGATAATAGCATATGACTTGACACACTGTCCAGATGCTGTATAAAATATATATTTACTCTTTATTCATTACAATTATTTATTACACTGCAGTTTTATAGAACGTATTTGAATTGGCAAAAACATGCATACATACATACATACACACATACACAGGCACACACATAGACATAAAAGTGCTGTAAAGACAGGACTCGCTTTTAGTTTCAGAGAGTAAGGTCTGTCGTTAAGTACACGCGGTCGTATATGTAGTCACGTACTTTCTGGTTAACCTGAGTGGTAGAGACATGTCTCTGATATACACGATCTCTGATAAAGTGTTTCTACCTGTTTCTTCTATTACTGACGTGTCCTGCACTGTTGTCTCCTCAGGTCTCTTATTGACGTGTCCTGCACTGTTGTCTCCTCAGGTCTCTTACTGACGTGTCCTGCACTGTTATCTCCTCAGGTCTCTTATTGATGTGTCCTGCACTGTTATCTCCTCAGGTGTCTTATTGACTTGTCCTGCACTGTTGTCTCCTCAGGTCTCTTATTGACGTGTCCTGCACTGTTGTCTCCTCAGGTCTCTTATTGACGTGTCCTGCACTGTTGTCTCCTCAGGTCTCTTATTGACGTGTCCTGCACTGTTATCTCCTTAGGACTCTTATTGACGTGTTCTGCACTGTTATCTCCTCAGGTCTCTTACTGACGTGTCCTGCACTGTTATCTCCTCAGGTCTCTTATTGACATGTCCTGCACTGTTATCTCCTCAGGTCTCTTATTGACTTGTCCTGCACTGTTATCTCCTCAGGTCTCTTATTGACTTGTCCTGCACTGTTATCTCCTCAGGTCTCTTATTGATGTGTCCTGCGCTGTTGTCTCCTGGACCTGTGTATGGAGCGGTGGGAGGACATGTTGTGTTCAATACAAATGTCATTTCCACAGAACCACTTAGATTTGTCAGGTGGACTTTTAATGGAGAAGATATTGTTACTTCAAGTCCTAGTAGTATCCTTCCTGTACCAGTTTACTGTGACAGAGTCAGACTGGACCCACACACTGGTTCATTAGAGTTACTGAATGTGACTGTGAGTGACAGTGGAGAGTACACAGTGAACATAAAGAAAACTTCTGAAGATCCAGAATCAACAGGCAAAACTACACTTGACGTGTTTGGTAAGAAACATTACACATCATGGACTCAAAACATGCACAACATTAAACTGGAGGGTTAATAAACTGTTCAGATATTCAAACAGTAACTAGCCAAGTGCAAAAAAAAAAGATGATGTGAAAAAAAACACCTGTAAGCTTTGATTGTTTTGGTTGTTTTTTGGAAACTTTTTATGTTCTCATGGTTTATTACCATTGTTTCCTTTGTCTGTGTTGTTTAATGGTGGAAAAATTAGCACTGACCTGAGGCCACACACTTTCTGAGCTGTTGCAAAGCAAAGATGTAACCAGTCAATCCTGGTACTATGGACTGTCTTCATTTTGGTCACTAGTGAAGTCAAAAGAAGCTTCACTAACATTCATTCAGTCTCTTTCAACTCAGTTAAAACCTGACTTTAAAGTTCTTTGTCATCTTGTTTTGTAAACAAAATGAGTTAATAAGTAAGCATTTAAAACCTCACAAAGCTGTTTTTAGTTTGACCTGCCCTTGGGTTATCAATCTAAAACAGATTTATCAATATATAAGTGGATAAGGGGTCCTAAAAACACCATAGATCCAAGGTTAGAAAAGAATCCTGAGATTCTGTATTACAAAAAGTTTGAGGTCTCAAATTAGAGCCCATCTGTAGAGAAATCCGCCTGTAAAATATCCACAATAGATTTGCCTTCTTTACTCTGTCAGTAACTCTGTTTGCTTCAGCCAGACTGTTTGTTCCTATGACATCATAGGATGTAGAGGTTAGAAGTTGTGAGATTGTTTGATGCTATGACATCATAGGATGTAGATGTTAGATGCTGTGAGATTGTTTGATCCTATGACATCAAAGGATGTAGAGGTTAGAAGTTGTGAGACTGTTTGATCCTATGACATCATAGGATGTAGACGTTAGATGCTGTGAGATTGTTTTGTCGTATGACATCATAGGATGTAGATGTTAGATGCTGTGAGATTGTTTTGTCGTATGACATCATAGGATGTAGATGTTAGATGCTGTGAGACTGATCCTATGACATCATAGGATGTAGATGTTAGATGCTGTGAGACTGATCCTATGACATCATAGGATGTAGACGTTAGATGCTGTGAGATTGTTTTGTCGTATGACATCATAGGATGTAGATGTTAGATGCTGTGAGACTGATCCTATGACATCATAGGATGTAGATGTTAGATGCTGTGAGACTGATCCTATGACATCATAGGATGTAGACGTTAGATGCTGTGAGATTGTTTTGTCGTATGACATCATAGGATGTAGATGTTAGATGCTGTGAGACTGATCCTATGACATCATAAGATGTAGATGTTAGATGCTGTGAGACTGTCTGATCCTATAACATCATAGGATGTAGATGTTAGATGCTGTGAGATTGTTTTGTCGTATGACATCATAGGATGTAGATGTTAGATGCTGTGAGATTGTTTTGTCGTATGACATCATAGGATGTAGATGTTAGATGCTGTGAGATTGATCCTATGACATCATAGGATGTAGATGTTAGATGCTGTGAGATTGTGAGACTGTGTGTTGGGTGGAGTGGACTGTGATGGCACAGAGTCAAACACAAATGAATTCTGAGATTTAAAACTGTTTAAATGAAAAAGACACAAAATATCACCAAGTTGAAATGTTAAACTTCAGGTTTCTTCTGCTTAAGAGGTCAAGAACAATGAAGATTTTAAAATAAAAAAAAAATTAAAAAAAGATGATTGTAAAATAAAGTTTCTTCATTTCAGAATGTCAGTCCAAAATGTTGTCATCTTCAAATCAGGAAATAGCTGCTCTTGCAGGCTTTTCCCTCTGGTACTGCCAGATCCTGACTTTTCTGGTTCTTTTAGTGTTGACACTCTTGTTATAATCAGATGGCTCAATCACCTGTAGCTGTGTGTGTCTTTGTGGCTGCTGTAGGTGTAATATGTCATTAGATATAAAATTAGACTGATTTTCATCAGACCAAATGTGGTTGTCTGATTGAACATGGCCCTGTGTTTATTCCATTTTAACAGTTATTGTGGAGAGTTTTTAAATTCATGGTGAATGAAGAGTTAGTTGTTGTTAGTTCAGTCTCAGAACAGTCATAATGTTATCATGTGTTTGTAGAAATAAAATAATGTTTTCCCATTTCATCTGTCAGGCTTCATGTATTTTCATTGAGAGAAACCTTCCAAAACAAAATTTATTTATCATACAGATGAAACAGGGGAAAAACAATGTCCTCCACACTTTTAACCATAAACCTGAATGTTCCTGTTTAAGGCAGTAATTTGTAGTGACCTGGATACATGTCTCACTCTCTCACACTGTCTAGTTGAAGGAATTGCTCTGAAAACAGGAAGCTTGTATATGTGTAACATGAAACGATTTTTACATTTTGTTTCTATGATATCCTACATTTCACTCACTCACTCATTATCTAAGCCGCTTATCCTAATTAGGGTTGCGGGGGAGCCTATCCCAGCGCTCATAGGGCGGAAGGCGGGGAAACACCCTGGACAGGTCGCCAGTCCATCGCAGGGCAGACACACAGACAAACGCACTCACACCTAAGGGCAATTTAGTGTCTCCAATTCACCCAACCTGCATGTCTTTGGACTGGAGGAAACCCACGCAGACACGGGAGAACATGCAAACTCCACACAGAAAGGACCCTGGCCACACAGCCGAGAACCAAACCCGAGACCTTCTTGCTGTGAGGCGACAGCACAACCCACTGCACCACTGTGCCGCCCCTCTTACATTTCAGGACTTTTTTTTATTTTTTCTCCTACAGAGAGAATATCTGGAGTTTCCCTCACTGGTCCAGCACAACCCCTAATAGAAGATCAAAGTTGCTAATTTAACCTGTGAGGGAACTGGCTCCATCATCACCACAGAATGGATGAAGGATGGTCAACCTCTGTCTCCTGGCAACAGCATCATCTTTTCTGCTGATCTGAGATCAGTGTCCATCAGTCCAGTGAGGAGATCAGACAGTGGAAAATACCAGTGTAGACTCAGTAACCCTGTCAGCTCTGACACTGCAACCTACACAATGACTGTCAACTGTGAGTGTCACACACATTCACTTTACTGATGATAATTCACCAACACAGACACTATAGAAATGAATAGAATAACAGACACTATAGAAATGAATAGAATGACAGATTAACACCATCCCATGATGCCTCTGTGTTTCAGATGGACCAGAGAGTGTTTCCATCAGTGGACAGAATGAGGTGGAGGTGGGGTCAAAGGTGACTCTGACGTGCTCTGCTGAATCCACACCTCCTGCCTCCTTCATCTGGATGTTGAATGGAAGAAAAACAGGAGAAACTACAGCCTCATATTCCATAGAGAAGATTGACTCCACACACAGTGGGAATTACACCTGCACAGCCTGGAACACTGTCACCTCACTCAACACAACAGTTCACCATCATTTAACAGGTGAAAGGATTTAAAACAATATGGTGTTTACATACTGAGGAGATTCTGTGTAAGATGTGGGTCATGTCTCTGTGCAGTGAATGGGTCTGTCAGTGGAGGAGGAGAGGAGATCTTCTCTGGAGGAGTCATTGCTGGAGTCATCAGTGGGGGGATTATTGTTCTAGTGACAGTGTCTGTTGGTCTGGTCTTCTACTGTAGGAAAGCTCAGTGAGTCTTTTATTCTCTCTTACATCATTATGAATGTGTTTATCATTGCAGAGACTGTATTCAAAACCACCCAAAGATTATAGTTTCATTTATATAGTTTAATTTGTCATTTATAACTTTTACAGTAAAATTCTTATTCATGTCTGTTCTTCTAGACTGAGTTTAATACAGTACACAATACACCATGTATAGACCAAGTACACAATACAATACAACACAATATACACAACACACACCACACATTATACAATATATACAACACACACTACATACAATACAATATACACACCACACATTATACAATATAAACAACACACATCACATACAATACAATATGCACAACACACACCTCATACAATACAATATACCCAACACACACCTCATACAATACAATATACACAACACACACCACATACAATACAATATGCACTACACACAGCACACAGACAATACAATATATACAACACACACCTCATACAATACAATATACAAAACACACAGCACACAGACAATACAACATTACTGTGATATAGTACAATATAAGTTCATGAACTTTGTATAATATACAGTACATTTAGAATATGCACTGATCAATATTCAACCTGTATACAGAGGACACATTGTTATAGACAGTGTCCAGTAGAGAATGAGAAATCAGAAACAGACTGAACTGACCACATTATCCTGTTTATACACTACAGGTCAGAGACACATCATGTTAAAACAGGACAGAAGAATGACGGTAAGTGTGTGTGTGTGTGTGTGTGTGTGTGTGTGTGTGTGTGTCCTCAATGAGGGTCTCATTCTACTCTTAGTAAACTCTTTTCCAGTTTTCCTGGAAAAAGTACATTCTAATGAATATTTGAACTGAATGAAGTTTTCTTCCATAAAACAGATTTCGAAACTTCCCTCCAAATGACATATGTCACCTACACGCTGGTGAAAACAAACTGAATCCCAGTTTGGACTGGACTGGACTGGAGATTTAGAGACGGGGAGAAGACAGAGAGTGACTACAGACAGAGGAAACACACACACACACACACTCACACACACACACATACTCATGAATGATAGCTCATGACAGATGTGTGTTTCCTATATGAACACTGTCTGATAGCTCAGCGGAAACAGGGCTTTTCCTGTTTAACCCTCAGTCTCTGTGCAGGCCTTTACTTTAGTGTGAACCAAAAACTTCTACACAACCTCACACTGTAAGTCTCTTCACCTTCATACCCAACTCCATCACTAAAGAAATTATGTATTTCATTTAAAGAGACGTTTAGTTTTGTTCACATAAAACTCATACAAACAGTATTCTTGACCCAAAGAGGCTTGTTTTGCTTTAGTAGGTCTTTCTAACATCACCAACCAAATGTTTTCCTTGTAATTTGTATGTTAGACTTTGTGCTGTGGAGAGTATTAAGTCTGATCTGAATTAAACCTGATAATCAGGATTGTATTTCCACACAGAAACATCATTAACTCATTCACACATTATATACCACGTCTGGAACTCAAGTATTTACAACTAAATGAAACAGCAATGCTATTGTAAAATTTGTAAACATTTTTCCACTGTAACAGCAATAAAACTGACATGTTAAATCTTTGTTAATGTTTGTCAATAGACTGGGTGTGTTCTTTTATTAGATATTAATGTGTCCTAGTTATTTTACAGACTACATCTGACAGCTGAAGAGATGGTTAAATGTTGTTCATTTTTACTGGATTTAATAACAGTGTAGAAATTTCGCAAAGTTACAGATTATCAGATTTTAATGCAGTTTAATACAGGTTATCAGATTTTAATGCAGTATAATACAGATTGACAGAATTTAATGCAGTATAAAAGCAATTTAAGAGATTTTAATGAAACTCAACAGATGTTATACTGTTTAATGTAGTTTAAGAGAACTGAATACAGTGTAAACACAGTTTAACAGTTTAATGTAGTTTAATAAACTTTAAGAGAATTGAAGACAGTGTAAATACAGAATAAAATAGTTTGAATACAATGTAAATGCAGTTTAACAGTTTAATACAGTTTAAGAGAACTGAATACAGTGTAAATGCAGTTTTATGCAGTTTAATATGAATGTCTGAATGTATTCTGACTCACACATTAAATCACCTTAAGATGTCGAGGTCACACAAATGTCTGCTGGAGTAAATTAAGCCATGTGACAAATCTGCTCTTTCATTGATATTCCTCTGAAATAAACAGGTTTGACAATAAGACACTGGGTGACAGGATGAGTTACATAGGACTGTGTGATGATTGCGATTCATGCTCCGTTCATGTTTCAAACACAGACATTATCTTAGTCATCAGAACTAACGCTTCAATAAAAAAGTCACACTCTCTCTCTCTCTCTCTCTCTCTCTCTCTCTCTCTTTTTCCTGCTGAAATATACCACAAATTGGCTGTTGACTGTTGAAAAAAAAACATTAAAAAAAACGCAAAAAACACAGCAAGACTTGGGAGTGGGTGTAAAATAGATTCATTTCATATTCAGACAGAAAACTCTCTCCAGATTAAAATCAGCAGCAAAACATGTGCTCTATACACAAAACATATCACCTACACACACACACACACACACACACACACATACACACACATAATCTTTACAGACAGTTTTCATGATTATGTCTCCACCTTTCTGCTGGACACAGAGACCATTTTCCATTAAACACCATCAAAATGATCCAACAGTGTTTATCACTGAATCTTTATTAGGTAACATTACACACTGTACTGTAGATTCACACAACTCTGATTAAATGATCCAACAGTGTTTAACACTGAATCTTTATTAGGTAACATGACTCACTGGACTGTAGATTCATACAACTCTGATTAAATGATCCAACACTGTTTATCACTGAATCTTTATTAGGTAACATTACACACTGCACTGTAGATTCACACAACTCTGATTAAAGATCCAACAGTGTTTATCACTTGGTCTTTATTAGGTAACATTACACACTGCACTGTAGATTCATACAACTCTGATTAAATGAGTTCAGTCTTTTCCGGAATGGTGAGTATGTGTCATCGTGTTTCACTGCACTGTGCCAGATACAAACACTCTTCCACCATCTAGTCATATATGACTTGAGTTGTGTATTGTGATGTGTGTAACTGTGAGGTGACAGTGATTGTATTTTAGTTGAGTTGTGTATTGTGATGGTGAGTGACTCCAGCCTGTCTGTTGAGTTGTGTATTGCAATGTGTGTAAGTGTGAGGTGACTGACTCCAGCCTGTCTGTTGTGTTGTGTATTGTGATGTGTGTAACTGTGAGGTGACTGACTCCAGCCTGTCTGTTGTGTTGTGTATTGTGATGTGTATAACTGTGAGGTGACTGACTCCAGTCTGTCTGTGTCTCTGAACAAGTTGTGTCAAACTGTCCTGAATGTTGGACATTTCACTATTGACCTCTGACATCATGATGTGTTAAAACCAAAAAGTCCTTAAATGTCTCTGAAAGTCTCCTCTGTTTTGTATGACAGTTAAAAACATTGCGTTGATATTTTCTGCTTAACACTTCACCTTTATTAAGGGTTTATTTAAACAGTGGAGTGGTGTATTCTGATAGACACCATTTTGTACACAGCAGTGAGGTGTTTGTCTGTCAGTCTCTGTAACCAGTCATCTTTTTCCAACCACAGGCTCTACTGTTGGCCGGATGTTTATCTGAGAGGTGGACAGTGCTGGGTATAAACCACAGACACTGCTGTGTGTCAATAACCCAACAGAGTTTCTGTTACTCACATGGTTATACTGGAGTGACTGGTACCAATGTTTTCCCCATTCTCTCTGTGAATTAAATCCACACACATTGTGTGTGTGTGTTTGGTGGATTGTAGTCACTGTATTTGACATGAAATTGTCCACTTAAAAAACGGAACCATTAGCTCTTTTCCACTAGAATGGTGCTGGTGCTGCCTTGGTGCCCGTTAAGAACTGGCCCACATTTCCACAGGTTTGGGAACCAAATGATACGTAGCGAAAGTTTCAGTAATTTCCGTGGGTAAAAAATAATGTCGGACAGAAAGCATCTGCTTACTTTTTATAAATTTACTTTTACGCTAGGCTTCCACTCAGCGAAACACCTCACAAGTTTTGCCTTAAAACTTTACACTCTGGGGGCGAAATTCACAAAAATAGTAAGCCTGTCTCTGTGGGGAAAATATTGCTTTGCCATAGCTGTAGCTCTTAGAAGAAGTGCCTCATAACTATTGTCATGATGAAGTATTAACCCTATGGGGATCTGTGCTTGCTTAATTACTATATGCTGCAGCAATGTATCTGTATGTTAGAGCAATTGCTATATGCTACAAGAATGTATGTGTGTGTTAGAGCAGAGAGCATGTATCATGTAGAAGACAGGGCCTGAGTAATATATTAAGTCTGTGCCACTCAGAGAGCGGGGAACTGGGTGTCTGCACCACTCAAGGAACAAACATGCCCTCTCAGAGTTCATCTGAGGGCCTCCACACATGTCTTTAGATCCCTGTGCTAACATATAAAGGCTTTGTGTTCTTTAACTTCAAGAGAGACCTTCATGTCTAAGGTGTGCTTCTCCCATGCACATGGAATAAAGGTAAATGATTCATCACTTCTGGAGTTTGTCATCTCTCAGAAATTAGCAACTCTCGCAACTGGGAACTCTGAATTTCCCTCACATCACCTAGCTCAAAAGTTTAAATGAGTGTTTAAATGAAGGTCTACGGTGGTCTATTTGCACCAACCAGAACCGAGAGAGAGTTTTTTCTACTGCTCTGGGTCTGACTACATTCGTCAGGGCCTGTTCCTGTGCTGTCCATCAATCCAGCCTTGTCCTGCCACTTGTAGGATTTGTCAATGTCAGCCACTTCCTCTATTTGACGGTGGTACACACCATACAGGTGCTTGTCCTTCCACGATGGTTCCTGCTCCTGTTCTTCTTCCTTCAGAGGTTTCTGCTGCCTGAGGTATTCACTAAGCACTTCATCACTTGGGGCCATCTTCCTGGTCTAGTCTTGGATCTTTGTTGTCTCATCCTGGATAGTGGCTCTGGCGCTCACTAGTCCTCGGCCTCCTTCATTCCGCTCAGTGTACAGTCTCAGGATGCTGGATTTGGGGTGAAATCCTCCATGCACTGTAAGGAGCTTTCTTTTCTTGATGTCAGTGGCTTCTATCTCTTCCTTTGGCCAGTTTATTACTCCAGTGGGGTATCTGATGACTGGCAGGGCGCAGGTGTTGAAGGACCAGACCTTGTTTTTCCCATTACTTACTCTCTGCAAGTATTTGGCAGTTGCTGCTTTCCTGGCGACCTCTTTGTGATTCCCATTTGCCTGAGGGATTCCAAGGTACTTGCTAAAGTCATACATGCTGATGCTGTTACTTACATTCTTTTTTTCAAGTCAGCTAGGGCAGAGCTGAAATTAAATTAATGTTCTGTCTCTTATATTTTTATAACACAATTAATATTCATGTCTTTTCAGGCCTTAGTGGAATCATAGAACTCACAGAGTCAGAGATAGACAGGAGGATGCTCCTTTGACCTGGTTAGATTAGAGGACTTTTGACCTCCTCTGGCTCTAAGTCCTTCAGAGGTCATGTTTACAGTTAGTCTCTAAAAACAGTGTCTGAAACTGAGTCTGAGACATGCCATTAACCAGGAAAAGTCCCCAGTGACTGTCATGGAGCCTAAGCGGTGCACTGACATGTGAAATTTGGGGTAAAATGTCCAGCAGGGGGCAGTGTAGCACTATTCCAAACTTTGAAGAAGTACATCTTCCACCAATATGTGCCCGCCCTGATAAAGAATGGCCTCAAAAACCCGTAGTTGACACTGTTTTAATTTTTGACCAAACTGATTTGTGAACTAATCTCAGGCCCTCTGCCTGTCATCACCGAATTATTCTATTTCCAAAACGGGGAAAATGGTCATATAAGGGAAAATTCTTATTCTGCTTAGACCCCATTAATTATCAGGCTATATATATGTTTTTATTATTATTTTTGTAGTGCTTTACCTTCAAATGTATCACCTCAGTGACATTTTGCTGAGCTGTGTATTGCTGAAAAATAAATCAGATATGTACACCTTTTATTTCATTAAGGCTAAATGGACACTTCAACATAGGAACACATGATAACAGCTCTAAACACTAAGGACATCCGCCGATTACAGCGTTTGCCTAGTAGGCTAATCTTGATAAATTTCGTCGACAAATTTCAGACTCACAATTTATAGATGTCAACATCAATGTTCTTGTCATCCTTAAGCCAGACTTGCCTGCACATTAACTTGACAGGGGTTTATATTTTTTAAAGACTTGAATTTAAAAGGGCTGAATTAGTTCCGCTCAGATGTTGAGAGCTGAAAACCTGTAGGGGTAGGTCTCGTGCGCCTGTGTGTGCTGATACAGAAGTCTGAGTCAGGGAGTGGCGGCACAGATTATGATCTGAATACCTCTATTAACGTTTTTACCAAAGCCCTCGAATGGACCGGAATATACTGAAGTATCTCATCATCACATTTATTTATCCTAACGGTAAGAAGAAAAAAACAGCACTAAGACTGTTACACTACTGTAATCATTTACATGTTATGCATTTACTTATTGGTCACTCAAATTCGCTTGTGATGATATGAATTTCTAGCATGTCTTTTTTTAATGTCTTTGTTTTCTGTCATAGAGCAACGGTTTTTTACGCCAAGTGCTTCTTGGTTCTCATCGAAACATATCGGAATGGCTTCATGTACTGAATCACTGAGCGAGGGACAATTTTTCAGATATTTTACTGGCGATAGAAAGTTTTTGTGACCAGTAAGGCGAGGCTCTTAAGTGATTGTTTTGGTACATTAAACAACGTTAAACTGTTTCTTTAATATGTCAGTGAAGAGGGTACAGCCTTAACCTAATACTTCGAACATTGACCTTAAATTACAGCTTCATTCTTCTGACAGTAGACAGCATCTATGACAAATGTATTTCGTTCACCTAGCCCTTTGTTTCGTTTTTCACTGTAAAAACTGTCAAAATGTCACCTTTACGGATTTGTTTTATTTCCTGTGACATATGTTACATCATGTACACACCTGAAGTAAATAAACAAAATTCCTGTACCATTGTATTGTAATGGTACCTTTTCCCGTTTTCAGCCCTCACGCGTTCCTCGCGTTTTAATTATTTGCATGTGTTGAAGGAACGTTTCTACTGAAATTATTTTGTTTTGAGATTTAAGACCATTAAAAATATTTTATGAACCGAATCGGGGTCCGGGCTTACTAGCGGCAAGTGTGTTACAAATCGCACATCTATGTGGAAATGTCTTGATTGCATTTGTTTGGTTACTTTATGGAGGCAGCACAAAAATTGACATATTTTTATTAAATAAATAAATATATTTAAGAAAAAGCTTTAATTCAAGCCTATGTTCAAGTCCGTGTGTCAAACTATGCATCAGTGCATAAAAATGTATTTCAAGTTGTTAGATGGTTACATGTGGCTTGTTGGCATGCCTGAAGTTTGATATTATGCTAATTAATGATGATCTTTCTAATGGACATGATGTTTACATGTTTCACACTGGGCTGAAGTTCAACATAAAGTAAAATCAAAAATCTTTCATAATCTTTCACAAAGACAGTTATTCTGCACATTTTAAAATTCCAGTAGAGCATGTAACAACTGTTCTTTTTTTATTAGCCTGTTGAGGAAATGTAACACTATGTCAAAAGTCAGTAAAGAGTTCAAACACAAAACATGTCCTGAGTCTCTGGCCTCTTGTCAAAACCACACATGTCCCATAGGATGGCCAAATATGGTCATACGGCAGGAAATGACATTTATATGGTGAACTCCTGAAGCATCCACAGTGTGACTCTCTGTTCTCTCCTCAGGTGTGTGTTTGCGTAGTGATGTGGTGTTGTCTCCTCAAGTGTGTGATTATGTAGTGATGTGTTGTTCTCTCCTCAGGTGTGTGTTTGGGTGGTGATGAGGTGTTGTCTCCTGGACCTGTGAATGGAGCAGTAGGAGGAAGTGTTTGGTTCAACACCACCATCAGACCTGCTGATAAACCACTGACAGAAGTCATATGGAGATTTAGTACAGAACAAATTATTCTTATGTTTGATTCAGCTGATGTCTTTCCAGACCCAGTTTACCGTGACAGAGTCAGACTTGACCCACACACTGGTTCATTAGAGTTACTGAGTGTGACTGTGAGTGACAGTGGAGAATACACAGTGAGCATAACCAAAACTCTTAATGATCCAGACCTGACAGGCAAAACTACACTACGTGTGTTTGGTAAGAATCACTGCATCATCACACTGGTCACATCTTCCCTTCTTTTCTCCTGAGTATTAAGAGACTCATTTCCTTTACACATATTATTACAGTGTGTGGAGTAGAGACCCACTCCTGCTCTCCTGTTAGATACACAAACAAGACAACCACTCTGGCCAATGACAGCCCTCCCTGTGATCAGGTGACCTGGAATATAGGAGAAAAGAAAAAGCAAAAACATGCACACATGTTGACACACACACACACATACACACACATGCAGAAACAGTCAACTTGTGAGGTAGTCCTGTAAAGATTATAACCATTATTTTCAAAGCAGCCCTTTACATTTATGACCACAAAAGGCATAATTTGTCTGTTTCTGAGTTTGCTTTTTTAACAGATTATTGGTCAGAGGGTTTATATGAATTGAGGAGCTAGATGTAAAACACAGAGTGTGATTCTCCTGTGACTGCTCATGTGTGCCCCCTCTCTTTTACCTCATGAACTGCACCACAGCAAAGAGAAGCTCTGATAGCATCAGAGAAATGGTTTAGTCAAAGACACCTTCTGTGTGCCAGTGTAGTACTGATGGTTTGAGTCTGACACTGACTGTCAGTGTGCTGATGTAGGGGTGATGGTTTGAGTCTGACACTGACTGTCAGTGTACTGATGTAGGACTGATGGTTTGAGTCTGACACTGACTGTCAGTGTACTGATGTAGTACTGATGGTTTGAGTGTCACACTGACTGTCAGTGTACTGATGTAGTACTGATGGTTTGAGTGTCACACTGACTGTCAGTGTACTGATGTAGGACTGGTGGTTTGAGTGTGACGCTGACTGTCAGTGTACTGATGTAGGGGTGATGGTTTGAGTCTGACACTGACTGTCAGTGTACTGATGTAGGACTGATGGTTTGAGTCTGACACTGACTGTCAGTGTACTGATGTAGGACTGATGGTTGGAGTGTGACACTGACTGTCAGTGTACTGATGTAGGACTGATGGTTTGAGTCTGACACTGACTGTCAGTGTACTGATGTAGTACTGATGGTTTGAGTCTGACACTGACTGTCAGTGTACTGATGTAGGACTGATGGTTTGAGTCTGACACTGACTGTCAGTGTACTGATGTAGGACTGATGGTTTGAGTCTGACACTGACTGTCAGTGTACTGATGGTTTGAGTCTGACACTGACTGTCAGTGTGCTGATGTAGGACTGATGGTTTGAGTCTGACACTGACTGTCAGTGTACTGATGTAGGACTGATGGTTTGAGTCTGACACTGACTGTCAGTGTACTGATGTAGGGCTGATGGTTTGAGTCTGACACTGACTGTCAGTGTACTGATGTAGGACTGATGGTTTGAGTCTGACACTGACTGTCAGTGTACTGATGTAGGACTGATGGTTTGAGTCTGACACTGACTGTGGTGAGGAGTCCACAGGGACACATTTCACAGAGGAAACATTTGACAGCTTCACTTGCCTCACAGCTGTGGAAACCTGTGAGCTCTTGGCTAAGTAGGGATCAGATATGTTAATCATGAAATAAATTGGAAGTGGACATGGGGGGGGGGGGTGCAATGAGGAGTGTAAACTGTACCTAACATACATCAATGGGCATAGTGTCTCTCAGAATGAAAGTACCCTTATCCACATTGTAGGAGAGATGACTCAATGTTTTGATGAACATGAAACTAATATAAACTATGTTGGACTTGGCTGTCGTTACTAACCAGACCTCAAAAATCTATGATGTCATGAAGGAATCATGTCCCGTCTCCGACCCCAGACACATGTAGAATCAGTACTGGGAGAACTGACACTGCACTGGTGTCTCACTCTGGTCCAGTGTCCCATTAATCTGCCTTATGTGTGTGGAGCCTTTATTTCAGCAGTTATCTCTACATTTTCATTTACTGTTATCAGTTATTGTTCTGCTTTGGAAGCATCAACATTTATTAAGCAAATAAATAAAAATAGATTATTATAAAATGCTCCTCTCCTGTCTCTCCTACAGAGAGAATATCTGGAGTTTCCCTCACTGGTCCAGCACAACCCCTAATAGGAGATCAAAGTTCTGCTAATTTAACCCGTGAGGGAACTGGCTCCATCATCACCACAGAATTGATGAAGGATGGTCAACCTCTGTCTCCTAGCGACAGCATCATCTTCTCTGCTGATCTGAGATCAGTGTCCATCAGTCCAGTGAGGAGATCAGACAGTGGAGAATACCAGTGTAGACTCAGTAACCCTGTCAGCTCTGACACTGCAACCTACACAATGACTGTCAACTGTGAGTGTGACACTCATTCACTTTACTGATCATAATTCACTAACACAGAGGCACTATAGAAATGAATAGAATAACAAGAGACAATAGAAATAGAGAATAGAATAGAGATCTGGACTTCACGTGACTCGTTTTGAATAAACCGCCATGTTGTCAGGAGAAGCATGACGAAAAATGAATGGATTTCAAGCCAGAGTTCATGGCTCGCTTCAATTTCAAGGACATTGGACACTATATTGCAGAACTTGATAGATTAAACCTTACTGACCCTCGTGCTTTTCACAAGTACTGAAACAGCTGGAATGTACAACTTTCCAGACCTGCAGTACTCAGACATCAACAATTACTTGATCAACTTTCCCTCATCCTAATCTGGAGAGTATTTGAAAGTCTACAAAAGCCTAAAAATGGATGAAATCTGGATTCATGATGAAAATTCAGCTTTGTAGTCTACCAGGTAAAAATTGCTATGTCGTCAATGGAAGGTTAAGTGTCACATCATCTTAGTCAGCGATAGCAAAAGCCACGGACAGTGTAATGTAATCGGTTGGATAATGTAATGTAATCGATGTGCCAACTTGTATGTAGCATTAAGCTAGTCTGTGTCTTCGATTTACCACATCGATTACATTACACTGCCCATTGCTGTCGGTGTGGTAAATTGAAGAAACAGACTAGCTTAATGCTACATACAAGTTGGCACACCTATTACATTATACTGCCAGCTGCTTATGCTAATAGGGTTGCCACCCATCCCTTACAATACGGGAAAATAAAATGCTGCATCTGGTATTGAATCAGTAAGGGACGTGATTTGTCCTGAATAACATAACATCAAGTAAACTCAAACCAGTTATACAAGCGGAGTGAGGAAGTTTAATTTCAGTGGTGAGCTACAGACCAACAAACTCTGTGTGCTGTGTTAGATTGCACGTCAGCGTCATCGTTTCCATTAGGTGTAACTCAGTGGTTGCCTTGTAGCTTACAGTTAAAAATAGCACCTTCAGTTGCAGTATTTTTCTCTTCATTATTATTTCAGTGATTTTTCCAGTAACCTGGTGAAACGTAAGAGGCTTTCGAGATACTGGCCTGAATGGTCAGTGGGTCAGCCCTTTCCCTGGTGCCGAATACAAGGCAAACTCTACAGTCTGCCATCGAGCTTTTTCGGTCGCCCATGGAGGGGTGTCTGACCTCAAACAGCACACTGCAGGTGCTACCCATGTCTGAATAGAGCAGACTACACAGAGTGGAATCGTTCAATTCCTTATACCTCAGACTTTCCCGGAGGTGGACATGATGTATTGTCTAATTAACTGCATATTGCCAACTGTAGCCTATATTATAGCCTATGTTAGCCTATATTACACCAATAAAAATAACCAATAAAAATAGCTAGGCAATGATCAGTGAAAATATCATCCTGATATTCCATCCATTCTCTTAGATTTTGGGCTGAAGGTTAAGATTTTTATTTTATTTATTTATTTTATAATTCATAAATATTATACATTGTATAAATATGACAAGGTACAATTCAAAACATCAAAATAAATAACCCTATCAGTCTATCCAGTATAAGCCATAAAGAAGATACACTTTTAAACATTTTTTTTTTCTAATTTAGGAAAAAAGGGTCACAATGTCCTTTTGTATTTAACAGCCTAATCCAGACCCATTCTCAAATTCTCAATCCAAGTAATGATGCCTCCTCTACAGGTAACATCTGCAGAGTTTACACATGTATATCACACGGCCATGCGGTTGAGCAAAACCCGAGCTGAAGGGGGTTGGAGGGGGGGGGTTCTTGGGATACATCCCTTATTCCTCCACATAAATGGTAGCAACCCTATATACTAATGTTAACTAAGATGAAGTGACACTTACCCTTCCAGTGACGACAAAGCAATTTTAGCTGGTAGACTCCAGTTTTGCAATATAGCGTTCAACATCCTTGAAATCAATTGCGCTGTGAACTCTGACCGCTGGCACCATTAATTTTTGCTCACACTTTTCCTACCAACATGTGTTTTAATGAATGCTGGACAACAGCTCACCATCATTTAACAGGTGAAAGGATTTAAAGCAAAAACATTTTTAAAGACAGCTTGATAAATATGCTCTAGTATGTAGTGTGATGTGTGATTTACATACTGAAGAGATTCTGTGTAAGATGTTCGTCATGTATCTGTGCAGTGAATGGGTCTCTAGTATGTTGTGTGATGTGTGATTTTCACACTGAAAAGAGATTTTGTGTGAGATGTTGGTCATGTGTCTGTGCAGTGAGTGGGTCTGTCAGTGGAGGAGGAGAGGAGATCTTCTCTGGAGGAGTCATTGCTGGAGTCATCAGTGGGGGGATTATTGTTCTAGTGACAGTGTCTGTTGGTCTGGTCTTCTACTGTAGGAAAACTCAGTGAGTCTTTTATTCTCTCTTACATCATTATGAATGTGTTTGTCATTACAGAGACCATATTCAAAACCACCCAAAGATTATAGTTTCATTTATATAGTTTAATTTGTCATTTATAACTTTTACAGTAAAATTCTTATTCATGTCTGTTCTTCTAGACTGTTTAATACAGTACACAATACACCATGTATAGACCAAGTACACAATACAATAAAACACAATATACACAACACACACCACATACTATACAATATACACAACACACACCTCATACAATACAATATACACAACACACACCACACACAATACAATATACACAACACACACCACACACAATACAATATACACAACACACACCACATACAATACAATATACACAACACACACCACATACAATACAATATATACAACACACACCACATACAATACAATATACCAAACACACAGCACACAGACAATACAACATTACTGCGACATAGTACAATATAAGTTCATGAACTTTGTATAATATACAGTACATTTAGAATATGCACTGATCAATATTCAGTCTGTATACAGAGGACACATTATTACAGACAGTGTCCTGTAGAGAATGAGAGATCAGAAACAGACTGAACTGAATACATTTTACTGTTTATTCACTACAGGTCAGAAACACATCATGTTAAAACAGGACAGAAGAATAACGGTAAGTGTGTGTGTGTGTGTGTGTGTGTGTGTGTGCGCGCGTGTGTGTATTCTAGGTACTCAATGAGGGTCTCATACTGCTCTTAGTAAACTCTTTTCCAGTTTTCCTGGAAAAAGTACATTCTAATGAATATTTGAACTGAATGAAGTTTTCTTCCATAAAATAGATTTTGAAACTTCCCTCCAAATGACATATGTCACATACACGCTGGTGAAAACAAACAGAATCCCAGTTTGGACTGGACTGGAGATTTAGAGACGGGGAGAAGACAGACATCATACAGAGGAAACACACACACACACACACACGCACACGCACACACACACATTCATGTCATATTCAGGCAGAAATCTCTCTCCAGATTAAAATCAACAGCAAAAATGTACTCTACACAAGATTTTACACACACACACACACACACTCACACACACACACACACACACACTCATGAATGATGGCTCATGACAGATTTGTGTTTCCTACATGAATGCTGTGTGATAGTTTAGCGGAAACAGGGCTTTTCCTGTTTAACCCTCAGTCTCTGTGCAGGCCTTTACTTAAGTGTTAACCAAAAACTTCTATACAACCTCACACAGTAAGTCTCTTCACCTTCTACCCAACTCCATCTCTAATGACATAATGTATTTCATTTAAAGAGACGTTTAGTTTTGTTCACATAAAACTCATACAAACAGTATTCTTGACCCAAAGAGGCTTGTTTTGCTTTAGTAGGTCTTTCTAACATCACCAACCAAATGTTTTCCTTGTAATTTGTATGTTAGACTTTGTGCTGTGGAGAGTATTAAGTCTGATCTGAATTAAACATGATAATCAGGATTGTATTTCCAGACAGAAACATAATTAACTCACTCTGTTGTTTTGTAAACTGCCCTCTGGGCTGGCACCTACTGCATGCCTGGCTGGCCTAGAAGGGGTCTCCTCTCTTTGTGGTCCTTCTCAAGATTTCTCCTATTTTTCCCTAACGTCTGGGTTTTTTGAGGAGTTTTTTCTTGCCCGCTATGAGGATCAAGTCAGGGGGTGCCACCCTGCTCTGTTTTGTTGTAATCCTGTGGGCATGTAAAGCCCTTTGAGACTGTAAACAGTGATATTGGGCTCTAAATAAATAAATAAACTTAAACTTGCATACATTATATACCATGTCTGGAACTCAGGTATTTACAGCAAAATATAACAGCAATGCTATTGTAAAATTTTTAAACATTTTCCACTGTAAGAGCAATAAAACTTACATGTTAAATCTTTTGTTAATGTTTGTCAATAGACTGGATGTGTTCTTTTATAAGATATGAATGTGTCCTAGTTATTTTACAGACTACATCTGACAGCTGAAGAGATGGTTAAATGTTGTTCATTTTTACTGGATTTAATAACAGTGTGGAAATGTCGCAGAGTTACAGATTAACAGATTTTAATGCAGTTTAATACAGATTGCCAGAATTTAATGCGGTGTAAAAGCAATTTAAGAGATTTTAATGAAACTCAATAGATGTTCTCTTAAACTGTTGAGTTTAATGTAGTTTAATAAACTTTAAGAGAATTGAATACAGTGTAAATACAAAATTAAATAGTTTGAATACAATGTAAATGCAGTTTAACAGTTTAATACAGTTTAAGCAGAACTGAATCCAGTGTAAATGCAGTTTAATACAGTTTAATGTGAATGTCTGAATGTGTTCTGGGTCACACATTAAATTACCTTAAGATGCCGAGATCACACAAATGTCTGCTGGAGTAAACTAAGCCATGTGACAGATCTGCTCTTTCACTGATATTCCTCTGAAATGAACAGGTTTGACAATAAGACACTGGGTGACAGGATGAGTTACATATGACTGTGTGATGATCGAGACTCATGCTCCATTCACGTTTCAAACACAGACTGTTGGAAAGGCCGCTCCTCTGCGCATGCGTCACGCAGAACTTTCCAGCGAGTCCTTAAGAATATCGAAACGAAGTACTCAGAGAAGCCCTGTGTGTTAAGTGTGCGTCATTGCTGTGAAAGTGAGTTCTACCCTGTTCATTAATATATTCATTGTTAGTTTAGCCTTTTCCATATATATTCTAGTATTGTTATAGTTCATGGGGTCTCTCGGAAAGTATAATGAAGCTTGTTTAGCTCGCATTAGTCTGCGTCATTGTAAATAGAGTTCACTGCCTGTTCACGGATTAAGTAATTGATGCCGTCATGTTTATATCGTCACACTTTCAGTTAATTCCTTATTCGATGCACAAATGTACACTTGTATATACTTGTCATGCCACAGTTACCGCCTTTATTTTGTGTATAAAGTGTTCGCTCGTTGTCGCAAACTGTAACTAGCCTGGTAGCCATGTTTGTTTTATCTCCCAGGGCTTCACGTCCGCCTTGTCGTTAATTCATAAAGCGCCGCTAGATGGCACTGTTAGCCCGTATTCAGTACTTAACGTTCTGTAACCGCAATGCAAGTTCCCTGCTCTAACGATGTTTATGTGACTACTATTAATGTAAATAATGTAAATTATTGTTTATTATCACCTGTATATGTCACATTAATGTAAATGTGGTCTTGCTGTTTATAGAATCCACCTATCCCCCTAAGCCTAACCCCCCCCCTCCTTAATAAAAAAAAAAAAAAAAAATACCTTGTCTTGTATCTATGTTTGTCTAAGAATTCCAGGGCGCAATACGAAGGAGTAAATCGACGCTCAGTCTTTTTAGCGATGTATGCTTATGAGGTATTAGGAATCTGACTGATGCACTGACTGTAAGTCGCTTTGGCTAAAAGCGTCTGCTAAATGCTAAATTGTAAATTGTACATTGTTACAGACCACACTGACACATACTATCTGTATCCTGCTGTGTTTGCTGTCCTTGGATAACAAAGTAAAGTTTGAGTTGCATTAGACGGACTACTGTGTGTCCTGACAGACACCCCAGGAAGACACCCACTTCACTCATACTACACCTTACAGTCCATCCATTCACCACCTATCAAACACAGACATTATCTTAGTCATCAGAACTAAAGCTTCAGTTTCTTTCCTTCAGCCTTCCACAGTCTCTATATGTGCTCTCTCTCTCTCTCTCTCTCTTTCTCTCTCTCTCTCTCTCTCTCGCTCTCTCTCTCTCTCTCTCTCTCTCTCTCTCTCTCTCTCTCTCTCTCTCTCTCTCTCTCTCTCACTCTCTCTCTCTCTCCCCTGCTGAAATATACCACAGATAGGCTGTTGACTCTGTCCTTCCTGTCTGGTCTGAGAGAAAAAAACAGATTAAAAAAAAAACACAGCAAGACTTGGGAGTGGGTGTAAAATAGATTCATTTCCTATTCAGACAGAAAACTCTCTCCAGATTGAAATCAGCAGCAAAACATGTGCTCTTTACACAAAACATATCACCTACACACACACACATACACACACATAATCTTTACAGACCGTTTTCATGATTATGTCTCCACCTTTCTGCTGGACACAGAGACCATTTTCCATTAAACACCATCAAAATGATCCAACACTGCTTATCACTGAATCTTTATTAGGTAACATTACATACTGCACCGTAGATTCATACAACTCTGATTAAATGATCCAACACTGTTCATCACTAAATCTTTATGAGATAACATTACACAGATTCATATAACTCTGATTAAACGAGTTCAGTCTTTTCTGGAACAATGAATATGTGTCATCGTGTTTCACTGCACTGTACCAGATACAAACACCCTTCCACCATCTAGTCATATATGACTTGAGTTGGGTATTGTTATGTGTGTAACTGTCAGGTGACTGACTCCAGCCTGTCTGTTGAGTTGTGTATTGTGATGTGTGTAACTGTGAGGTGATTGACTCCAGTCTGTCTGTTGAGTTGTGTATTGTGATGTGTGTGACTGTGAGTTTACTGACTCCAGCCTGTCTGTTGAGTTGTGTATTGTGATGTGTGTGACTGTGAGGTGACTGACTCCAGTCTGTCTGTTGAGTTGTGTATTGTGATGTGTGTAGCTGTGAGGTGACTGACTCCAGTCTGTCTGTTGTGTTGTGTATTGTGATGTGTGTAACTGTGAGGTGACTGACTCCAGTCTGTCTGTTGTGTTGTGTATTGCTATGTGTGTAGCTGTGAGGTGACTGACTCCAGTCTGTCTGTTGTGTTGTGTATTGTGATGTGTGTAGCTGTGAGGTGACTGACTCCAGCCTGTCTGTTGTGTTGTGTATTGTGATGTGTGTAGCTGTGAGGTGACTGACTCCAGTCTGTCTGTTGTGTTGTGTATTGTGATGTGTGTAGCTGTGAGGTGACTGACTCCAGCCTGTCTGTTGTGTTGTGTATTGTGATGTGTGTAGCTGTGAGGTAACTGACTCCAGCCTGTCTGTTGTGTTGTGTATTGTGATGTGTGTAGCTGTGAGGTGACTGACTCCAGCCTGTCTGTGTCTCTGAACAAGTTGTGTCAAACTGTCCTGAATGTTGGACATTTCACTATTGACCTCTGACATCATGATGTGTTGAAACCAAAAAGTCTTTAAAAGTCTCTGAAAGTCTCCTCTGTTTTGTATGACAGTTAAAAATGTTGTGTTGACATTTTCTGCTTAACACCTCACCTTTATTAAGGGTTTATTTAAACAGTGGAGTGGTGTATTCTGATAGACACCATTTTGTACACAGCAGTGAGGTGTTTGTTTGTCAGTCTCTGTAACCAGTCATCTTTTTCCAACCACAGGCTCTACTGTTGGCCGGATGTTTATCTGAGAGGTGGACAATGCTGGGTATAAACCACAGACACTGCTGTGTGTCAATAACCCAACAGAGTTTCTGTTACTCACATGGTTATACTGGAGTGACTGGTACCAATGTCTTCCCCATTCTCTCTGTAAATTAAATCCACACACATTGTGTGTGTGTGTTTGGTGGATTGTAGTCACTGTATTTGACATGAAATTGTCCACTTAAAACATGGAACCATTAGCTCTTTTCCATTAGAATGGTGCCAGTGCTGGTCCCCGTGCCGGTGCTGCCTTGGTGCCCGTTAAGAACTGGCCCACATTTCCACAGGTTTGGGAACCAAATGATACGTAGCGAAAGTTTCAGTAATTTCCGTGGGTAAAAAATAATGTTGGACAGAAAGCATCTGCTTACTTTTTATAAATTTACTTTTACGCTAGGCTTCCACACAGCGAAACACCTCACACATTTTGCCTTAAAACTTTTCGCTCTGGGGCCGAAATTCACGAAAATAGTAATCCTTTTTTGTAAGTAAGACTTTTTTGTTACTTCCGCCTCTCTCTATATATAATAAATTGCCCCCTTCCCCACCTTCAGGGGTGTTTCCCATATTGACTTCAGGACTTCCAGTTCATACTCGCACTGATGTTTCTGTATTTTACGCCAGCTACTTGGTTATTGCGTTCCTTGTACACCCTGCCTGTTAGTGTCTTACATCCTGCTGTTATGTGCTGGATTGTCTCAGGGTCATCTTTGCACAGCCTACACCTGTGGTCCTGCCTGGTGTGGTAGACCTCAGCCTCTACTGATATTGTACTCAGGGCCTGTTCCTGTGCTGCCATGATCAGTGCCTCTGTGCTGTCCTTCAGTCCAGCCTTGTCCAGCCACTGGTAGGATTTCTCGATGTCAACCACTTCCTCTGTTTTACAGTGGTGCATGCCGTGCAGGGGCTTGTCCTTCCATGATGGTTCCTGCTCCTGTTCTTCTTCTTTCAGAGGTTTCTGCTGCCTGAGGTATTCACGAAGCACTTCATCACTTGGGGCCATCTTCCTGGTCTAGTCTTGGATCTTTGTTGTCTCATCCTGGATAGTGGCTCTGTCGCTCACTAGTCCTCGGCCTCCTTCATTCCGCTCAGTGTACAGTCTCAGGATGCTGGATTTGGGGTGAAATCCTCCATGCACTGTAAGGAGCTTTCTTTTCTTGATGACAGTGGCTTCTATCTCTTCCTTTGGCCAGCTTATTACTCCAGCGGGGTATCTGATGACTGGCAGGGCGCAGCTGTTGATGAACCGGACCTTGTTTTTCCCATTCAGCTGACTTCTCAGGATTTACCTCACTCTCTGAAGGTATTTGGCAGTTGCTGCTTTCCTATCGACCTCCTCGTCATTCCCATTTGCCTGTGGGATTCCAAGGTACTTGTAGCTTTCATCTGCTATCTTTCCCTCTGGTAGTACAGTCCCCTCCTCTCTGACTACCTATCCTCTCTTTGTTACCATCCGACCACACTTCTCAAGCCTGAATGACACTCCGATGTCAGTGCTGTAGATTCTAGTGGTGTGGATCAGTGAGTCTTGCTCACTCCTGGCGTACAGTTTGATGTCATCCATGTAGAGGAGGTGGCTGATGGTCGCTCCATTCTGTAGTCAGTAGCCATAGCCACTCTTCATGATGATCTCGCTGAGGGGGTACAAGGCTTTGCAGAACAGCAGCGGGGACAAAGCATCTCCTTGGTAGATGTGGCACTTGATGGCGACTTGTGCTATTGGTTTGAAGTTGGCCTCTAGTGTTGTTTTCAGTTCTTGATGAAGGCTCTTAGTGTCCTGTTGATGTTATACAGCTCCAAGCATTCCAGGATCCATGTGTGAGGCATCTAGTCATAGGCATTCTTGTAGTTAGTCCAGGCGGTGCACAGGTCTGGTCTTGCAGTCACGAGCGACTATTTTATCTACCAGTAGCTGGTGTTTTGCTCCTCTGGTGTTCTTTCCGATACCTTTCTGGGCCCTGCTCATGTATTGAGCCATGTGCCTACTCATTTTATCGGCTATGATGCCTGACAACAGCTTCCATGTTGTGCAGAGGCAGGTTATCGGCCTGTAGTTGGATGGGACTGCTCCTTTCTGGGGATCCTTCAGGATGAGGACTGTCCTACCTTTGGTTAGCCATCCAGAGTGGGTCCCATCCATTATCAGCTCGTTCATCTGTGCAGCCAGGAGCTCATGGAGTGAAGTAAGGTTCTTTAGCCAGTAGGCATGGATCATGTCAGGGCCAGGTGCCATTCAGGTCCTCATACCTGAGACTCTTTCTTGGATGTCTGCCAATGTGATAGTTACTGGATCTTGTTCAGGGAGGGTGCTGTGGTCTGTTCTCAGGTCCAGTAGCCACTGAACACTGGTGTTGTGTGATGCCTCTTTCTCCCATATGCTCTTCCAGTACTGTTCAGTCTCCAGCCTTGGTGGATCTACTCCTCTGTTATTACCCTGCCACTGAGAGTATACTTCAGATGGTGCAATAAAGAATATCTGACTTATTCTCCGGGCTTCAGAGAGGTTCTTCACCCTGCAGCGGGCTCATTTCTAACAAGTGTATATGTTTATGCATATGTGAGTAAAAGCAGTTTTCTCTTCACAGTTCACAGTAAGTTGTCTCAGAACATTGATGGGTATTTCCTGTCTACAGTGTGTAATCAGGATCCAGGTTTGTGAGGACTCTCTACATGAGCAAAAACAGCATTACAGAGATAGAGGTGGACACTGCTGGTCCTGACTATATTACTCTATCCCATCTGATACTGTAAATATGGAAGACTGACTCTATTACTCTATCCCATCTGATACTGTAAATATGGAAGACTGACTCTATTACTCTATCCCATCTGATACTGTAAATATGGAAGAGACAAGTGCCTAAATGATGTGACATTATTAAACTATCACAAACTAATGCATTAAAATAGTTTTTAAAAATGAAACCAGAGTGTAATTTATGTGTATATTTATTTATTCACGTATTCAGTCTTTTATTTATTTATTCTTTCAATTATTTGCCAGCTGCATTAATGTCTTGAGAGAGATGCTGAGAAATTAATTATTCCTCTCTCTCTCTCTCTCTCTTTTTTTTTTTTTTTTTTTTTTGCACTGAGAAAATCTTTCTCTCGCAGGGTTCAGTGCTGTGCCATTGGGGTTGAGAAGTAGGGGTCAAAGGTCAGCATATAGTTTTACCTGGATGTTTTCTTTTCTACGAACATTTTACAAGTAGATAAAAACATCTGCCACTAATTGTCATTACACCCATTAGACCATGCTCAAAACCCCGACTGCAGCGATTACAGCTTTAATATTGTTAATATGGGGAATGATTTTCATTGGTTTGACCCTCTCATTCTCTCAGCTCCTCTGGGCTGTGTGTCAGTCATCTCACAGACATGACTCTGCAAAACTGGACAATGATACATTAACAATTACACACACACACACACACACACACACACACACACACACACACATAAATAATTATACTGGATGAACTATAGCCAGGAGAGAGAGAGAGAGAGAGGACCTGTGTTTGTTCAGTTTGTTTAGGAGACACCTCGTGATGAAAAAGGAGTATTGTTTTTGTCCTCATTGTGTGTTTGTATTTATAGTTCTACTTTACACTAAGCACTAAGTCAATACGTACAGATACGTTTTGGACATTTGTGATTTAATGTTGGTCCATCCTGTGAGTTGTGGAAAAAGACTGTGCATAACAAGCAAAAGAAAAATCACTCATCAGTAACTGTTTTCTGTCACACTTCCCAAAATCAGACTTAACACAGCGTTTCCGCAACACTTTTCAGTACAACTGAAGATTCAGATCTGAAATATAAATTGACTACATGTTCAGTGACAGTCTGTGTTCGGTTGGACAGTTTGTGTTTCAGTGTTCAGGTTCTTATGAGACAGGTTGGTAGAACTGTGAGGACTGTCAGGTTCCAGAAACACTGAGAGAACAAACCATTCACTTACTTTTGTTTAATTAAAGAAACAGAGTGCAGTGCAACTCACCCTTAACTGAAAACCGGCTAGTCCTGATGAATATTCACACGTCATCACGAAATCGCTTGTGCTCTTGTCAGATTTCTGTGAACTCTGTAAATCATATGTGTCACAACACCATATCCACATCACTTAGTAAACATTCTCCTGTGTCGCAGGCTGCTTTATGACATGTAAAATGCAGGCACAAGTTTATGTTAAGTTGAGTTGGATAATTAAGACAGTGAACTGTAGGAGAAGTTTTAGGAAATGTAAAATGCAGGTATATGTTTGGGACATAGCGTAAGTCATACATGCTAATGCTGTTATTTACATTCTTTTTTTCAAGTCAGCTAGGGCAGAGCTGAAATTAAATTACCGTTCTGTCTCTTATATTTTTATAACAGAATTAATGTTCATTTCTTTTCAGGTCTGAGTGGAACCATTGAACTCACAGAGTCAGAGACAGACAGGGAGATGCTCCTCTGACCTGATTAGATTGAAGGCGTTCGTTGTTCTGATCTCTTCTGGCTCTCAGTCTTTCAGAGGTCATGTTTACAGTTAGTCTCTAAAAACAGTGTCTGAAACTGAGTCTGAAACATGCCACAAACCAGGAAAGGTCCCCAGTGACTGTCATGGAGCCTAAGCAGTGCACTGACATGTAAAATGTGGAGTAAAATGACCAGCAGGGGGCACTGTAGCATTATTCCATACTTTGAAGAAGTACATCTTCCACCAGTATGTGCCCACCCTGAGAAAGAATGGCCTCAAAAACCCATAGTTGACACTGTTTTAATTTTTGACCAAACTGATTTGTGAACTAATCTCAGCCATCTGCCTGATCATCACCGAATTACTCTATTTCCAAAACGGGGAAAATGGTCGTATAAGGGAAAATTCTTATTCTGCTTAGACCCCATTAATTATCAGGCTATATATATGTTTTTATTATTATTATTGTAGTGCTTTACCTTCAAATGTATCACCTCAGTGACATTTTGCTGAGCTGTGTATTGCTGAAAAATAAATCAGATATGTACACCTTTTATTTCCACCTGATTATCCACGTTAATGTTTTCCTTTAAAATACAGAGCTGTGGATATGGCCATAACTACGGCTCTGACTTGTGTAAATAAAAACTCTGGAGACAGTGTGCTGGTCCATACTGGCTCTGTTAATCAGTTGCGTCCGCCCGTTCAGGAATAGACCAAACCGCAAAAGAGGCACAAAACACAATGAATTCAGATCATATGTCACTGGTGTGTTCACATGCATGCGCCGTCTTTCTCAGTCAAAGAAAGGAAAGAAATGTAATGATAAGAAATATGCATGCAGTCAGTTAAACTGTTCAACGAGTTGCCCCTCTGGCATCAAACTCAGAAATCAGAACAATTATTGCAGCCACAGAGCACACAGAGCACAACCAGATAATACAGCGGAGGGCAGTTAATAACAAAACAAAAGAAAAATTAAGACTAAATGGACACTTCGACATAGGAACACATGATAACAGTAAGGACATCCGCCGATTACAGCGTTTGCCTAGTATCTTGATAAATTATCTTGATAAATTTCGTCGACAAATTTCAGACTTCAAAATTGTGCGACAGTTTCTCACAATTTATAGATGTCAACATCAATGTTCTTGTCATCCTTAAGACAGACTTGCCTGCACATTAACTTGACTGGGGTTTATA
Organism: Chanos chanos; assembly: GCF_902362185.1. Lineage (NCBI taxonomy): Eukaryota > Metazoa > Chordata > Actinopteri > Gonorynchiformes > Chanidae > Chanos > Chanos chanos. The sequence continues at coordinate 42,325,815 of NC_044503.1, forward strand.
TTTTTAAAAGACTTGAATTTAAAAGGGCTGAATTAGTTCCGCACAGACGTTGAGAGCTGAAAACCTGTAGGGGTAGGTCTCGTGCGCCTGTGTGTGCTGATACAGAAGTCTGAGTCAGGGAGTGGCGGCACAGATTATGATCTGAATACCTCTATTAACGTTTTTACCAAAGCCCTCGAATGGACCGGAATATACTGAAGTATCTCATCATCACATTTATTTATCCTAACGGTAAGAAGAAAAAAACAGCACTGAGATTGTTACACTACTGTAATCACTTACATGTTATGCAGTTACTTGTTGGTTACTCAAATTCGTTTGTGGTGATATGAATTTCTAGCATGTCTTTTTTTAATGTCTTTGTTTTCTGTCATAGAGCAACGGTTTTTTACGCCAAGTGCTTCTTGGTTCTCATCGAAACATATCGGAATGGCTTCATTTACTGAATCATTGAGCGAGGGACAATTTTTCAGATATTTTACTGGCGATAGAAAGTTTTTGTGACCAGTAAGGCGAGGCTCTTAAGTGATTGTTTTGGTACATTAAACAACGTTAAACTGTTTCTTTAATATGTCAGTGAAGAGGGTACAGCCTTAACCTAATACTTCGAACTTTGACCTTCGATTACAGCTTCACTCTTCTGACAGTAGACAGCATCTATGACAAATGTATTTCGTTCACCTAGCGCTTTGTTTCGTCTTTCACTGTAAGTCTATCAAAATGTCACCTTTACGGATTTTTTTTTTATTTTCTGTGACATATGTTACATCAGGTACACACCTGAAGAAAATAAACAAAATTCCTGTACCACTGTCTTGTGAGGGTCCCCCCTCTCCCGTTTTCAGCCCTCGCGCGTTCCTCGCGTTTTAATCATTTGCATGTTTTAAAGGAACGTTTCTAGTTTACTGAAATTATTTTGTTTTGAGATTAAAACCATTAAAAACATTTTATGAACCGAATCGGGGTCCGGGCTTACTAGCGGCGGGTGTGTTACAAATCGCACATCTATGTGGAAATGTCTTGATTGCATTTGTTTGGTTACTTTATGGAGGCAGCACAAAATTGACATATTTTCATGAAATAGTTAAATAAATTTAAGAAAAAGCTTTAATTTAAGCCTATGTTCAAGTCACTGTGTCAAACTATGCATCAGTGCATAAAACATGTATTTCAAGTTGTTATAAGGTTAGATGTGACTTGCTGGCATGCCTGAAGTCTGATATTATGCTAATTAATGATGATCTTTCTAATGGACATGATGTTTACATGTTTCACACTGGGCTGAAGTTCAACATGAAGTAAAATCTTATCAAAAATAATCTATCACAGAGTCCGTTATTCTGCACATCTTAAAATTCCAGTTAAGCATGTAACAACTGTTTTTTTTATTAGCCTGCTGAGGAAATGTAACACCATGTAAAGAGTCAGTAAAGAGTACAAACACAAAACATGGCCTGAATCTCTGGCCTCTTGTCAGAACCACACATGTCACATAGGACTGCCAAATATGGTCATATGGCAGGAAATGACATTTATATGGTGAACTCTTCGAGAACCCACAGTGTGACTCTCTGTTCTCTCCTCAGGTGTGTGTTTGTGTAGTGATGTGGTGTTGTCTCCTCAGGTGTGTGTTTGTGTAGTGATGTGGTGTTGTCTCCTCAGGTGTGTGTTTGGGTGGTGATGTGGTGTTGTCTCCTCAGGTGTGTGTTTGTGTAGTGATGTGGTGTTGTCTCCTAAGGTGTGTGTTTGTGTAGTGATGTGGTGTTCTCTCCTCAGGTGTATGTTTGGGTGGTGATGTGGTGTTGTCTCCTGGACCTGTATATGGAGCAGTAGGAGGAAGTGTTTGGATCAACACCACCATCAGATCTGCTGATAAACCACTGACAGAGGTCATATGGAGATTTAATACAAAACAAATTATTCTTATGTTTGATTCAGTTGGTGTCTTTCCAGACCCAGTTTACCGTGACAGAGTCAGACTGGACAATCACACTGGTTCATTAGAGTTACTGAATGTGGCTGTGAGTGACAGTGGAGAGTACACAGTGACCATAACCAAAACTCTTAATGATCCAGCGCTGACAGACAAAACTACACTACGTGTGATTGGTAAGAATCACTGCATCGCCACACTGGTCACATCCTCCTTCCTTTTCTCATGACTATTAAGAGACTCATTTCCTTTACACATATTATTACAGTGTGTGGGGTAGAGACCCACTCCTGCTCTCCTGTTAGATACACAAACATGACAAAAACTCTGGCCAATGACAGCCCTCCCTGTGATCAGGTGACCTGGAATATAGGAGAAAGGAAAAAGCAAACGCATATACACATATAGACACACACACACACACACACACACACACACACACATATATACACACACACACACATATAGACACACACACACACACACACACACACACACACACACACATACACACACATGCAGAAACAGTCAACTTGTGAGGTAGTCCTGTAAAGATTATAACCATTATTTTCAAAGCAGCCTTTTACATTTATGACCACACAGGACATGATTAGTCTGTTTCTGAGTTTGTTTTTTTAACAGATTATTGGTCAGAGGGTTTATATGAACTGAACAGCTAGATGTAAAGCACAGGGTGTAGTTCTCCTGTGTCTGCTCATGTGCGCCCCCTCTCTTTTACCTCATGAACTGCAGCACAGCAAAGAGAAGCTTCTGAGAGCATCAGTTTAAGTTTAGTTTAAGTTAAATTAAGTTTAAGAGTTTATTTGTCATATGTAGGTTAACACAGGGTCAACGGTACAATGAAATGTGTGAGAAGAGAGAAACAGGTCAACTCAGCAATAAGAGCACACTAGTCGTAAGAATGAGTACAATAGGGATTTAAATAAATAAAGAGTAAGACACTAAGGAGTAGAAGAGCAAAACAGGGGATTTAAAAAAATAAGAGTAGGAGAATAAGGAGTAAACTAAGAAAGAAAATATAAAAGAGAGTTATAAATATATGAAAGGAGTTAACTAAGAAAGTTAAGTTTAGTTGTGTGAGTTGAGAAGCCTGATGGCCTGGTGGTAAAAACTGTCCTTAAGTCTGGTAGTACGTGCAGCCATGCTCCTGTATCGTCTGCCAGACGGTAACAAGGAGAACAGTCTGCGTGCTGGGTGGCTGCGGTCCTTAATGATCCTGTGGGCCTTCCGCAGACACAGCTGGTGGAAGATGTCCTGAATGGCAGGGAGTCTGTTGCCTGTGATGTGCTGTGCCGCATGCACCACTCTCTGCAGTGATTTGCGGCTGTGGGCAGAGCAGTTCCCATACCAGACTGTGATGTAGCCCGTTAGCAAGCTCTCGATGGTGCACCTGCAGAAGTTGGTGAGGATGCTGGCGTTCATGTCAATCTTCTCAGTATTCTCAAGAAATAGAGCCGCTGGCGAGCCTTCTTGACCATGGTGTCTGTATGTAGCGACCAGGAGAGGTCCTCGGTGATGTGTACACCGAGGAATTTGAAGCTGCTGGCCCTCTCAACTTCAGCGTCACCAATGTGGATGGGGAGGTGCCCACCCCTCTGCTGTCTCCTGAAGTCTACTATCATCTCTTTGGTTTTACTGACGTTGAGAGACAGGTTGTTGTCTTGGCACCAGATGGTTAGTGCCCTCACCTCCTCTCTGTAAGCCGTCTCATCGTTGTCTGTGATGAGGCCCAGGATGGTCATGTCGTCAGCACACTTGATGATAACATTTGAACTGTGCTTGGCAGTACAGTCGTAGGTGAACAGGGAGTACAGTAGGGGGCTGAGCACACAGCCCTGTGGTGCGCCTGTGTTGAGGATCAGTGACGATGAGGTGTGGCTGCCAATTCTCACCACCTGGGGCCTGCCCGTCAGGAAGTCTAATATCCAGCTGCAGATGGAGGGTGCTAGACCAAGGTCAGCGAGCTTTGAAACGAGTTTTGAGGGGATGATGGTGTTGAATGCCGAGCTGTAATCGATGAAGAGCATTCTCACATAAGTATTCCCCTTGTCCAGGTGGGTGAGCGTGGTGTGTAACGCCATGGCGATGGCGTCCTCTGTGGCCCTGTTTGGTCTGTATGCAAACTGAAGAGGGTCCAAGGTGTCAGGAAGGGAGGAGCAGATGTGGGTTTTAACCAGTCGCTCGAAGCACTTCATGATGACTGATGTCAGTGCAACAGGGCAGTAGTTATTTAGACAGGAGGCCATTGGTTACTTGGGGACAGGAACGATGGTGGATGCCTTCAGGGAGGTGGGGACCACGGACTGACTCAGGAAGAGGTTGAAGATGTTGGTGAACACCTCCATCAGTTGGTCAGCGCACACTCTGAGAGCCAGCAAGGGATGCCATCTGGCCCTGGAGCTTTGTGGGGGTTGACCCTTTTGAAGGACCGTCTCACATCAGCTGTTTCTAGGTTCAGTGTGGCAGCCTTCCCATCCACATGTGGATGCACGATGGGCGCTGTGTTGTCTGCATCAGAGTAATGGTTTAGTCAAAGACACCTTCTGTGTGTTGATGTAGTACTGATGGTTTGAGTCTGACACTGACTGTCAGTGTACTGATGTAGTACTGATGGTTTGAGTCTGACACTGACTGTCAGTGTACTGATGTAGGACTGATGGTTTGAGTGTGACGCTGACTGTCAGTGTACTGATGTAGTACCGATGGTTTGAGTCTGACACTGACTGTCAGTGTACTGATGTAGGACTGATGGTTTGAGTGTGACGCTGACTGTCAGTGTACTGATGTAGGGGTGATGGTTTGAGTCTGACACTGACTGTCAGTGTACTGATGTAGTACTGATGGTTTGAGTCTGACACTGACTGTCAGTGTACTGATGTAGTGGTGATGGTTTGAGTCTGACACTGACTGTCAGTGTACTGATGTAGGACTGATGGTTTGAGTCTGACACTGACTGTCAGTGTACTGATGTAGGACTGATGGTTTGAGTCTGACACTGACTGTCAGTGTACTGATGTAGGGGTGATGGTTTGAGTCTGACACTGACTGTCAGTGTACTGATGTAGGACTGATGGTTTGAGTATGACACTGACTGTCAGTGTACTGATGTAGTGGTGATGGTTTGAGTCTGACACTGACTGTCAGTGTACTGATGTAGGACTGATGGTTTGAGTCTGACACTGACTGTCAGTGTACTGATGTAGGACTGATGGTTTGAGTCTGACACTGACTGTCAGTGTACTGATGTAGGACTGATGGTTTGAGTATGACACTGACTGTCAGTGTACTGATGTAGGACTGATGGTTTGAGTCTGACACTGACTGTCAGTGTACTGATGTAGGACTGATGGTTTGAGTATGACACTGACTGTCAGTGTACTGATGTAGGGGTGATGGTTTGAGTCTGACACTGACTGTCAGTGTACTGATGTAGGACTGATGGTTTGAGTCTGACACTGACTGTCAGTGTACTGATGTAGGACTGATGGTTTGAGTCTGACACTGACTGTGGTCAGGCGTCCACAGGGACACATTTCACAGAGTAAACATTTGACAGCTTCACTTACCTCACAACTGTGCACACCTGTGGGTATGGTGTCTCTCAGAATGAAAGTACCCTCATCCACAGTGTAGGCGAGACTCAATGTTTTGATGAACATGAAACTAATATAAACTATGTTAGACTTGCCTGTTGTTACTCACCAGACCTCAAAAATCTATGATGTCATGAAGGAATCATGTCCCGTCTCTGACCCCAGACACATGTAGAATCAGTACTGGGAGAACTGACACTGTACTGGTGTCTCACTCTGGTCCAGTGTCCCATTAATCTGCTTCATGTGTGTGGAGCCTTTATTTCAGCAGTTAGCTCTACATTTCTATTTACTGTTATCAGTAACTGTTCTGTTTGGAAGCATCAGCATTCTTTAATGGGACTCTTTGAAGTGGTCGTAAATTTGAGGTCTAAAAACAAAAAAAATACAGACAGAAACCAAAACATTAACAGAAAATGTAAAATGTGTTAAGTGATTTCTCATGGAATGACATGGATTTTAATTTAACTTTGTTGATTATGTGATGAATCAGAGAACTCCTCCGAAATCAGTTTTGTAAATTGATTAGAATATTGGGATTAATTAAATCATTTATAAAATGTAACAAAACTCACCTCCTCACTCTCCTATAGAGAGAATATCTGGAGTTGTCCTCATTGGTCCAGCACAACCCCTAATAGAAGATCAAAGTTCTGCTAATTTAACCTGTGAGGGAACTGGCTCCATCATCACCACCGAATGGATGAAGGATGGTCAACCTCTGTCTCCTAGCAACAGCATCATCTTCTCTGCTGATCTGAGATCAGTGTCCATCAGTCCAGTGATGAGATCAGACAGTGGAGAATACCAGTGTAGGCTCAGTAACCCTGTCAGCTCTGACACTGCAACCTACACAATGACTGTCAACTGTGAGTGTCACACACATTCACTTTACTGATGATAATTCACTAGAGACACTATAGAAATGAATATAATAACAGAAACAGTATAAATGAATAGAATCCCATGATGCCACTGTGTTTCAGATGGACCAGGGAACGTAGCCATCAGTGGACAGAATGAGGTGGAGGTGGGGTCAAAGGTTACTCTGACATGCTCTGCTGAATCCACACCTCCTGCCTCCTTCATCTGGATGTTGAATGGAAGAGAAACAGGAGAAACTACAGCCTCATATTCCATAGAGAAGATTAACTCCACACACAGTGGGAATTACACCTGCACAGCCTGGAACAGTGTCACCTCACTCAACACAACAGTTCACCATCATTTAACAGGTGAAAGGATTTAAAACAAAACACTTTTAAAGACACCTTAATAAATATGCTCTAGTATGTTGTGTGATGTGTGATTTTCATACTGAAGAGTTTCTGTGTGAGATGTTGGTCATGTCTCTGTGCAGTGAGTGGGTCTCTAATATGTTATGTGTTGTGTGGTTTTCATACTGAAGAGATTCTGTGTGAGATGTTGGTCATGTGTCTGTGCAGTGAATGGGTCTGTCAGTGGAGGAAGAGAGGAGATCTTCTCTGGAGGAGTCATTGCTGGAGTCATCAGTGGGGGGATTATTGTTCTAGTGACAGTGTCTGTTGGTCTGGTCCTCTACTGCAGGAAAACTCAGTCAGTTTTATACACAGAACACAACACACACCACAGAACACAATACATACATACATACATACATTCTACATATATATGTGTGTGTGTGTGTGTGTGTGTGTACATATATATGGATGATACGTGAATGAGTTATACATAGTCTGTGTGTGCTCCTCCAACGGATTACCACAGTTCACTGCATTACAGCCATATTAACACACAGCATGTTTAGTTATTTATTTTCAATTATAGCTTTTGATAGAATGAGAGAACTTTAATAGTTTGGACTGACCACAATTTACTGTTTACACACTACAGATCAGACACACACAAAAAGACAGGACAGAGGAATGATGGTAAGACTGTGTGTGTGTGTGCGTGTGTGTTTGTGTGTGTGTTTCTTCAGTATGTATAATATTGCCTTCATATTCACACTCATTAGATTATCTTCTGTTGTGTATATTATAAAACCTGATTTTGGTTTCTGTTCCTCTGGCATTATTCTCCTATTTTCACTCTCTTATACAGCATCAGACCAACAGACTGAAGGAGACACAGTGAGTGTGTGTGTGTGTGTGTTAGTGTGTGTGAACACTGCGGGAATATTTTACTGTGTCAGTGTTGGAGTGTTAATGAAAACTAATTCCCGTCATAGACTTATTTATGATACGGGTATAATGATCATTCAGGACAGCTATTAAATATAAACTTATTTATGATATTAATATAATGACCATTTAGGACAGTTATTAAATATAACCTTATTTATGATATTAATATAATGATAATTTAGGACAGCTATTAAACATAGACTTATTTATGATATTAATATAATGACCATACAGGACAGTTATTAAACATGTGATCACAGCTCTGAACACACAGTCACTAGAACTGACTCTGTCATTCTGAGATCATTCTTACAGGAAAATTATTCACACTTTACTACACTTACTTATATTTGGGGATAATGTGGTAGTCATTAGTAAAGTCAGAGAGCCTGGTTACTGATGGTCCAGAGATGATCCTGGTTTTTAGGCCTTTATAGTGTTTAAGCTGTCAGAAAACACAATCTCTCTCTCTCTCTCTCTCTCTTTCTTTCTTTTTCTCTGTTCCTTCCATCAGGAGTTAACCTATGCTGATGTCAGACATCTCCAGAAGACCAGTGGGGAGGTGGATCTGGGGACAGTGGGAGGAGACAGTTCAGTATATGAGTCAATGAGACCAATACAGAACTCTCAGGTCAGTGATGTCAGAGCTCCGCCCTCATGTTTATTACAAACTGATATGAAAACTGTTTTGAAATTTACTGCAACCTATTTCTCTTGGAGAGAAAGATCAGCAGAGAGGTCAGTCCTTGACAGATAAGTGATGTCACTCCAGATTAATGTCTCTCTTTCTAAAACACAATGTATTTGCCCTGCAACTCGACACAGATAGTTGAACCAGGAGATTTAAACCAGGTAAAACAATAGCTACTGAACCAGCAAGCCCAGCACTGTATGTATAATATCAGTTGTTCACAAACTTATTGTAAGTTAATAATATTGCCAGCAAATCAATACTTTATAAGATCTGTTTGCCCACCATTTCGTTCAAAATAAGGTGTCTTTCAAAGAGTTTGATTTTCACATCCTGCCTGTCTGGATTTTTGTGTCATGTGTGAACACACTCCTGGCAGTCTAGCAGGAACGGGGTGCAAGTGTAAAAGTCCTTAACCACCAGTATTGCCAGAAAACATGTATCTTCTGAAGTTCTGACTCCTATGTCTGAAAGGGGCTGTTCTACTCTCATCCTTGTAGCAGGAATTAACCTATGCTGATGTCAGACATTTCCAGAAGGCCAGTAGGAGGCAGGAGCAGCTGGAGAATGTGGGAGGAGACACATCAGTATACTCTGAGGTCACAGGCACCTCTACAGCCAATCAGACACCTCCTCAGACCTTCTACTAGACTCATGAGCCTCAGTTCAGTAATGTCACTGTAGCTCTGCTCTGACATGGGGAAACTCAGTTCCTCATAAACTGAATTATTAATTATATCTCTTATGTGTGATATCTGTCTACATCTCTTGTAAAATAGATCTCAGCCCTGCCACAATGTGGCATGTGAGAAATAACACACAAGTGAAAAACAACAATGTTGACCCTGATTGGATGGAAACTTTGGAGGTGTGAAGACAGAGTTTGTACCACCTGTGTTTCTTCTGTCTCTGACTTCAGACTTCACACACTTCTTTGTTTCACACATGCATGCTTTCTCATGACTTAGTGGAACTTACCACAGCTAAGCAAATGTGAATGCTTTCTCACACACTGATAAATTTGATCACATTTGTTGTGTTTTTATTTTTCTTTCTTTGTTTTTTATTCTAAAATCCCCCACAGAGCCTCCGCCAGATCAGTGGTCTTTGTTCATTAATACTGTATTAACTAATTAACTGTATTCATTGACTCTGTGAATACTGTATTAAGTAATTAACTGTAATTATTAACCCTGTTAATACTGTATTTCTTATCATGTGGAGAAGACAACAGCCTGTTTTTGTAATAAACTTTTCTTAGCTTTGTTTAGGTGGTTGTGTTTTTTTTTTTTGTCATGTCTTTTTTAAAGGATAATTTAAGGACTGGTATCAGAAATCAGTGCTACTTTCAATAAAAACTGTTTTGTGCCCTTACCCCCTAGTGTTCCATGTGGCAAACACTAAGTAGTAAGAGAGTGAGTGAGTATGTGAGTGAGTGAGTGAGTGAGTGAGTGAGCGAGAGAGTGAGTGAATGAGATGAGTGAGTGAGTCATAGAGTGAGTGAGTGGACAAGTGGACAATCTGAAACGCAGCTTAGATTTATATCTGATAAAGAGGTCATAGGTCAACCATTTTATGATCCATCTGCAGGCTGCACTCTCCTCCCAGGTCCTGGTTTTGTACTTCTTATTTCATGAATTGTGAATGAAACAGTCTAACTTTTATTGTTGGCGTTTAAATGATCAGTCCAACAACAAGGTAAATAAAGTAATTGTTAAAGTTTGTCTAGATGGTCTTTATTATAGACAAATCTATTTACCAATAAACATCATCAGGGAAATGAAATGACAGGGAAAATGCTTTACTTTACATAATATTTCAGCATGTTGTGAACCTTTTCTGCACATAGTATCTGTATTTTGGTAACCTGACATTGGTTGTGACGTGTGTGTTGTACTGTATATTGTGATGTGTCTGTAATATTGTGATGTGTATTCTGATGTGTGTGATTGTTATACAGAGCTGTAAGTTAGTGACTTTAATGGTGTTAGTGTCTCTGATCATCTCGTGTCAGCCTCTGTTTGTGTCTTTTCATCATAAACTGTTTCTGACCACAGACCTGCTGTTGTGTGGATGTTTTCTCAGTGCTGGACTCTTCTCCATACGCCTGTGACGTTACTAAGTGTGAAAAACACTAGCAGTGTTGCTAATCTTGGTTTAAACCACAGCTCTGACAGCTAACGGTTATTCACACCTCACTATTAACTCTCCTCATGCAACTATGTGCCACTCAAACTCTCTTAAAACTCTTGTCATGCTTGACAGACAGAAACATTGTGTTAAATGTGTAATATTTTTATTATTGTATAATTGAACTTTGACTGCTAACGGCTATTCACTGCTCACTGTTAACACTCTTTTCATTGCTATGACCACTGAAACTCTCTTAAAACTCTTCTCATGAGTGACAGACATACACTGTTTTGTGTTTGTCCACATTATTACCTTTATTAGTGTTATTAATCTTTTTTTGAATAGTTAAAATTGGATTTTTTTTAAAGCTAGTGTTCTACATTCAGATGGAGACCACAACAGTGGGGTAGTAAGCATGTCTGTTACTCTGCCCAATGTCTGTCAGTGTCACGCTGGTGGTGTGGTGCAGGACCCAAGTGCAAGACACGATGGTTGACGGTGACAAACGGAAGACTTTACTGACAAAAGAAGATAAAAATACAAGTGCAAACTGATAACAAAAAGGTGCAGCTTGACAGTGCGCAAAATACACAAACAACGATAGACAAAGTACAAGGCAAACACTAGGACTTAAATAGAAGGAGAACTAAACAGGGCAACACAGGATTGGTTGGAACTAAACAAGGTTAATAATGAGACAAAACAGGAACAGGTGAGGGGCGGAGACAGACACAGAACGGGAGCACAAAGACATATCAAACTAAAAGTCCAAAACGGAGGTGCAGGCTGTGACAGTCAGTCTCTGTAACCAATCATCTTTTTCCAACCACAGGCTCTACTGTTGGCCGGATGTTTATCTGAGAGGTGGACAATGCTGGGTATAAACCACAGACACTGCTGTGTGTCAATAACCCAACAGAGTTTCTGTTACTGACATACTGGAGTGACTGGTACCAGTGTTTTCCTCATTCTCTCTGTGAACTAAAAACACACACACACACACACACCCACACTCACACAGAATGCCCAGGTACGTATTTACCTGTTTAAAATAGTGTGAATCCTGGTCCTCTCACTGACTGAACAGTCTGGTTCATGGATCTAACAGAGGGACCTCATAGAACAACTGAATTCTCAGGTTTTAGAAAATGACACAGTGTTTAATATATGTGTGTCTGTAGGTGTGAAAACTGTGAATGGTTCTCAGAATTGAACTCTTCTGTGGTTTTGACACATGAACTTCTGCTTTTCTCAGTTCTAATTGTTGAGTCAGAGTCAGTGTCTGATGGGAACTGTTTTCACATTCTATTTGTTGTTTTTCACATCTTTATTTTGCACATAAATGAACAGATGGTATTAAAACTCTTTTGGATGACACAAGAGATTGATATAGCCAGGGAGTGAGAATGCACTGAATGGTATAAAGTTACACAGGGCTTGTTTAACAAATGTTTCTGAAATGAAAATCAAGTGACAGTCTGTAAAATCTTTATCACTGGCTCCACATCACAGCACATTTAAAACACTGGATGAACTAAAAAAAATAGCCGAAATAAATTGGTGCTACCTAGCAAACCAGCCAGCGTTTCCACCAGTTCTGAGTAGAACCAGTGTAATCAAGGATGCGTCATCATGGACAATGGAAATAAACAATAGAAGCAAGATGGCGGATCGCTGATCGCATTGATTTCCTCCAAGCCTTTTGATGCGCCCACTGATGTCGTCACACTAGAAAACAGGCTATTTTTAGTTCCAGCTGGGAACCAGCTTTCCAGGTTCTGAACCAATTTATTTTTAGTTGAAATGCTCAGAAAAGTTCAAAATTTGGTACACAAACCAGAACGGAACCCGTTCCCTGTTGGTGGAAAAGGGGTATAGGAGGAGGAAACCATGGGAGGAACCAATACTCCACAAGGAGAGCCCATCCTCCCCTGGACAGTACATAAGGCGCTTTTGACTGTATGGTACCAGCTCGACTCAACACGACTGAACTCTACTCATTTTTTGGTACCTGGTACCTTGTTGGTTTTCCACTGCACTTAGTACCCCCTCGACGTAGCTGGTGATGCCACAAGAAACTGTCATGGTGTCATCCTACCACATGACTGTCTGCAATGAAGACTTGCGACTTTGGGATTTCATACTACACATTTGAAAGAGAAGCTAAATAACTTTGTTTGGCTACCAAGCCATGTCAGATACGTGCTCAGCTCACGTTTACTTACATGTACCCTCTGGTTTAACAATTTCCAATGCACCGACTGTAACTACAGATATGCGAGTCGCAGATATATTTACCATGGCTTCATTTAGACAGAATAAGTTAAACGCTATAATTTAACTGCTCATTCACGTTAGCAGTCTTCCACTATTTACAGTGTTAATGAGTCCAGGGTAAAAACATTTAATGGTCTACCATTATATACAGTATAGGATCTGTTTACAATTAAAAATACTTAATATATAGAGGTTCTATAAGTTCTAGATGGTATCAGATGTAGATTAATTTAATCAAGCAGTTAATTAATTTAATCAAGCAGTGTTTGTGTCTGTAAGTTTGTCTTAAGAAAGTAAGACAAACTGTTTAATGGCTGAGAATGATTGGCTTTACTGTACTTAAAACTGAGATTATGATGGGCTATAAAGGACATGCTGATCTTGATTCCACAGTCAGGCTGAGTCAGCATCACAGGTGGGACACCAGTTCAGAAAAGGGGCTGCAGGAGGTCCGGGCAAGAGGGACAGTTGTATATGTCTTGTGCTGGGAGCAGGTGTTTGGGATTGGTGCCTTGTAGACCTCAGAATAGATACCCCAATGTTGGGGCAGAGAAGTGTAGATAAAGAGAAAATAGGGAGCAAGATTGCTAGGTAAACTGAACCATGGGGTAGAGTTTGTTGAGATGTTTTAGAATGATATTCATTCTGATTTGAGTAGAGCACTAGCAGCACTGGCAACCCTATTTAATGCAACATTAAACTAAAGTAAGGAAATAGGGGGCACAAGGAGCGGGGTATGTGGCCATTAGGGGTCCTCTAGTACAAGACCTCTTGAACTTTGATACATTTGAATTGACAGTAAGATGCAGAGGAGGCTTTTGAGAAAGTGGCATACTGACATCTGCTGGTCAACAACATAAACTGCATCTTATAACTGCTGTATGATCAGGGTGCTTTAAAAGTTAGAAAGGTTAAAGACGTTTTAAAGTTACACAGGGCTTGTTTAACAACATATCATGACACTGGGTGAACTGAAAAAAAATAGCCAAAATAAATATATACACATACACATAACAACCTGAGGGTATTTCAAGAGAAATCATTTGAAAACTAAGCATTTTACAATCAAAAACTGTCTCAAAGCACCTTTACAGAGATCAGTGCCTAAACCCCCGGTGAGCAAGCCCAAGGCAACGATGGCAAGGAAAAGCTCCCTATAATGAAGTCAATAGTACCCCTTTTCCACCAATAGGGAAGGGGTTCTTGAATGGATTCCATTGAGGATTCTTTGAACCTTGGTGCCATCTAGCGAACCAGGCAACATTTCCACCAGTTTTGAACTGTAACTGCTAGATATGTTGTGTCTTAGCCTCGCAATAAACTATATCACCCACATGTCTGTGTTTTAGAAAGCAGATGTTTCTGGAAGGTTCTGCTGCAGCTGCACTGTCTGTGTATATGCATAGTGAAGATCAGCGGAGAAACTGTGGTCATCATGCTCAGCCAATAAAAATGCATTACGGGTTACATTAACTTCAGTGGCAGGCTGTTCTCCCCCAGATGCTCTACCGAGAGGCACACAATGTCGTTATTGCCAGTAGCCATCAAACTGTACAAATCCTCCTCTCTCTGCTGCAGCATGGGATTAGACTGACACCTGATGTCTTATGCTGTTCTCCTTCACACATAATCACTGCACAATGGACAGTAACTATTTTCTATTTATCTCACAAATTTCTGGTTAAGTATTGCACTGTACAGTTATTATCATCGCTATGCACAATGCATAACAATAACAGTGTTCTCTATTGCACATTGCACACTGTGAAATAGCAATAATTTTGCTCTTGTTCTATTTTTGTATCAAATTTCGTTATATGCTATGCATATAATCATTGCACAATCTTACTATTCTCATTTTACTGTATCCTACTTATACAATTACTGCACAATGCAGACAGACAGATGTAACCTTTCTATTTTATTTTAGTTTATTTTATTGTCATGTTTGATTTGTGCTGGATGGTGCTGTTGTGACACTCAAATTCACTGTAAATATAACTGCAAAAACAAAGTCAACAAGTGATTCATTTGGCCTCAGCACCAAGTCTTTATGCTGAGTCAGGCAAGAGGATTTCATCTACATCACAAGCTATGTTCTCCCTAACCAGGCAACAGGGGAAAAATGGATCCAGCCTTGGCAAGACTCCATGCCTATGTCATCACAGACCAATTCCATGGCCAGTAGGAGATTTTTCATGGTATAGGGTCGGTCATATACCTTCCACCGCCACACAGAGAAAAACTCTTCTATTGGGTTGAGGAAAGGGGAGTATGATGGAAGGCAAACATTTATTAATAGCTGGTTCATGTTGAACCATTCCTGTGTCAGGACACTGTGGTGAAAACTGATGTTGTCTCAAACTATGACATAGACAGGAATGTAAGACATCCCAAAGACCACCCAGAAATTTAAGACATCCCAAAGACCACCCAAAAATATAAGACATCCCAAAGACCACCCAGAAATGTAAGAAGATGTTGGGTGTTATATGTGTAGCCCTATGGGAAGTAAGGTTATAATTTAATTTGATGCATTCTTAAATAGAGTAAGTTTATACATAGTATTACAAGAATTAGAAGGAAGAAAACATTCATTGTGCTATCTTGTATATTATAGTGTATTTCATTAACGAGTAGTCTGGTAATATTATGTGGCCCATGAGGGATGTGAGTAGGATATGATTTGGTAGAACATAAATCATGGAGGTCTAATAAATTTAAATTGGTGGGATTAGGTTAAGTATAAATAAGTTAAGTGCAAACAGAAATAGACATACTAAAAATACACAAACAGTTCATTTACATTTAGTAGCTTACTGGAGTAAGAACTACAACACAGAAAGGAGATTAGATTGTAGGTACATATGGCCCCAATGTGGCATGACGGTGGAGAGCCCCACAATTACTTATGGCTGCACAAAGTGTCACATTCTGCCACCATGCAGGCCAGTGACTTTGCCAATCATGTTCCGGTCTCCTTCTCCTCTTCGTCAGACTGAACTGAGCTTCATCCACAAAAATATATTCATGGGATCTTTCCATGGAATCCAGTTCAAACAATCTCTGTGTTTGAATTGGAAACAAAATGTATGTGGACTGTAGAGTGTATACACTCCTGATTTACATACATTGCAATGTAATGCAGCTTCACACTAATAGTACTGTAAACAATCATCTGACACTGCTGATTCCTTCAAAATTTGCATTGTCTTCCAGAACTCGGTGCTGTATTTCACACAGTCTAATGGCATTGTTTTGAAGGACCATGTCAACTATGAGAGTCTCTTGCTGTTGGCAGCTCATAGGAGTCCTTCCACCCTCACGTCTTGCAATTCTTCAAAAAGGGAACGTGCAGTTATAAAAATATATATGCTGTAAAAAACAGTGATGGACACTGTAATGATTCAGACACACCAGTAATGATTCACAGACAGTGGAGCTCAGAGTGAGTGGACTTTAATGTGTGAACAATAAGTTAGTCTTTCAGGAGAATAACAAGATAAAAACAAGTTTGAGCTAAAGGACACAGAGTGAACAGGGGCTATTATGCCTAGGGACAAATCTGAGGATGGCCTACAGTCACGTTCCTCTTTCCCCACTCCCAAGGATGACCAGTGCCACAGCAGATACAGTCCAAAACAGAACTGACTGATTTAACAAACGGTGGTGGTATAGGCATCAGGGAGAGCACAGCCACAACGATAAACAAATCAATCTATAATATTAACAACTAACTAACCTATCTCCACCAAAAGAAAACAAAAGAAAATACAAACAGCTTACGTACCTCGCACGTACGTTCTCTTACCATCTTCCGAAAGAGACTGAAAACCCACGTCTTTAGAACCCACCTGTCCCCCACTGCCTAACCTCCCTTTTCTAAGAAAAAAAAAAAAAAAACCTTTGTCTTGTGTCTGTGTTTGTCAAAGTATTCCAGGGGCGCAATACAAAGGGGTAAATTGACGCTCAGTCTTATTGTGATCTCTGCTCATGGGGTATTAGAAATCCGACTGATGCACTGATTGTAAGTCGCTTTGGCTAAAAGCGTCTGCCAAATAACTAAATTGTAAATTGTAATTTTAACAGGAGAAAAAGAAATGTGAACAAAAAGGGCTCTCATCCCTACAGCTACCAAGACTGTTCTTTTAAATATTAATTTACAATACGCACAATCAACATCAATCTCATAACACTGAATCGGCGATCATTTGGCAGCACAGCATGTGTGGTATATAGTGACTATGAGGGGGGGGGAAGACAATACACCTATGGGTAAGACCCTCCATGAGATTTCAAATTGTTTCAAATATGTTTTTGGGGGTAACCAGTAGAGGGGCTGCCTGTTGATTGGGGGGATGTGCTGCCGCCAAAAAGGGGAGGGAGCTAGTTGCTTTTCCATATCATTACAACTAGCAACCGTGACGAAGCAGCAAGGTGTTTTGTGAGTTTTCTTTAAACACTATATTTCTCCACTCTTCAGGTATGCATTTTGTCTTAATTAATTGGTCACTAGATTGTAATTGCAACAAGAGAGACTTCGTTGTTTTTATTGTGTTTTCTGAAGGTAGTTTTCCGTAGAAAAGTATTGCTAGTCACGTTTACTAATTGTATACGAACATTGAGAGAAAACTTGGTTCGTTGTTAATCTGAATTAGGCATTGTGTGAAGTAACAACTTTAATAGTTGACTATTCTTGGTGTAATTTCTTTAATTTTGACTGAATGTACTGTGTAGTAATAAGATGCGCTAGTTGAATGTCGTATGTAACGAAACCTGTTTAATGTATTCTGCTAACAAATTAGTATAACTGAGTTACTTAGCGCTGTTTAGATTCGAGTGTCGCCTGTATTGAATTGTTGCGATGTTCTAGCCTGTCACAGTCAGTCTGCTAGTTGCGGTACAACAACGGTATAGTTAATAAGTTTGATAATGAGTAACAGCATGACTTTTGACACGTTTGACAGATTTTGTTTGCAGTGATGTACCTCTTAATTTATAGAATGTATTCACCTGTGTGATGTTCCCTTTTTGCGTTTGGTAACTTACATGCCCCATAACAATGGACTGTTAGAGGAAAAGAGAAGAGTATTGTAATTATTTTGTTTTATTTAAAAGAAATGAGTGCCTATGTTTGTGTTTTATTTTGTATATAGTTGCTTTTCCATATCATTACATCTGGCAACCTGACGAAGCAGCACGGTGTTTTGTGAGCTTTCTTTAAACACTATATTTCTCCACTCTTCAGGAGTGTAACACATGGTCTGGTTGGGAGCCATAAAAAAGACGTGAGTCAGCATCGGCTCCATTTTAAAGAAGTTGTGTCAGACTGCTGTCCAGTCACCAGTCGCCACCTGCAACTCAACATACTTGGAAAAACAAACCAAAGAGGGTGAACAGCACCACCCTCAGGGAAGGAGAACAGCACAAAAATCACAATGTCACTCTCTTATGACTCATAGTCATAACAGAGAGGTACCTACAGACACTAGATATCTCTAAACCAGTGTTTCTCAATCCTGTTCCTGGAGGACCCCTGCTCTGCACGTTTTCCATCTTTCCCTGCTCTACCTACCTGACTGAACTCATCAGTGGCTCTTTTGATTGGCTGAGCACACCTGTCACCTGTAATCAAGAGCATGTTAATCACACTAATCAGGTGTGTTTGGAGCAAGGATAGGTAGAAGATATGCTGAGCTGGGGTCCCCCAGGAGCAGGATTGAGAAACACAGCTCTAGACTAATGCCAATACTCAACACAGACTAAAGGACTGGAAATCGGCACTCTATGGCAAGAGTTTTGTTCCCTCTGCCGTAGCATCACTAAACAAAACACCCCAGTGACTATCATATGTAAAAGTGTCATGTATGTGTGCATAAAGGTGGTTGTATTCATTATAAATGTGTACGTACTTATGTAGTTATGTAACCTATGCTCTTATGTTTATGTATTTATGTAACCTACATGTTTATGTTTACGCACTTATGTACTTATGTATCCTTGGTGTTTTTGTGAGGCTTCGTACAGACTGTGACAACAAATAAATAGAGAATCTATCTATCTAACTTGAAGTTGCTGGCCCTCTCAACCTCAGCATCACCAATGTGGATGGGGAGGTGCCCACCCCCCTGCTGTCTCCTGAAGTCTACGATCATCTCTTTGGTTTTACTGACGTTGAGAGAGAGGTTGTTGTCTTGGCACTAGTTGGTTAGTGCCCTCACCTCCTCTCTGTAAGCTGTTTCACCATTGTCTGTGATGAGGCCCAGGATGGTCATGTCGTCAGCACACTTGATGATAACATTTGAACTGTGCTTGGCAGTACAGTCATAGGTGAACAGGGAGTACAGTAGGGGGCTGAGCACACAGCCCTGTGGTGCGCCTGTGTTGAGGATCAGTGACGATGAGGTGTGACTGCCAATTCTCACCACCTGGGGCCTGCCCGTCAGGAAGTCTAATATCCAGCTGCAGATGGAGGGTGCTAGACCAAGGTCAGCGAGCTTTGAAACGAGTTTTGAGGGGATGATGGTGTTGAATGCCGAGCTGTAATCGATGAAGAGCATTCTCACATAAGTATTCCCCTTGTCCAGGTGGGTGAGCGTGGTGTGTAACGCCATGGCGATGGCGTCCTCTGTAGCCCTGTTTGGTCTGTATGCAAACTGAAGAGGGTCCAAGGTGTCAGGAAGGGAGGAGCAGATGTGGGTTTTAACCAGTCGCTCGAAGCACTTCATGATGACTGATGTCAGTGCAACAGGGCAGTAGTTGTTTAAAAAGTAGGCTAGTGGTTTCTTGGGGACAGGGACTATGGTGGATGCCTTCAGGGAGGTGGGGACCACGGACTGACTCAGGGAGAGGTTAAAGATGTTGGTGAACACCTCCATCAGTTGGTCAGCGCACACTCTGAGAGCCAGCAAGGGATGCCATCTGGCCCTGGAGCTTTGTGGGGGTTGACCCTTTTGAAGGACCGTCTCACATCAGCCATTTCTTGGGTCGGCATGGTGGCCTTCCCTTCCACATGTGGATGCATGATGGGTGCTGTGTTGTCCACATCGAACCATGCATATGTAGTGCCCTCCTAAATTTGTTAAATTCATGTGTGAGTTTACAAATTTTGAAAATACATACAAATCCATTTGTGGTAAATTCAAAGGAATTTATTAATGTGAATTCATGTTGTGTGTAGATATGTACTTCTGTAATGCGGATTTCTGCCAATCAGATGCGAGGTGCTGACAGCTAATGAGATCGCTTGATTTTTTTTTTTTTTTCCGAGAAAGTTCGAGAAGGGAGGAGGACTGTACAAGTTGGCGGGGAGTTAAGATGAAAACATTAAAGCATTGTTTTATTTTTTTCTGGGACTGTGTGTTCAGTAGGAACTACATACAAAAGTCGAGGGTGTAGCTCACTAACGCTACAGGTTAGTTCTGTGCACCACTGGATTCCGCTAGCTGGACTACTCATGAACTGTTGGAGCAAGGAATGTGGCCATTCATCGCTCCAGAGGAACTTCGGCAGTCCCGGTTGTTGTGAGTGGAATAATTTTCACGCTACACCACCACTTCTCTATTGTTCAGGTTTCAATGAGCTCCAACGGAAGTGCGCCAACGTGGTCACTGAAACTTAACTAGTTATCCCAATGGGTTTGTATTTTTTTTCTGAGCTGAATTGTCCATTGGTGAAACTTTCATTGTGAAAAGCGGTTAAAAAAAGTTTGAACGGGAATAAATGTACAATTTGTTTTCAAATTTAAAATTTATTACAGTGTCCGAGTGGAATTTGATTGATAAGAAAATCTGGATAGAAATTGTCATTGTTTTAAAGCTAATGTTTAGTTACTGAACCCAGGGAAGTGTGTGTTGTTTGATACGGTTGATTTAGATGTGCATCCCACCATTTTGCGTTATCCCCTATCCAAGTAAACTTATGAGCCAGGTTATAGGTAGGAGGGCTACACATAAAAGGTGTTGAGCTCGTCTGGGAGTGATACTTTGCGCTGGGCAATGTCCTTGTTTTTCCCCTTTGTAGTCTGCGATGCAACGCATTCCACTCCACATGCTCCTGGGTCAGAGCTGTAGTAGCTGGACTCCAGTTTGTCCCTATACTTCTTCTTGGCATCCCTGATGGACTTCCGGAGGTCATATCTGGCTGCTATGTAGGCGTCAGGGTCCTCTGAGTTGAAAGCAGTGGTCCACGCCTTGAGTTTAACGTGAATCTCCTGATTGACCCAGGGCTTCTGGTTGGGGTAGGTCCAAACAGTGTTTTTAGGACAGCATCGCTGATGCACTTGCTTATATAGCCTATGACAGAATCTGTGTATTCATTGATGTTGCCATCCGCTGCATCCTCAAACATCTGCCAGTCAGTGGTCTCAAAGCAGTCCTGAAGGACCCCCTCAGCCTCTCTGTCCCATTTATAGATGACCCTGGTAACTGGTTTTTCCTGTTTCAGCTTCTGCCTATATGCAAGCAGCAGCAGCATGGAGCAGTGTACTGTATAATTGTTGATCTGTTGTGAATCCAGTGTGAAAAACCTGAGAGCTGTAAGTTCTTGACAGGTCCTTTGTTAAGCCTATTTCATTCTAATAAACTGAATGACCTACACACGCATCCAGATTCTCCTTCAGTCTGTGACACCTTGGACCTCACCAGTACACCGGCACTGCCTCTCACACTTGTATGTCCTGGTAGAAACTGCTGGATTCAGGATTTCCACCTCACACCCATTTATAGGGGCCTCACCTGAAGGATATGTTTCCTGCAGCTGCTGTGGTCCAGGTAAATTTTCTCTGTAAATGAGGCAGCAAACTCTGTTGCAGACGTTTCTCTTGAAAAAGATGAGCAAGGAACCATTAGACTGAAGCAGGGCCATTCATACTATTACCAAGTACAGATGCAGCTATTTGTTACTGACAAACAATATTGTGATTTTAACCTTTGGACAGAAAGGGAAAGTACTTCACATTTTGTGGAATGTGTGACACCAGATTTGGAATTTCTTGACAAAGAATTGGAATGTGCAATAGAGTTTTTTAAGAAATGTATCATTCCAGAGCTGATGGCCAAGTATTTTTCTGCTCCAAAACCAGCAGCAGCATTTGCTAATCATGGTCAGCAGTGATGTTACTGTCGTGATCCAGAAGTAGGGAGCATGTTGGTGTGTGCATCAGGTTTTTGTTCAGTTAAAAGGTTTCACCAAACTTGCCTTCACATGAAAAGAATTCCTTAACAGTGGATATGTCCCAGCTGCAGAAAAGTAATCAATTCACACAAAAGAATCAAAAACCAGTCAGTGGTGAGAAGATTTGAGAGGGAGTTAATGGCCCTGTTTTTTTAGCCTTCTCATAGCAAATTGATATTTTTGGGCACATACCTTTCCTCGACTTATATCTGCTGATTTCTGACTGCTGATTTCTTGCTATGTCTCTGCCTAGTGCCGCCACTCCCTTACTTACACACACACACACACACACACACACACACACACACAATTTGTGCCTAACATATGAACACTGATATAAATTAATAAACATACTGTTTCAAAAGAAGTGATAGTGTCTACTAGAAGAACTTTATTTTCATTATTCACTTGTACAGATATCAATTTACTACATTCATTTATTAATCATAAGTGTTTACATGTAATGCAAGAGATAAAATTGATAAATTGATAATTTTTTAAGGCTGTTGGGCATTTGTGTTTTTATGTTAAAATAATAAAGAGATAAAAACAAAGGTATCTGGTCCCAGTTGTCTTTACTGAAGTTCAATGATTCAGGCAAAACAGAAGTAAAAAAAAAGGTACTTTAAGTTGAGTTACTTTTTTTAAGACAGAGTACCTTTGCTTTTACTTTATACACCCCTGCACCTGAGACTGAAGCGAGTTTACTCTGTTTAACCCTCCAATGTCCTGTTCATGTCAATTTATGTGATTCATTGTTTAATTCTAAGAATGGGAGGATTGTATAGATATATGAATATGAACATGTGGGGATGCGTCATGAATGCGAGCAAGCATGTGAAGATATTTGTGTGTGTCTCCTCTGACCTTAATAACACATTCTGCTATGCCCCACAGGGCCAATAAAACACATCAGTTTCTCATCAAAAAGAATAAGTCACAAGCAACAAGAACTGTGAGAAAACCATTTTTTTTTACAGTTAACTATTTACAGTGCCTGCATGGAGAGCTCCAAGTGAAACCAGTTAGGGTCTGCAACATAATCTGCGCCTGTTTTGTTCTGCACAACTAGGCAAGGTAAGAAATACATACACTGTGACTGTAATCTGAACATACCTCGCATCTCCTCTATAGCTTCATTTAAAAAAAAAAAAAATGTTTTAAGAGTTAAGAGTTAAAGATGATTCTCATTTTAACAGAGATCTTTCACTCCCAGACCTAGAAGAAGAACAAATGCCTGAAGAACCAGCTTTTATGGACACTGAGGCAGGAGATGAGGATGGATCTGGATGTTCCCTCTGAGCAATGATTGTGGAAAACAATTTCTCTGTTTAACCCTTCCCACCCTTTGGTGGTGCTTATTTATCTACCTGTAAATGTCTACCAAGTACAGAGTGATGCAATGGTAACATAAATAATATTTATTATTTTTAAATAGTTTTTAAATTGTTTATTTTATATAATGTCTCAAAAGTATTATAACTTTGTTTCTGTTTTGTGCTTTGTTCTTTTCACTGTGCAGTGCTTTGAGACAATATAACTGGATAATGTCATGTTGCTAATAAAGCTTTTACTGCAGCAGTTCTGTCATTTACTAATTTTTCCTACTGTACATTCTAGACAGTAAAGATGACATTCACTTTTAGATAGTACACTGCCAAAAATGCACACATTTGACACTCAGCCAAAAAATGTCGAGTGGAGTTGTCGAGTTGTTTGACAAATAATTTTATTAAAATAATTTAAATAAAAGTAAATTCATTTAAATTGTGCAATAAATAACACTTTAATATAAATAGTTTAAATTATTAAATTAAATGGGAAAATTTCTGAAATTCTATGATGAATTGTTGACCTTTCAAGGCTACAGTGAGATCCATGGTTCATGTCCAAGTCTCTGTAGCTCCAACTTTAGCTTTGTTTTCTCCAACTCCATTTTTTTCTGTTTCTAAATTTAGCTTAATCTTTTGCAATGACAGCACTTTATATTGATTTTCCATTATTTGGCTCATGCTGATGTTCTTGCTTGGAGGATCCTTCCAAGTCTTGCTGCTTGAGCCACTTTCTTGCACATTCCCCACAGGTGGTACCTGGCTGCTGTTGTTGCTACCCAAATCATATGTATTAAGAAAAAAATAGCATAGGCATCATTTTTGCAATTGCAACATTTGGCCCCACCACTTTTGACAACTGAAAATTAAATCACACTACAGTGAATAGAAAGCTTCTCAAAAAAATGTTTAATCACCAGTTGATAGATGAAAATCAAACTGATACATGAAAATGAAAATCGTGTGTAAAGTCAGTCTAAGTGCTGAATGTTACAATGTAGCCATGACGCCACCCCCCCCCTTGGAAGCAATCAGCTTTGTTCCAGTGCATTATGTTAGCCATTCTTCTAAAATACAATGCATGTTTTTCTATTGAATGTCAAACGCTATGTCTAGCTGGCTTTTTTGGCTCTATTTGCCAAATCTAAATAAAAGAAGATGTTGCTGCGCTACAAAAAAAAAGTCGGATTTAACACTAGCAACTCTTTGTAACACGAGTTTTCTATGAAAGATGTGGTTGCAACTCTGTGAACTTACTTACCTTCACCATGTACTGCTTGGTCGTCACTCCCAGGGACTTCTCCATCTTGATTTTTTTCAAGGCTTGTGTTGTTCTGTCCAAGCTGAGCTGAGGAGAAGGCCATCTGAGGTGATGTATTTACTATTGCCAGGGGCAATGGCCTGCCGGTGACTCCGCTATCCCTCCTTCCAGGGATTCCCCAAAACAAGGGAGATTCATCGCTGTAATTTTTCAATAACTAATTATGTTGTTTTTCTTCAATTTGGTACTTGGACCTCTTCCGGTGGCTGGATTCTTACGCTTAAAGATCTCCCTCTTTGCCTCCTGCACGTCTTTAAACCGTTTCTGTACATCCTTAATGGTTCGGGCCACTGATGGATTAACACTTTTTCCATTATTGTGCTCCACACCTTGTGTATTTTATTGCGTTGTAGTCGCTGAATTTGCTCAGTAAAAGTCACGTTGCTGCATTATATCCTTCTAAAATGCAGATATTCCATGCCAAGGAAAACTGTGTCGAGCGCCCACTGTCGGCCATTTTTTCAGATTCGCTCAGTGTCTTACTTTACCCATAATGCAATGCGAATTAGTCTGTTTTACCAAAGACAGCTGTGAGCATGATGTTAGTTAAAAGCTAACAGTCAGGTGTTATCCATGGCCTGTTCTAATTAAAAGTGCCTGGATGAAATGTTTCACAACAGCTAAAAAAAAAAAAAAAGTCCAGTAAAAGTCACTGTCATCTTTCTCTTTCCCACTAACAGCCATTGTTATCCACTTTTTGTTCCCTTGGCCAAGAAGTAGTAGACCATGCCTTGCAAGTCTGAAAATGAAAGTCAAGCCCCACAGTGTAAAATCTGAACATCACTACTGTCATTATCTGAATCTTATTCTCACTAGGAATACCTGACTATTCACCACGACACAGATTGTTAATGTTCTGTGGTGTTGGGTTTTGACCTGTGTGTGTAGAGCACAGAATCCTAGTTAATGTTTAAATATATGTTGACAGGGTCAGGTTTCATAAAATACATTGAACCAACAGGATAAAAAACAGAGAAAGGAAGGAGAGAGAACAACTGTGTGTGTTTAGTTTATTTAGGGATTATTTCACAGAGAGAGGGGGAAATAGAAAGTGTGTGAAAGTCTATTGACTTGTTCAGTGTTGCGGAGTTTGCAT
Organism: Chanos chanos; assembly: GCF_902362185.1. Lineage (NCBI taxonomy): Eukaryota > Metazoa > Chordata > Actinopteri > Gonorynchiformes > Chanidae > Chanos > Chanos chanos. The sequence continues at coordinate 42,351,550 of NC_044503.1, forward strand.
AGTGATAAACCAGTCAGACCAGGTTGTTTTTCTCTGTTGATGTGTTGTTTGTTAAAAGGGGATATGGTCACTCTAACTCAGGAATCATAATCTTATGACAGACACAAACTGCTTATATTGGACCAGTTTATCTATCACATTCGTCAATTAAAACATGTTTAGCTGTGACTCTGACTTTAGACCAACTTCTCCTCAGTTTTCGTTTGATCTGTTGACACCTTCTTTTAACACATCCCAACTCCTCGTCATCAGTACACCCCTCCATCAAACTCATCTGGATGGACAGGTTTATCACAGGTTCATTAGATTCACTATCGCACTTTAAACCAGCCTCTCTCCAGTTTCTCCAGTTTTTCTCACTTTCATTTTCTCGTAACATTACCCTACCTTTCGTCATAAGTGAAAACACTGGACAGACAGCTTTATCAGGATCCAGGTAGTGCTGAGAGGGACAGAACGCAGTTAAAGACAGTCATAGCTTCATGTAATAAAGATTGATTCATAACATCCTGAATTGGTTGATTCATTTCCGGAGAGTTCTTCTGTTAGTAATTGTTTTGTTTTTATAAACACCGGAGTTCTCTCTTTGGCCCCTTTTTAAACACCCTTGTCTCAATCTACACACCAGTGATGGACTTCTCTGGTCTAATAGGTCTGCTCATCATTTGACTCACTATTCAGTCTTTAGTTCCACATGTTTCTTTTTCTCTGTTTACTCTAGACACCTTGTATGAATATGTCTGTTTTCTGAAGTTGTGACACGACCACATGAAATGTGTTTTAAAATTAAATAAATATTTAGCACCTCATTGTAAGGAAGAGGTTTAAAGCTTAAAGCCTTGCAAGGTTAAGCCTTTTCTGGGGGTTAATATATATATTGAAACTGTATGTTCTTGTTGTCAAAGCCACATTTTTTACAGGGGACCAAATATGCATTGACTTTTGTTTTATAATGTAACGGTGCCTTTAACAACCTTGCTGGCAATGCAAGGGGCGGAGCTTCTGGGAACAGGAAGGACAGCAGAAGTAAATCCAGGTTGGCCTGAGGAGGGAGAAGAGAGAGGCCCTAGGAGCAAAAATGGCAGTGTGAGGAGGGAAGAACTGTGTTTGGTGTGTTAGCGAGTAAATCCCAATATTTCAAATCCACAAACTGGACCCTATAAGACCAACTTGGCGTGCGGTATACCTGATCCAAAATCCAAGATCAAGAGGAACCTAAAAATTAGAGATTACTCTTCAGACTCTTGGGGAAACTTGGGAGGTCAGGCCTGCATGAGCCGGTGAGAACCAGCTGGTTATCTCTTTTTGGTTAATCGTTTTTGTTTTGTTTTGGTCTTGGCCTTCTGGACTTTCTGTTTTTGGAAAAACTGGAGAAGGGGGATGTATATATTGCTTGTTTGTTTGTTTGGTAGTATTTTATTGTGATGGTTTTGGTATTGTTTGTGTGAGGTGATGTGGTTTTGTGCTTGGTTTTTTTTTTGTTTGTAATTGCTTGTTCACCAGTTTGCACAATACAGTTTGTTGGGGGGAATATAAATTGACTGACTGGCGTTTGTAAGTATCCTTACAACTTCTAAGCAGATACAATGTATTTTCGCCGAACCTTTAGTGTAACTTCTAGATGGTAAGAAAGTCAGGGGGATTGTTACAAAGGTGTTTTTTTCAAACAAATATTTTAATATCAGAATAATGTAGACACTCCTTAACCATAGAGGATGATAATGCTTACATACTGAAACACAGACATTTTTAGATTCTGACTGTGTTGGAAATATACATAAAAATGGTCTAAAAGCACATATTTCATAGAAAAGGACATGTATAGAATAACAGTTCAGTAACCATCAGATCATTTTCTCATGTCAGTGTATCAGTATCAGTTTATCAGATCATATAAAAAACAGACAAGATCAGTACATCATGTGGAGCACAGTCAGATATTACTGTCCATCAGTGACAATTATACCACAGTCAGACATTACTGTCCATCAGTGATAATTATACCACAGTCAGATATTACTGTCCATCAGTGATAATTATACCACAGTCAGATATTACTGTCCATCAGTGATAATTACACCACAGTCAGACATTACTGTCCATCAGTGATAATTATACCACAGTCAGATATTACTGTCCATCAGTGATAATTATACCACAGTCAGACATTACTGTCCATCAGTGATAATTATACCACAGTCAGATATTACTGTCCATCAGTGATAATTATACCACAGTCAGATATTACTGTCCATCAGTGATAATTACACCACAGTCAGATATTACTGTCCATCAGTGATAATTACATCACAGTCAGATATTACTGTCCATCAGTGATAATTACACCACAGTCAGATATTACTGTCCATCAGTGATAATTATACCACAGTCAGACATTACTGTCCATCAGTGATAATTACACCACAGTCAGATATTACTGTCCATCAGTGATAATTATACCACAGTCAGACATTACTGTCCATCAGTGATAATTACACCACAGTCAGATATTACTGTCCATCAGTGATAATTATACCACAGTCAGACATTACTGTCCATCAGTCATAATTACACTACAGTCAGACATTACTGTCCATCAGTGATAATTACACCACAGTCAGATATTACTGTCCATCAGTGATAATTATACCACAGTCAGATATTACTGTCCATCAGTGATAATTATACCACAGTCAGACATTACTGTCCATCAGTCATAATTACACTACAGTCAGATATTACTGTCCATCAGTGATAATTACACCACAGTCAGATATTACTGTCCATCAGTGATAATTATACCACAGTCAGATATTACTGTCCATCAGTGATAATTATACCACAGTCAGACATTACTGTCCATCAGTGATAATTATACCACAGTCAGACATAACTGTCCATCAGTGATAATTATACCACAGTCAGACATTACTGTCCATCAGTGATAATTACACTACAGTCAGATATTACTGTCCATCAGTGATAATTACACCACAGTCAGATATTACTGTCCATCAGTGATAATTATACCACAGTCAGATATTACTGTCCATCAGTGATAATTATACCACAGTCAGACATTACTGTCCATCAGTGATAATTATACCACAGTCAGACATAACTGTCCATCAGTGATAATTATACCACAGTCAGACATTACTGTCCATCAGTGATAATTACACTACAGTCAGATATTACTGTCCATCAGTGATAATTACACCACAGTCAGATATTACTGTCCATCAGTGATAATTACACCACAGTCGGATATTACTGTCCATCAGTGATCATTATACCATGTCACACAGGGCATGGCAGGACTGAACTCTGACAGGAAATGATTCATTCATCAGATTATTTTATACATCCCTGAGAACCACAGAAATGAATATGTAATAATCTGAAGAGTCCAACAGAGAGAAAGAACATATTTAAACAATCTGTGTGTTTTTAGATATGACAGAGCAGTTAAAGATGACAGATTTTAAACCATCATTTCAAAAGAAAAACAACTCATTTCATTCACATATCAGGTATTTCATGCTAAAGAATCAGATGATTACATCATTAACAGGCTCAGCATTGACAGTAGTGTCTTCAGTGTCATTTTGACTCACGGAAAAACAATGAGGTTGGTGAGCAGTCATCTCATGGTCACTGTTTGGTCTTGTCTTGTCTACTCTTTTGTTACGAAGATACATAACAACAACAACAACAACAACAACAACAACAAGAACCCCAGGGGCTATACCAACCATAGTTTGATCACGTCTGCTACCAGTGACATCAGTGCTGTCCCCAGCTGAGGCCTTCTTATCAGGGTCTTTCTCTGTGGAAGAGAAAAGAGAACAGTGGCATTTCATTAGGCTCATTTAATAGGGTTCACTTTCATTGATAAAAGATGACATCACAGCTTGGTCAAACTGTGAGAAAAGTCCATTTTCAGAAGCACTGAAAGAACTCACTGTTTCCCATTTACACACGACTCGGGAAGAAAGATCTAAAATAAGTGAATAAATAAATTAGTTATCTTTATTGTTGCTATTGTAGGTGTAGTTCTAAAACACCCAAACAGTGATCTGTGTTGATGCTGGTCTAGGAGTTTGGCAAAATCACAAATACCTCATGGAAATTCAGAGCAATGTTCGTCAATGAACAATAACTCTAACATGCAAAATTACATTAATTTTATAGTAACAACTCTTTCTGGAAACTTCAGTTTACTGGGTAAAATGATAAATCTGAGTTAAAGATGATAAAACTGAGTTAAGATGACTAGTATGGTCTAAAACTAAAACAAATGGTCATACTTTAAGATTTATTAGGTCATAATTCCCCATACTCTTGTGGTGATAGAACCATGTCTCCCTATAATAAAATATTTAAAAAAAAATAATTCCCCATACTGAAAGCCTAGGCTACCGGGGAGGATTTTCTTTTGGGAAGGTTTCCATCCTGCTTATTAAATTGTTACCCTATTTTCTATTTTCCTCTGGTGCCCGGGTTGCCTATGTATTTTTCGATGTTGAAATAAATTGCATTTAATTTAGTCCTGTAGTTGCATGTTCCTTATTATGTTACTTTTTGTTCTGAAATTATTTTAAATTGTTTCTGTTGTAAGCGGGCGACTCGAAGCGGACTATGACTGAAGGACAGTTTTTTTTCTTTCTCCTCTCTTCCCTTTTTGCCACAGTCCTTCCTCTGAGGCGCAAGATGCTAAAGGGACTTTATTTATTTATTTGCCGTTAACCGAACAAGGAAACAATACATCTATTGAACGAATCTGGTCTGGAATAAGTTTCTTTAAATAAATGAATTGAAGTGTTGAATAGTTTGTCGTGCTTGGTTTACTCTACTTAAGGCCAGTGCAAGTGTTATCTTATAATTTTATTCATCTATTCATTTATTTATTTTTACCGCTCTGTCTGAGTGGTGGTGGATATCACCTGGCGCCTGAACAATTAAAACTTTTCCACTACCACCACACTCTCTATTAACCCAGTTCCACATCTGTGTCATTAACAGGAGAGACTATGATCAGAGAAACTATGATTTGACTACATACACTGATTCCACTGATTCCCCCCTCTTTATAAACCTCACTGTTTCCCAAAGTCGTTGCCAAGTCTATACTTGACCATGTGTATTCTGAGCACTCTGTATTTATCTAAGTATCATTCGTAGTCTTGTCCCAAGTGTTATACTGAGTCTTAGTCCTGGTTTACATTCCAGTTTAAGTTTGCCGTTTGCTTTTCTGTTTGTTTTCTACTTAGTTTGGGAAAGTGTTGGAATCTATGTTTCAGTTTTGTATTCGCCTGGTTCTGATTAAAAATACATTTCTGCACTTGCATCCAGTTTTCTGGTGACTTTGTGACATAGACCCAGAAACTCAATCATTCACATGGCTTTAAACATCCCTGAGATAATATTATTAATAGTTACTACATAAATATATTATTAATAATTTAAAATATAATTAAAAAAAATGTTTTCCTAAAGGAGTTTATGTAACAGAAGTGGATTTAAATGGAGAAATAGATTAAAAATATTGAACTTAAGAGGGACCAGTTCAGTAAACTGAAGCAGGTAGTCAAACGGGTTATGTAAACTGTGTATCTGATTTAAATCCATGCTTCATTTAATGGCAATCTAACATGAATAAAAATATTTGAAATAAGAGCTAGTCACTCATACAGGTATAATGTGAAAAACAGTTTAACACAGTAATGTCTCTGTAATGCCATTACTTACCAGACACTATCAGAGTGACTCTGCCTGTTATTGCTGGATCATTCTCAGTTTTGTACATGGTCACTCCGTACTCTCCACTGTCACCCACAGTCAGATTCCACAGTTTTAATGAACCAGTCAAAGTGTCCAATTTGATTCTGTCTTTGTATTTAGCATCAGGAGTGATATGGCTCAGAGCTGAGGAAACTATTTTTGTGTCATTAAATTTCCACCAGACGGCTCTAAGTGGTTTATCAGCTGGACTGATGGTGGTGTTGAACCAAACACTTCCTCCTACTGTTCCATTCACAGGTCCAGGAGACAAAACCACATCACCACCCAAACACACACCTGAGGAGACAACACCACATCACTACACAAACACACACCTGAGGAGACAACACCACATCACCACCCAAACACACACCTGAGGAGACAACACGATATGATTATTTGGTGAGGCTTATATTGGTTGGTTTTGAATACTGAGGGGGGTTACAACTCCCCCATCGCCCTCACAGTTTACGCAGTCTTCAGAATGTAGGATTAAACACATACAGTTGAAAATGACAGTGATGTCACTGCACAGGTTAACTGTGTTGGAGAAATGGAAGAAGGCCTCTGAATGTTGAAGAGGGCCTCAGTATACCAAAAAAGGGAAAATGCAAGGTCAGCAAAACATAAAGGCAACATGAAAAGGGTAAAATCTACGTAATAGTGACAGGGAAGTATAAGTAATGGCCAGGGTGTAGTTGCTTGGATGGACTAGCTCATCGCTTGATAGTTAACACCTGCATTAAGGGTAAAGTATCTGAGGTGAGACTGGGGACATGGTTGAGTATCCGAGGTAAGATGAGGACACGGTTGAATATTATTTTTTTTCATTTAACCAAAAAAGGACACTTCGGAAATAGTGGTGTATGGAATAATGAATTCTGGGAAAATCTGGAGAAAATTCTGGAAGCGAATGGGTTGGACCATGCAAAAAACGGATGATGTAAGGGATGTTACCATACAACTGTGTTATGCGTTTATTGGATACATAGGTTTAGCATATTGATAAAATTTTGGATATAAGTGAATGATTTTCTGTATTAGATTTAGTCACTCCCTGGGACCTGACTCAGTTTGTTGCATTTTGCTCACCACTGAATGCATAAACTTCCACTGCATCGGACTCCTGAAGACTTTGACTGCTTTTTGAAACTTAGAATTCATTTCAAACTCAGCATAAGAAGTACAGCATTTAGTGTGGAGTAGGGACTCAGTTGTATCTGGCCCTGACCTGGGAGTCTCTCCCACAACTGTACAAAAACATACTAAAAATAAATAAATAAATAAGCAGAGCTACCTGAGATCAGAAGTAAAATTGGGATCATCATGGGCACTGAACGCAGGTCTGACAGTGACATGCTGCGAACATGGAAATACGTCATTGTTTTGCTCTCAAAAAACAAACAAACAGACAAAAACACACTGAGTTATTTAAACATATATGTGCACGATTCAGTCTTTCCTTTTTATTTCTTTTCCAGAACATAAACTTGACAAATATATGTAGAAATTGTCTGCAGACCGCAAACAAAACATGAAATTCTCACATAATCTCAACACTACCATACACACACACACACATTAATAATAATAATAATAATAATAATAATAATAATAATAATAATATTTATTTAGAGCCCAATATCACTATTTATAGTCTCAAAGGGCTTTACATGTCTATAACAAAGTCAAATCAAAATTAGATCATGCATAAATTCGAGAAAATAGAAAAATCTTTAGTTTTGTTTTAAAGGTATTGCGAGAGTTTGCTTCTCTAACTTCTTTAGATAAACCATTCCAGAGGAAGGGAGAGCGGTAGGAAAAGGCTCGGTTGCCAGCGGACTTCTTTTTAACTCTTGGAATGACTAATAATCCAGAATCTTGAGAGCGCAGGGTGCGAGGTGGGTTATAGGGTGTAATTAAGTCAGACAGGTCGGAAGGCGCAAGCCCATGTAAAATTTTATATCTTAATAAGAGGACCTTAAAATCTGCCCTTGCATGAATTGGGAGCCAATGAAGGGGAGCCAGGACAGGGGTAATGTGATCAAACTTCTTCGTTCGGGTCAGAATTCTAGCAGCAGCATTCTGGACCAGCTGAAGACTATTGGTACTAGAGGCAGGCAGGCCAGAGTAAAGAACATTGCAGTAATCGAGGCGAGACGTGACGAATGCGTGAACAATGGTTTCTGCATCAGCCATACTTAGAAAGGGCCTAATTTTAGCAATGTTACTGAGGTGATAAAAGGCAGTTTTGGTTGTGTTCTTGATATGAGTGACTAGCGAGAGACTAGAGTCAAAAATTACACCAAGGTTTTTAGCTGAAGAGTTTTGAGAGATGATGCAGTTGTCAAACTTTAGGGTAAGATCACTAAAAAGATGATTATGTGTAGAGGGACCAATGACCAGCATTTCAGTCTAGCCTGCATTAAGCATCAGGAAATTTGAAGACATCCAACCCTTAATAGCACAAAGACATGCCTCAAGGCTACCCAATTCAGAGCGGTCATTATGCTGGATAGGTAAGAAAATCTGAGTATCGTCAGCATAAAAATGGAAGTTAATGTTGTAACTACGAATAATGTCACCCAAAGGGAGCATGTAAATAGAGAATAGAAGAGGGCCAAGGACTGATCCCTGAGGAACACCATAGTTAAGCTCACGGTATTCAGAGGTCACATTATTATAGTGGACACACTGCTTTCTCTCAGAGAGATAAGATTTAAACCAAGAGAGCGCCAGGCAACGAATGCCAATTTGGTTTTCCAGGCGCTTTAACAATATAGTGTGATCGACCGTGTCAAATGCTGCACTCAGATCAAGCAGAATAAGAACAGAAGTAGCACCAGCATCCATGGCTAATAAAAGATCATTAGTTACTCTAGTAAGCGCAGTTTCAGTAGAGTGAAAACACCTGAAGCCTGACCGAAATATTTCAAACAGACCGTTAGAGGACATATGGGCTATCAGCTGAGCAGCTACAATTTTTTCAAGTATTTTTGAAAGAAACGGGAGATTAGAGATCGACCTATAAGTATTTAAGGCTTCAGGGTCAAGATTTGTTTTTTTAAGTAAAGGGTTGATCATGGCTGTTTTAAAAGAGGAGGGTACAACACCAGATTTAAGTGACATATTTAGAGTGTTTAGGATTGTTGGGCCAAGAACCGAGAAAAGCTCCATGTAAAGTTTAGCAGGTAACGGATCAAGGAGGCAAGAGGCTGGTTTAGCATAGTGCACCAATTTGGACAGTGCGTCTAGAGAGAGAGGGTTAAACTGAGTTAAAGGGTGCACATCCTGACTAATCTTAGGCGCAGTAACAGAGAGTGTGCAGGCAGTCTGATTTGATAAATTAATTTGAATATTACGACGAATTAAGTTTTTTTTTTGCGAGAAAAATTCAACAAAATCCTTTGCAGTAAAAGGGCTACATTGAGGGGAGTGATTCTGGGTAAGTTTAGATATTGTATCAAAAAGGAACCTGGGGTTACTTTTGTTAACATTAATTATTTTCGAGTAATACTCGGATTTGGCTGTGTAAAGAGCGCGTTTATAATCTATCAGGCTGTCAGGCCATGCAAGGTGAAAAACCTCTAGTTTGGTTGTCCGCCAGTTTAGTTCGAATTTCCTACACACCTGCTTCAGCGCGTGGGTTTCATTATTAAACCAAGGTGTTAAGTGTTTACGTCTATTTTTTATAGTTAATGGTGCTACCATATCGAATACTTTACGAAGGGTAGCATTTATGCTGTCCGTCAAGTCGCTCAAAGATCTTTGCTGATCATTGAAAGAGTTGAGAGCAGTAGGAAGCAGATCAGCGAGCGCAGCAGTGGTGGAAGCATTAACGCTACGGCAGCTACGAAAAGCGGTATCGACAATTGGCGTCAACGGAAGAGTTACTTGGAAAGTCATAAGAAAATGGTCTGAGAGGGCAGCGGAGTAAGGAGAGACGACAACGTGAGAGATATCTAGTCCGCGAGCTAGAATAAGATCTAAAGTGTTGCCATTGAAATGACTTGGTTCGTGGACATATTGGTTAAAGCCAAATGTGTCTATGATAGCAGTAAAAGCTTTATTAAGTGAATCAGAATTGTTATTGATGTGAATGTTAAAGTCCCCCAGGGTCAGCATTTTATCCACTCTAGTAAGAATAACAGAGATAAATTCAGAAAACTCATCTAGAAATTGACTATAGGGTCCCGGGGGACGATAGAGCACTGCTATGAGAAAAGTTGAGGCAGTACCGTATTGCTTCAAGGAGAGTAACTCAAAGGAGTCAAAATTAGGTAAACTAATGGTGTTAGGAGTAAATTTAGTATTATATATTAGAGCTACACCCCCACCTTTCTTTGCTGCCCTAGCAGCACAGGAAAAGGAATAGTTAGAGGGTGAAGCTTCATTTAAAGGGAGAAAAACGTCTGGCTTTAACCAAGTTTCACACAAACCCATCATGTCAAGGCTAAGATCACTGATCAGGTCACTAACAAGCAACGCCTTAGGTGACAGCGATCTGATATTGATAAACCCTAACTTCAGCTTAACCGGGCTAAAGTAATCATATCGGAGGAGGGAGTCAGTTGAATTGGAACTAAATTGCTACGAAATGTGGTCTGACTCTAGACCGAAATGAGCTACGTGGGCGTAAAAATACAGTAATGGGAAAAATGTCACTACTAGCTGTATATATAGTCATATTAGTCTTAACATTATGATGTTCATTACGATGAACATTATTCGTTAGAAGGATACTTAGAAGGGGGCGACGGTTTTCTCGTTGTTTCTGTTGTCTCTGCCTGACCAGTGCTCCAGCTCTTTTGCCTCGCTTCCTTCTTCGGCGCCGTTCACGAGGTGTAGCAGGTCGGCTAAACAATTTCAATCTAAACAAATGGAAGTCCGCTGAGTCCGTTGAACAATTTTTGGCTATAAAATGCGTATCCATTGTAGATCAAGGTCTGCCTACCGTAGGTGATCATAACGTTCAAAATGATAGTGTTCTTGCATAAAATAGTGCGAATAAATTAACAAAAAAGTTCAATTTAAGACAGAGCTCAGAGGACAGCCATCTTGACGGCGCGTTACATCTCTCTCTCTCTCTCTGTATATATATATATATATTGTTGCGTTATCTGTTCTGTTTTCCATCTCAATAAAACATCACGCAGAAAATATAAAGTCTACTTTATTCTCTCTCTCATGTCACTTACACGCAGTACAGAGCAATTATCAGTGGTCACTCCACTTTTATAGTCGACGTCACAAAAGGACGTATTGTACCTAATACATGAGAACAACCAAAACGTGGTCGTAAACTATATAACATTGTGTACATATAGTGCAAAGGAATTATGTCTTACAGTTTAACAAACAAAACAACAAATGCTGCAGCTGATGAGAACATATAATGTAACATATATATATATATATATATATTAATGCGCCTACATTTTATCGCGTTGCTCCAGCTTTCGCTTTCAGTTTTCGGACCCTTCGTTTAATGACAGTCTGGTCTAGTGTCATACGTCTGTAAAAATACAAAGATGAAGCTCTGTTACATTGTAGTCCAAATTAAGTTTTATTTCATGATTTTCCAGGCGTGAGCATTATCAAGTTTATTCAGTTTATTAAATATCGACTGTATCGAACACTGACCAGGGAACGAACTAGGGAAAGGTTGACGCCAAACTCAGGTGATGGCGCACGCCCCCTCAGTTTTCAGCATTTAAAAAAGAAAGTCAGTAATGCAATATAGCTAATACTCTTTGTTTTAAAAATTTCTTTACAAGTTGTAAAGTGTGAGTGGTCTACGGAGACAAAAAGGCCAAACAGTCATGGTTTGGTCAAGCGTTTGGAGTTGCTCACTAGGCTGTTTCTACAAAACTGCGCCGCGTTAAAAGTAGTTGTCGACAAAAAAGGATCGCGTTTTTACAGTCCGTTTTAAAACGGCCTTCAGTCGGGGAGAGACTAAAACATTCTTCTAAATTTGGTAAATCAAAGTATAAATTACCTCTTCACAATCATACATGAAACTAGCATTGAGGACAAATGTGTTGGTGTAGGCTGTGTGGTTACGGAACAGGTCTGCATAAGATTCTGACAAAGAAATCAAATCACTGAATTTCCCTTGCGGTGATAACTAATAAAGGTGTAAGGAACCCAGCCGTTATTACCGCACAAAGATCTATCTATCCATCTATTTTTTTCTTGCCTACAAGAATCGGCATATGCTTTTCGCCTTCACACCAGTTTATTGTATTCATGTGTGGTCAGCAGGGGCGCTAGCTGCATTATCTACAGTAAATGCGTACATAACAGCCCGATGCAGTCCAAAAGCGGTTCGAGAAAGTGGCAGCAGCGGAGTCATGTGATATTTACCTTTTATATTTTAACAGTTTACCCCCTTTAAATGTATTAAACACTTTAGATTATTTGTTTAATTCTGTGCACGCAACACAATCCGGAATTAAACAGGCAAACAAACAATTAAAAAAATTATAATATCTTAAATTGCAGGTGTGCTCTCTAGGGTTGATTCACAGCATATTAGGTACAGTGAGTAATAACGCCTGTGTTTCCGCGTTTTGTAGTAGCATGTCACTGTCAGCCCTGCGTTCAGCGCTCATGATGATCTACATATGCCCTCCATGTACTCTTCGTGGTCAAATCACCTCAAAAGTATGTTTTTCAAAAGTATTCTTAGTAGACACTAAAAATCTTTTTAAAATGTTGGTGGATTACAAACGTGGATGAATTACAAATGACACAACAAATGAAATTCATTATAGAGAATCCCATGCTCAGTATATTGAGTATTTATGTGAATAAAATTAATTTCTTCAGTTTCGTAATTTATGTGAATTTATGTGAAAAAAACAAAAACTTAATAAACAGTAAAGCTTCTATAGGAGATTAGAGAGCAGTGGAAAGAGAGGGATAAAAAAGAGGACATCTGTTAAAATCGCTAAGGTGGAAGTGATCCAGCCAAAGTAAATGTTCCTCTTGCGTTTTCATAAAAAGCGAGAAGTGATTTGACCACGATTTGCTACGACAAAACGCGGAAACACAGGCGTTATTATTATTTTTTTTACTCTCAGAAATACACACTATAAATCATTTAAAGGCTATGTACTGGATTCGGATTTTTCTCCATCTTTCTTTTTTTATTCCTTACCAAAGCATAAACTCGGCAGAAATATATATGAATCGTCCCCAGGCCGCAAACAAAACCATGAACTTCTCACATAATCGTCTGAACACTACAACACACACACATATAGGACTACGTGCACTTACATTTTATCGCATTACTCCAGCTTTCGCTTTCGGTCTTCGGACACTTCGTTTAATGACAGTCTGGTCCAGTGTCATACGTTTGTAAAAATACAAAGATGTAGTCCAAATTAAGTTTTATTTAATGATTTCTCCAGGTGTGAACATTTCAGAGTTTATTCAGTTCATTCAATATCGACTGCAAGGAACACTGGTAGCCTACCTTGAACAATGACCGACGAACGAACCAAGGAAGGGGTGGCGCCAAACTCAGGTGAGGGCACACGCCCACGCAGTTTTTAGAAGTAAGAGAGAAAACCTTTAATGGAGCAATTACTCAGCTATTACTCTTTGTTTAAAAGTTTTAAAATGTGAATAAATTATGGAGACAACAAGGCCAAACAAACATGGTCTGGCCAAAGGTTTGAAGTTGCCCCAAACGCTGTGTTTCTGGGCCGCTTTATACTTAGCTGCAGACAAAAGAGAATGTATGAGGCAAACTACATTGTGGTTGATGAGGTCTGGCCAACCTAATCAGGATGTGATGTCTGTGTATGGGTATGTGTATGAGGATGTACATTAGTGACTCTGTGATGCTGTGCTGAAATACCTTGTGATTGTGAGTCTGTGATGTTGTGATGAAATGTCTTGTGATGATCGCTATATTATGCAGTTTCCCCCACCGAGTCAGTGTAAATTTCTTTTGTGAAACAGTAATTCACATTTCGGGCGGCATGGTGGTGCAGTGGGTAGCACTGTCACCTCACAGCAAGAAGGTCATGGGTTTGATTCATGGCTGGGTGGCCAGGGTCCTTTCTGTGTGGAGTTTGCATGTTCTCCCTGTGTCTGCGTGGGTTGCCTCCGGGAGCTCCGGTTTCCTCCCACAGTCCAAAGACATGCAGGAGACACGCTCTAGGTATGAATATGTGAGTGAGTGTGTCTGCCCTGCAATGGGTGTTTCTTAGTAATAATACATGCAGCTTGCCACGCTATCATAATAAATGTACGTTTACACCAGCTACTACGCAGAACTTTATCAATAATCTCCCAGAGTTATCAACTTTGACTGGAACAATGTCACACCCCACAGAACTTGATCAGGCAACTGAATCTTTAGAGTTAACATTCCGCAACACCTTAGATAATGTGGCCCCACTTAAAAGGAAAATAATCAGAGAGAAAAAACTAGCTCCCTGGTATAATGAGCACACACGCGCCTTAAAACTTACGACTCGAAAATTAGAACGTAAATGGCACCAAACTAAATTGGTAGTATTCCAGTTAGCATGGAAGGAGAGCCTCCTGAGCTATAGAAAAGCTCTTAGTGCCGCTAGATCAATGTATCTCTCCACCCTAATAGAAGACAACAAAAATAATCCTAGATTTTTATTTAATATCGTATCAAAACTAACTGGGAATAAAAGCACCTCGGAAACAGGCACACCATCAATGTTCAGTGGCGACGCATTTATGAACTTTTTCAACAGCAAAATTGAAAATATCAGGCAAACAATCCAGGCTATAAATTTTAAACCAGATAATTTGATCACTAACACTGTAGATAACAATATAACTATATCAGATCAGCGATTAGAATGTTTTATTCCCCTTCAGGCGACCGAATTGACCTCACTAATTTCTTCATCAAAATCACCAACTTGTGTACTAGATCCCTTACCTACACGTTTCCTTAAGCAGATACTGCCAGTAGTCATCGAACCGCTTCTAAAAATAATCAATTCCTCCCTTAGTACCGGCTATGTACCTAAATGTTTTAAACTAGCAGTTATCAAACCCCTAATTAAAAAACCTGACCTTGACCCCTGTTCATTGTTCAACTACAGGCCAATATCTAACCTCCCCTTTATCTCCAAGATCCTAGAAAGGGCTGTAGCACAGCAGTTATGCTCATACTTACATAAGAATAACATCCATGAACTGTATCAGTCAGGATTTAGGCCTCATCACAGCACAGAGACAGCACTGGTTAAAGTTGCAAATGACCTCTTACTGGCCTCTGATCAGGGTTGTGTCTCCTTGCTTGTGCTGCTTGACCTCAGTGCAGCCTTTGACACCATTGATCATACCATTCTCCTTGATAGACTACAAAATGTTGTTGGAGTTAAGGGAACGGCCCTCTTATGGCTTAGGTCCTACCTGACTGATCGTTATCAGTTTGTTGATGTAAATGGTGAGTCCTCTGCACATACTGAGGTAAAGTTTGGAGTCCCACAAGGTTCTGTTTTAGGCCCACTGCTTTTCTCTTTATATATGCTACCTCTAGGTAATGTTATTCGTAAACACGGTATTAGCTTCCACTGCTATGCTGATGACACACAGCTGTATGTCTCAGCGAAGCCAGACGAGAGACACCAACTTAACAAAATTGAGGAATGTCTAAAGGATATTAGGCACTGGATGCTTACGAACTTTCTCTCACTCAACTCTGAAAAAACAGAAGTACTTGTACTAGGATCACATGCAGCTAGGAGTAAGCTTTCCGATCACATAGTTACTCTGAATGGCCTTTCTCTTTCATCAGGTGCGGCAGTAAAAGATCTTGGTGTAATTATTGACCCCAGTCTTTCATTTGAATCTCATGTAGATAATATTACCAGGATATTATTGATTATAAAATCTTACTATTAACATATAGAGCATTAAATGGTCTTGCGCCACAATACCTGCGCAAACTCCTGGTCTCTTATGATCCACCACACCAACTTAGATCAAAAGGTGCAGGCTATTTGTTGGTACCTCGAGTTATGATGGCTACAGCATGGGGCAGAGCCTTCTCTTACAGAGCCCCACAGTTATGGAATAGCCTCCCAATTAATGTTCGAGACTCAGACACAGTCTCTATGTTTAAGTCAAGGCTGAAAACTTATCTGTTTAGCCAAGCCTTTTGCTAATAGCTCTTCACTAGGCAAAGGAGCAGATCTGGAGGGTTCTTGGGCATAGATTGTTTGGTGCACTGGGATGTTTGGATGCTGTCGCCCCCCAACTCTAACATGTTCACTCAGGTTTGTTGACTGTGGAGTGGGTGGCTGCCTTGTGTCCCAGAGTGCCATCATGTCCATATTACCTTCTAGCTCTCCCTTTTAACTATGCTGTACTAGTTAGTCTTGCTGGAGTCCCTGCCTGCACTCGGCACACGATGTATATTTACCTTTACCATTATGTGGAAATGAACATCTGACAATGTGTCTCTCTCTCTCTCTCTCTCTCTCTCTCCCTCTCTCTCTCCCTCTGTCTCTCTCTCTCTCTCTCTCTCTCTCTCTCTTTCTCTCTCTGTCGAGCCACACATGCTACTCCTGAGACACCAGTGATCCTGACTCCTCCCGCCCTGTGGACTGATCCATCCTGGTGTTATCATCTTCCATCCCCCGTCAGCCTCCTGTCAGCATCGCCATCCCCTTTGTTCATGCCCCAATTTACTTTCAGTTGTAACTGCCCACGTGGTCGGCACCTATTGCACGCCTGTCTGGCCAAGGAGGGGTCTCCTCTCTCTGTGGTCCTCCTCAAGATTTCTCCCATTTTCCCATTTCCCTCTTGGGTTTTTGGGGAGTTTTTTCTTGCCCGCCATGAGGATTAAGTCAGGGGGTGCCGTCATATTTTGATTTGACTGTTGTGGCCTGTAAAGCCCTTTGAGACTGTAAACAGTGATATTGGGCTCTAAATAAACTTGAACTTCAACTTGAACTTGAACTTTCTCCACCTTTCACCCTATGAGCGCTGGGATAGGCTCCAGCACCCCGCGACCCTAATCAGGATAAGTGGCTTAGATAGTGAGTGAGTAATTTACGTTTCCCTAGCGAACTGCAGTAACGTTAACACATCAAGAATCACGAACGCAGCATCACTGAAAATGTTGCTGTCAGTGGAACTATTTACAATATGAAACAATTTTTTAAAAAATTTTTTTAAAACATTTTTTAGTTTCTGATTATTCAATGTCTTCTAGTTAAAGGGGTGGTGGCAGTTCATAAAACATAGTTTATGTTATGACCCTGAGTCATAAGAGGGTACTATTTTGTGTGCTGTTGTTTTTCTCCCCCTGCCTGTGTGTGGTGCTGTTTCCTCCCCTGTCTGGTGTGTTTTCCCCATATGTCTCTCTGTCTGTTTAATGTGTTGCTTTGCAGGTGGCGATCGGGGATTGGCCCACAGCCTGACGGCACCGGTTTTAAAAAAATGCAACATCCAGATGCCAGTTGCCCCCCCTCGTTTGTCCTGGCCAATTTGACCGTGTCTTTTCGTGTGTGGCTCGATAACTTGTTGTGTGTATTGTTCAGAGATATTAGTTGTATAGATTGTAAAGCTTTATTTGTGTGTTTGTGATTTTTGTTGTGATAGGTTCTAGTAGTGGTTCGTTGTACATATTGTAAATAATTTTCGCATGAACAGTTTGGGTAGTGGTAGGGGGTATGAAGCCATTTATGTTCGTTCTTCTTTTCTCCTGTTTTTCGTTAGGGAGTTAGGGAAGAGTTCTGTATTTTCTTTCTCTTTTATTTTAGGAAGTGGCTTAGTTAGTTTGTAAATTATAGATTGTTTTGTTTGTTGTTTTGGCCGCGCTCACCCCCGAAGCTTTTTACTACCACCTCTGTAAATAAATCACTTTTTGGATTGTATTTGCTGGCACGGGTCATCACTGGGAATAGGGAAAGGGGAGTCACGTTTGTTATGCTTGGTAACCCCTAGGCTGGGCATAACAGTTTAGTTAGTTAAAAATGAAAAGAGAGAGAGATGAAAAGTACAGTATGAAGATGTGGAAATATAGTTCATGATTAATTATATGCCAATATTAAACCAATCTGATGCTTTGAAGATACAAAAGTTACATTGCCAACGCAACTTAGGGTACAAAATACGACATTTGCCCTGTTTGGCACGTCTTCTGGTCTACTTTCCGAATACAGGTACAGAGACAGATAATTTTGATGGTTGAACAGATACAGATAATGACATCTCGGTACACTTCTAGTAGACAGGTAATGAATAATAGTCCCAGAGCTGATTTACATATATGCACCGCATACCCATTTCATCTCATACAGTCCTAAGTCAGGTAAACAGGATATATCATTAGATGTCACAAGAAAATACGCCTGCTTGTTGTCTTTACAGACATCTCTATTTGGGCAGACTTTGTAGACTCTTTATTGTTACGACATAGGGACAAGCTCTCTCTGTAAAGGGTAACCTTTGAAGTGACTTCTGTAGACACAAATATATCCAAGTCAATAAATAAGCTGTTTTCTTCTACTGCTCTGGCAACAGAATAACTAAAACTTAGCAGGAAAAGATGGAGTCTTTCAATGGCAAAATTGGAGCAAAGGAAGTGCAAAAGCTGAGATATGTTTGATGAAGCAGATGGCCACCAAATAGACTTTGATAGATGTTTTTGTAAGTTTTATATCTGTCATAGACATCTCATGAAGTGTTGGTGTTTGCTTTCAAACCTTATGGTGCAGACTCTTATGAGGGGACCGATCTTCATAATCAAACACAAGTATTGGGTAAGATTATAATGCTTGATATTCAGGTTTCTCATCGGGGAAGAGTTCTACCATTTTCTCTTGATACTCCATAATCGAAAAACTGAGTTACGCAATTTAACGTCACAGATACTTTAGGAGTACAAAGTAGCTCCACAAAGTCTTTCAACTTGACGGAGTTGCCATTCCTCATTTCCTCTATCAACAATTTTTTCATCAGTCATAATGAGGAGAAGTCTCAGGAGACACCAGCTTTGTGCTTCTGGGCTGCCTAACTTTACAGCTTTCATATGCTTCTGAGGGGACATCAGATCCCTCATGTCTGAACTGTACCAATCCTCTGTTAAGCTGTGTAAAGAATTTCTTTACCTTTACTAAGCATCTCAAGTACAGAGCCACATATGACACTATCCCTTCAACGAGGTCATGACCTATGCATGGTCGAAGACCCGACTGACATACATGAAAACACTCATGAGGATTGAAAACAGAATCAACTTTCAAACTACTCACCACAGTTGCATCACTTTCTTGCAGAAGTTCAAATGGCTCCTTGTAACTCAGAATAGTTCACCCACATTATGCTCAAATCATCACACTAAGGTTTTGATGTAGCACAATATTTACAGTTGTATGAACGGGTGCTACAATTCTCTGTAAAACCCCCTACACAGTGAGACATAATTCATCACCAACTGTACATAAGACTGTTGCTTTTATCACCTGATCTGACATCACAAGTCCAGTTACTTCTGAGTCTCTGATATCACAAAGCATTTTGAAAAGAATTTGTCATGGCCAAAGTACCTAAAGTCTCTGTTGTAGTGCAAAAGCAGAAACTGAAGACTGTCAATACACAGCATATAACATGGATCAAAGTCACCATGTGTAAAGTTGTCTTCCAATATTTTGCCCTGTCAGATATGTCAAAGAACACCTCTTGAAATGTGGCACTAAGTGGTTTTTGCACTCTTGCCAAAGAGTAGGATCATTCAGTATTGCCAGCAAAGTTTCCTTAACAGGAATGTACTATATTCTGTCTCTTTCTGTAATTTTCATTTACCACCAAAAAATATTGTGAGGATCTACACAGGATTATCTTTTTCTAAAACAACAACGACAACAACAACAACAAAAAAAACCTTTCTGGTATGTTCAGTCAGTAGATGTGAACAACAAAGTAGAATGTAATCACACTGTCAATTTCTGCTTTAGACAACTGAGTATGTTTTCAGCAAGAGTTTATTTGTCATATGTAGGTTAACACAGCATCAACGGTAAAATGAAATGTGTGAGACGAGAGAAACAGGTCAACTCAGCAATAAGAGCACACTAGTTGTAGAATAAAATTACAGTAAGGGATTTAAATAAATAAAGAGTAAGACACTAAGTAGTAGAATAGAGCAAAATAGGGGATTAAAAAAATAAGAGTAGAAGAATAAGGAGTTAAGTAAGAAAAGAGAGGTATGAGCAATGAACAATTAAGGTACAAGGAGAGTGCACAATAAATATAACAGAATATGAAATAGAATATGAAATACACACTATATACATGTGAAGGAGGCTTAAAATTATAATTTAAAGTGAGGAGTGTGAACAATGGTATTGCACATGGGAGATGTACAGCTTTATGTACCAGTGTATTGTCAGTGCAGTATCATGTAAACATTGTGAATCAGACATGGAGTAATCAATGTGCAGCAGTGCATTGAAACTGCAGTGGACAGTGCAGTAGGGAGTAACCTGTGTAGGTAATCAGTGCAGTGCAAGTTAAGTAAGTTGAGTAAACAGTGCACTTGAGCAGTGGACAGTGCAACAAGCAGGTAGTCCAGTCTCCAATGGGGGGGTGTTTAGTCGTGGGAGTTGAGAAGCCTGATGGCCTGGTGGTAAAAACTGTCCTTAAGTCTGGTGGTATGTGCAGCCATGATCCTGTATCGTCTGCCAGACGGTAACAAGGAGAACAGTCTGCGTGCTGGGTGGCTGCGGTCCTTAATGATGCTGTGAGCCTTCCGCAGACACCGCTGGTGGAAGATGTCCTGAATGGCAGGGAGTCTGTTGCCTGTGTCAGCTGTGCCACATCCACCACCCTCTGTAGTGATTTGCGGCTGTGGGCAGAGCAGTTCCCGTACCAGACCGTGATGCAGCCCGTTAGCAAGCTCTCGATGGTGCACCTGTAGAAGTTGGTGAGGATGCTGGCGTTCATGTCAAACTTCCTCGGTCTTCTCAAGAAATAGAGCCGCTGGCGAGCCTTCTTGACCATGGTGTCTGTGTGTAGCGACCAGGAGAGGTCCTCAGTGATGTGTACACCGAGGAACTTGAAGTTGCTGGCCCTCTCAACTTCAGCATCACCAATCTGGATGGGGAGGTGCCCACCCCTCTGCTGTCTCCTGAAGTCTACGATCATCTCTTTGGTTTTACTGACGTTGAGAGAGAGGTTGTTGTCTTGGCACCAGATGGTTAGTGCCCTCACCTCCTCTCTGTAAGCCGTCTCATCGCTGTCTGTGATGAGGCCCAGGATGGTTGTGTCGTCAGCAAACTTGATGATGACATTTGAACTGTGCTTGGCAGTACAGTCGTAGGTGAACAGGGAGTACAGTAGGGGGCTGAGCACACAGCCCTGTGGTGCGCCTGTGTTGAGGATCAGTGACAATGAGGTGTGACTGCCAATTCTCACCACCTGGGGCCTGCCCGTCAGGAAGTCTAATATCCAGCTGCAGATGGAGGGTGCTAGACCAAGTTCAGCGAGCTTTGAAACGAGTTTTGAGGGGATGATGGTGTTGAATGCTGAGCTGTAATCGATGAAGAGCATTCTCACATAAGTATTCCCCTTGTCCAGGTGGGTGAGCGTGGTGTGTAACGCCATGGCGATGGCGTCCTCTGTAGCCCTGTTTGGTCTGTATGCAAACTGAAGAGGGTCCAAGGTGTCAGGAAGGGAGGAGCAGATGTGGGTTTTAACCAGTCGCTCGAAGCACTTCATGATGACTGATGTCAGTGCAACAGGGCGGTAGTCATTTAGATAGGAGGCCATCGGTTTCTTGGGGACAGGAACGATGGTGGATGCCTTCAGGGAGGTGGGGACCATGGACTGACTCAGGAAGAGGTTGAAGATGTTGGTGAACACCTCCATCAGTTGGTCAGCGCACACTCTGAGAGCCTGGCCTGGGATGCTATCTGGCCCCGGAGCTTGGCGGGGTTTGACCCTTTTGAAGGACCTTCTCACATCAGCTGTTTCTAGGTTGAGCATGGCAGCGTTTCTGTCCACATACGGAAGCATGGTGAGTGCTGTGTTGTCCGCATCGAACTGTGCATAAAAGATGTTCAGCTTGTTTGGGAGCGATGCTTTGCACTGGGCAATGTCCTTGTTTTTCCCCTTTTTAGTCTGTGATGCAGCACAGTCCACTCCACATGCTGCTGGGGACAGAGCTGTAGTGGCTGGACTCCAGTTTGTTCCTATACTTCTTCTTGGCATCCCTGATGGACTTCCGGAGGTCATACCGGCTGCTTTGTAGGCGTCAGGATCCCCTGAGTTGAAGGTGGTGGTCCGCGCTTTGAGTTTAGCACGAATCTCCCCATTAACCCAGGGCTTCTGGTTCGGGTAGGTCCGAATGGTGGTTTTTGGGACAACATCTCTGATACACTTGCTTATATAGCCTATGACAGAGTCTGTGTATTCACTGATGTTGCCATCCACTGCATCCTCAAACATCTGTCAGTCAGTGGTCTCAAAGCAGTCCTGAAGGACCCCCTCAGCCTCTCTGTCCCATTTGTAGATGTCCCTGGTAACTGGTTTTTCCTGTTTCAGCTTCTGCCTATATGCAAGCAGCAGCAGGATGGAGCAGTGGTCTGCTTTTCCAAAAGCAGTGCGGGAAAGGGGTTTGTAGCAGAATTTGAATGGGGTGTAGCAGTGATCCAGGGTCTGTTCTCGCCTGGTAGGGAAAGTGATGTGTTGATAGTATTTTGGGAGAACTTTCTTCATATTGGCTCTGTTGAAGTCTCCCAAAACAATCTGGGTATGAGTTTTCCAGGCCATTTATGATCCTATACAGCTCGTCCAGTGCTGAAGGTTTATCAGCCTGTGGGGGGATGTAAAAAACTGTGAGGAGGACTGAGCTGAACTCTCTGGGGAGGTAGAAGGGTCTAATTTTGATGGTCAGCAGCTCCAGTGCTGGGGAGCAGTGCGTTGTTAAAATATAGACATCCTTGGCCCACGAAGAGTTAACCATAACGCACACACCCCCTCCTCTCATCCTGCCTGAGTCTTCCATTCAATCTTGCCGGTAGACAGAGAAATTCACCGGGGTGACAGCACAGTCAGGCACGTTGGGCTCCAGCCACGTCTCTGTGAATGCCAGAACGCAGCAGTTCTTAATGTCCCTTTCGTGTTTAATACGTGCGCGCAGTTCATCTAGCTTGTTGTCCAGCAGCTGTACGTTAGCAAACAGAATGCCAGGCAGAGGAGGTTTGTATTTTCTCTGTCAGTTTCTCCGCAGAACCCCGGTGTGCTTCCCTCTCTTTATTTTCCTCCGACGCCGTGCAAGTAAACAAAAGACCCAGGGGAGTACAACGTCAGCGGTGTCGAAAGTCGGCTTAAAATCCGAAGTGGCTGACGAACGTAACTCCAAAAGTGTTTGTTGGTCATACTGAATGTATGATAGCGCCGAATTAACGAAAAGAACTATAAATAAAAAGTAAATCCACCAAACTTTGCTGAGTTGACTCAGAGCTCTCGTCAGTGCAGCCATCTTGCGACAGTGCAACTTGATTTTGAAAGTAATGGTTAATCACCTCATATAATCATTATACACCTATTCACCTCATTTATCTGCTCAACAGTCATTTGTATAGTTGAAGATGAGATCAGATATTAGCCCTGTAATCTCATGTAGAACATACAAAGACTTTTCATATTTAGACTTTTCAAGTTTGATAGGTCCAGTGCATCCTCAATCCTTTTTTCAAATTAATCTACCAAAAATCTACATTGAAGTCTGTGCTTACTGCAAAATTGGTTTGCCACTGACTGTACACAATTTGTATCAGATACACATATTTTAGTCTACTGAGTGTATTGCCTCGATATATGGGAAGTAAAAGAGGATTTCACATTGCTCAGTGTTGCACCTTAGTTTTTAAAGAGACACTGTTTACTTTCCTCCTTTTGCAATGTGGCAGCAAAGATGAGCAAGCAGGTCTTTTAAGTCTAAGCAAACCCTCTGACAAGAAGCATTTAAATGTTTGAATGGCTAACCCACTCGAAAAACCTTTCCCCAGCCTTAGGATTGCATCGTGTTGAATTGCACCGAATCCTTTCATATTAAAATGCATCCTCCCTGAACTGTATTGTAGCCCATGTATCTAGATTCGTCTTAAGGGAGAGATGCACACCCCTAATATACAACTCTGGAGAAAAATTAAGAGACCACTCCAAATCTCTCTTAAATCAGCATCCCTACATGTATGGCAGCCATTCCATTCCAGTGTCTGTTGAATTCCAACACAAACACACCTGATTCTACTGAATGAGGCACTGATTAGGTGACCACCTGAACCAAATCTTATTTAAGGAGGAAAAGTATAAAAACCACTCTTGTGGTCATCGCTATCTTTTTGCAATAGGACCAGATGGATGGCAAAAACTGTGCTGGTAGTACTTCAAAAGTAATTGGAATTAAAAAAATAACTGTTGACCATACCAAAAGAACTGAAAAGAAAAGTTTTAAGTGAAGAAAAGAAGGGATCTATTCTGGCTTTACTGGCAGAGAGACACAGTGAGTGTAAGGTTGCTTCCATCCTTAACATTTCAAAGACGGCGGTTCATAAGAACAAGGTCAAGCAGCAGACATTGGGGACAACAAAGCTACAGACCAGCAGGGGGCGAAAACGACTCTCTGCTGATCAGGATGACCGCCATCTCATACAAATGTCACTCAACCGTTGGATGACATCAAGTGACCTACAATAAGAATGGCAAACGGCAGCAGGGGTGAAGTGCAAGGCGAGAATGGTTCGAAAGAGGCTGCTAGCGGAAGTCGTGCAAAGCTGGATAAAAGCCCTTCATCAATTAGAAGCAAACAAGAGCCAGGCTGAGGTGTGCAGAAGACCATAAGGATTGGACTGTAGAGGACTGGAGTAAGGTCATTTTCTCTGATGAGTCCAGTTTTCAGCTCTTCCCAACACCTGGTCATCTAACGGTTAGACTGAGACCCAGAGAGGCCTACAAGCCACAGTGTATCATAACCATGGTGAAATTTGGTGGAGGACTAGTGACTTGTCTTTGTGAAGGACACATGAATCAAGCCACATACAAGTTATCCTGGAAAAAAACTTGCTTCCTTCTGCTCTGACAATGTTCCCCAACTCTAAGGATTGTTTTTTTTCCAGCAGGACAATGCTCCATGCCACACAGCCAGGTCAATCAATGGGTGGATGGAGGAGCACAAGATCAAGACCCTGTCATGGCCAGCCCAATCTCCAGACCTGAACCCCATTGAAAACCTCTGGAATGTGATCAAGAGGAAGATGGATGGTCACAAGCCATCAAACAAAGCCGAGCTGCTTGAATTTTTGCGCCAGAAGTGGCATGAAGTCACCCAACAGCAGTGTGAAAGACTGGTGGAGAGCATGCCTAGACGCATGAAAGCTGTGATTTAAAAATCAGGGTTATTCCACCAAATACTGATTTCTGAACTCTTCCTAAGTTAAAACAATATTGTGTTGGTTAAAAAATGAATATGAACTTGTTTTCTTTGCATTACTCGAGGTCTGAAAATACTGCATCTTTTTTGACCAGTTGTCCATTTTCTGCAAATAAATTCTCTAAATATCTTTATTTGGAATTTGCGAGAAATGTTGTTAGAAATATTGCACATCTAATTCATTCATCAGTGATAAACATTTGCATTCTCATCAATTTGAGGATGAAATCATGCATATAGATGTGAAATTAATATTATCTGTTTGACTGGTTTAGCGAACAAGGAAGCAAAGTGGTTAAAAAAAGCAACTGATGAATCTGCCAAAGAAAGCCTACAATTATGTATTAAAGCCTAAAGTGAGCCTTATTCATCAGTTACCAATAATTACATGATATGCAACTCTGAATGAGGTCTAACTAATCTCACAACACTTAGACTGCACACCCATCAGCTGATCGGGAACATACCACAGGCACACTGAACACACTACTTTGTGATCTTGGATTTTAAAAAAAATATATATGTACTTCACTTTTGAATTTCCCAGGACATCACAAATATTTCTGGAAGGCTTTATCAATTTTTTCATTTCCAAGTGTTTTCCATACTAAAACCTAATTAATAAATTTAAAGTTTTTCCAGGTTTCCAGGATGTGTAGGAGCCCTGTTTCACACATGTCGGTGTCACTGCTTGGTTGACGTTCCACCACCCAATAATATCCAGCCAGCAGAAACTGACCATTTATGAAGGGCTAGAGGATGGCTAATACAAACTGTGCATGGAAAAAGATGGGCTAATAATGTATATCAACAAGGTAGGTTTTTCTAATAAAGTGGCCAGTGAGTGCGTATACACAGATTAAATACTAGGTTATCCCATACAACATGTAAAATAGTGACGTATTTTGAGAGTTTCACAGAGTCATGGTCTTACAGCCAAAGACTTAGAGCCTCTGTCTACCACTGATCAGACTGTGACATGGCCCCTGGACCTATGATTGGAACAGATTAACATCTATAGAACACAGGAGAGAATAGTTTCAAAATATGAAAGAAAAATGATGACGTGCTAATGATATAGTCTACAAATTATTAGAAATTGTTAGAAATCTAGAGTAAAATGCCATGGACAACAGTTTGAAACTCTTTTATGATTTATTGTTAATCTGACACTGATTAAACAAAAACTCACTTTTAAAAGTAATATATTTTCAACACACCCTTTTTGCCAGTGACAAAATGTATGCACATTTAAAAAAATACCAAGCAGCCATCTTTATACATTTCTAAGTTGGGGAGGGGGGGGGGAGCAGTAACAGAAAATAGGTAGACGGCAAAAGCAAAAGAAACTAAATAATACAGTGAAATTAAATAACTGAAAGAATTGTCAATAATAAACAAGCTGAGTAGCAAGGTCACACTGCTATGAGACTGATAAACAGACTGATAACCTAAGGGACAGTCCACACATTGTCCATTGTTACACTCCAGGACAGAGAGCAGTGGAGAGGATTACAGGGCTTCCCATCAGAGGCAGATTAGAAACTGACCACTGATGAAGGACTAGAGGAAGGCTAACACACACTGTGCATGGTAAAAGATGGGCCATAGTCTTACTGTACACCAACAAGGTGAACCTTCAAAGTGAATGTTTGTAATAAAGTGAGTGGAGAAAAGAGAGTGGCTCATGTATAATAATGTAGATCCTTATATTTACATTACATTCATGTATATATTTATTCATTTGACAAACGCTTTTATTCAAAGTGACTTAGAAAATGATTACATCTGATACAAGCCTAGCTAAGCTGACATGAGACAACATACAGTTCTAGAGAGTAAGTGATATTATGTGACTGTGAGTACCATTCAGAGAACCTAGTGCCAAAAGCTAACTATTCAGTGCAGATCGCCGACATCATCCTATAACATGAATCTAACTAGTCTCGTGCTATAGGATCCATGCTATAATGATATTTGCAATTATTAACAAATATGATTAATTTTAAAAATAATTAGTAATTATGTCCTACTACATTCGTATTACATTTGACACTGAAATTCGCTATACACTCACACAGGAAGAGACTCACTTTCACGTCCTTTCTCTTCCTGTGGCCAGTGGGTCAGTCACCTCGTAGATATGACTCTGTGAGGCTGCAGGATCAGACACACACACACACACACAAACAAAATAAAAAAACTCCATGGAGGTATCCTATCTGGGATTTATTTTGAATAACGTGATTATTAAACTGCTTCATTGTAGTTTATCATTGTAGAATAATCATTAACACAAATATGTCTCACCTGTCCCTCTGAGCTTCATCCTAAATGACAAAAACACAGAGACAGAATTTAGTGTCTTCAAACTGAGTACACAGTTATTCTTCTAATAATATCATCAGTCCTGATGAGGCCTTCATGATACTGAGACTGATGGCAGTGTCACATCCATCATAATTTTGGTAAATTATATGTCAGAATTTCTGCAAATTCCAGATTGATTGCCAACATAGGAGTAGTTAGTGAAGTAGCATATTTACATTTTTTTAAAGCAAACAGTCAAAACAGCAGCTCCTATGATGACAGCAGTCACAGTGAGGGAGATCCTGACGAGAGTTTCTCCAGAGAGAGGGGGCGGCACCGTCACTGTGGATACACGGGAGAAATATGACTTTAGGACTGTGGACTGTCACATGTCTCTGAATACCTTTTCCACCGCAGCTCTCCCAACCCCTGTTTGATTTTTGTGACTCTCTTTTTCTCTCAGCTTGATATTACCAATTCCCTGTCCCACCACGACATGAGGCCTTTCCCAGGTCTTGAGATTGTGGATTTATACACACATCTGCTGAATCACGGTTAGTAAAAATTAGTAGTGTTCCTGTGGAGATGCTCTCACCCACCAATACAGGTGGACTCACTACAAAAGGGAGAGCACAGTGTCAGACTGACCCGTCCACTTAATTATTTCATTTCTGCAAGGGTTTAAAAAGTATTTGGATATTTTACTTGAGTCAAAGGAACGATACAACCGTAAAAGTACCCATGAAAAAAAAAAAGAATAAGCCTTAAAGTATCACGCTTTTAATGTATTAAGTTAATAGAACCAAGACCATTTAAACTTAACTTGACTTTTTCGACTTAACATTTAAAGGGAATTAATCAAACTGTCGTTTATCGTTCTGCTCAGTATTATAATGGTCAGTGGTGAGCAAAGTAGATTCTTAGAAAGGGCACAGCAAGCCTAAATCAACACATCTCAATATGCACAGGTATGTTTGAAGAGTAACTCCAAGGACCAGGGATGATTTTAGTGCTGTACTGAGCTAAGAACATTTCTAATAGACAAGAAAAATGACATTATCAGTTAAGATATTGGAGAGATTTGAAAGAAGTGAGTTTTGAGGTGTTTTTTTTTTGTTTTTTAAATGTGCCCAGAGAGAGAGAGACAACTCGTTCCACTATTTAAGAGCTATGTATGAGAAGATTCATGACTGAGACCTCAACCCATGTGTAGCCGGTACCATTAGGCATTTCGTTAAAAATGTAGTTTTCCTTTTATGGGACAGCCACTTTTTGGATATACCAGTATGTGTAGCCAGCCACTGTACCTTTTCATGCTATGAACTGTTTAATATTATAAAGCAGCCAAAGGTTGAGAAGGAACCTGGTTAACACATTCCCCTATGGCAAAATAGACAACTGTACTCTCATGCATCTCTGTCTGCTAGTGTAACGCAGCCTCTCTGACTATGTGTGGCTCTGTGCCTATGTAGCCTAGCATTGCTGACACCACTGTTGGTTTGTAGATTTGATGGTTGATCATTGGGGTGCCAGATTAATGATCTACAATGAAGAACTGGAACGAAATCTTATCTTAATTGTTCATATCAGTTTCAGTATATTATTCCAAAAATGCATTTCATACTAATCTTTGGTGACTTTTGAGTAGTATTTCTAGTCTCTTACCAATAGCTTCTACTTATTATGGCATAAGGTTACATAAGGCGAACTCAGAAGTGGCAAGGCGCCAGGAGTGGATGAGATCCGCCCTGAAATGCTGAAGGCTTTGGATGTTGTTGGGCTGTCATGGCTGACACGCCTCTTCAACGTTGAGTGGGAGTCAGGGACAGTGCCTGTGGAGTGGCAGACGGGGGTGGTCCCCATTTTTAAAAAAGGGGATCGGAGAGTGTGCTCCAGTTATCGGGGTATCACACTGCTCAGCCTCACTGGGAAAGCCTATTCCAGGGTACTGGAAAGGAGACTGTGGCCGATTGTTGAACCTCTGTTATGACCCTGAGTCATAAATTGTCATAAATGTGTATTATTTTGTGTGCTGTTGTTTTTCTCCCCCTGCCTGTGTGTGGTGCTGTTTCCTCCCCTGTCTGTTGTGTTTTCCCCATATGTCCCTTTAATGTGTTGCTCCGCAGGTGGCGATCGGGGATTGGCCCACGGTTGACGGCGCCGGTTTTAAAAAGCCATCCAGATGCCGCTTGCCTCCCGTTTGTCCTGGCCAATTTGACCGTGTCTCTTGTTTGTAATTCGATAGCTCGTTGTGTCTGTGTTTTGAGAAAGATTCGTTGAATAGTTTGTAAAACTATTTATTTGTGTGTTTGTGATTTTCATTGTTGTAAAATAATTGTAAATAATTTTCGTATTAGCTGTTTGGGTAGTGGTAGGGGGTGTGAAGCCATTTTTGTTCGCTCTTCTTTTCTCCTGTTTTTCGTTAGGGAGTTAGGGAAGAGTTCTGTATTTTCTTTTCTTTTCTTTTCGGACAGTAGTTTATTTAGTTTGAAAAATATAGATTGTCTTGTTTGTTGTTTTGGCCGCGCTCACCCCCGAAGTTTATTACTACCACTTGTTGTAAATAAATCACGTTTTGAATTGTACTCGCTGGCACGGGTTTTCACTGGGGATAGGGAAAAGGGGGGGTAACTTTTGTTATGCTCGGTACCCCCTAGGCATAACACCTCGGATGCAGGAGGAACAGTGTGGATTCCGTGATGACAGTTGAACAGCGGACAAGCTGTTCACCCTTGCACAGATCCTGGAGGGATCATGGGAGTTTGCCAATCCAGTCTACATGTGTTTTGTGGATCTGGAGAAGGTTTACAACTGTGTTCCCCGGGGTGTCCTGTGGGGTGTACTGCAGGAGTATGAGGTGCCAGGTTTGCTGCTGCGAGCCATTCGGTCCCTGTATAACCGCAGTGAGAGCTGTGTCCATATTCTCGGCACAAAGTCAAACTTGTTCCGAGTGAGTGTTGGACTCTGTCAGGGCTGTACATTGTCTCCAATCTTGTTCTTGATTTTCATATACAGGATTTCAAGGCATAGTCGGAGTGAGAAGGGCATCCAGTACGGTGGCCTCAGGATTGCGTCTCTGGTTTTTGCAGATGATGTGGTTCTGTTGGCCTCATCAAACTGTGACCTCCAGCATAGATTGGGGTGGTTTGTGGCCGAGTGTGAAGCAGTCGGGACGAGGATCAGCACCTCCAAATCCGAGGCCATGGTCCTATGCCGGAAAAAGGTGGCTTGCCCCCTCCGAGTTGGGACTGAGTTCAAGTATCAAGTATCTCGGGGTCTTGTTCACGAGTGAGGGTAAAATGGAGCAGGAGATCGACAGGCGAATCGGGGTGGCATTGGCAGTCATGCGGTTGTTGTACCAGACCGTCGTGGTGAAGAAGGAGTTGAGTCAGAAGGCAAGGCTCTCAATTTACCCGTCGATCTTTGTTCCAACCCTCACCTATGGTCACGAGCTCTGGGTAGTGACCAAAAGAATGAGATCGTGGATACAAGCGGTGGAAATGATCTTCCTCCGCAGTGTGGCTGGGTGCACCCTTAGGGATAGGCTGAGAAGCTCAGACACCCAGGAGGAGCTCCGAGTAGAGCCGCTGCTCCTTCGCACTGAAAGGAGCCAGTTGAGGTGTTTCGGGCACCTAGTCAGGATGCCTCCTGGGCGCCTGGAGGTGTTCTGGGCACGACCAACTGGGAGGAGACCCCAGGGCACACTCAGGACACCTTGGGAGAATTATCTATCTTGGCTGGCCTGGGAATGCCTTGGGATCCCCCAGGAGGAGCTGGTGGATGTAGCTGGGGAAAGGGATGTCTGGGCTACCCTCCTCAGCCTGCAGCCACCATGACCAGGTCCCGGATAAGCGGCAGAAAATGGATGGATGGATGGATGGTTATGTGGCACACCCCCCCATTAATCGTAATTTTGTATTCCCATTTGTATTTTTTTTGTATCCCCACCAGGATTTTGTAGACCTTCTCTTTGTTGTTGCATTCTGATATTTTAGTTATTGCCTCTGTTTCATGCTGTGTTCAACTGTTTAGAATACGGACAGTTTGGGTATAAGGGATTGTGAGTAAAGGGAATGAGAAATGTTTCGGTTCTTGAACACATACCCGTTGCTTAGGGTTACGGACAAGCGCACATGCGCTATACTTACCTGCTGGAGTAGTAGCATCCGTTGGAAAAAACTGTCTAGTGAGTAGAGTGCGAACCGGTGAGAGGAGATTGTTGGAAGAATATCGATTTATTGGACGTTACGGAATAAACGGAAAAACTTACCAAAAAAACAACACTTGTCCCGAGCATCATTTAGTCAAGTGTGTAACAGTTACATAAGGCATACCCTAACACTCTTATATGACAGACACCGTATCTGGTCCTCAGCTTTTCATCTTTGTTGGAAACTTGTTCTCAGAGATTCCATACATCACTTAACACATTATTGAATGAATAATTTATCACCTGTTAAATGATGGTAAACTGTTGTGTTGAGTGAGGTGACACTGTTCCAGGCTGTGCAGGTGTAATTCCCACTGTGTGTGGAGTCAATCTTCTCTATGGAATATGAGGCTGTAGTTTCTCCTGTTTCTCTTCCATTCAACATCCAGATGAGAGAGGCAGGAGGTGTGGATTGAGCAGAGCACGTCAGAGTCACCTTTGACCCCACCTCTACCTCTTTCTGCCCACTGATGTCTATGTTTTCTGGTCCATCTGAAATGCAAAACTCAAGTCCAACAGGTGCATGTCTACAATGGAAAAACTGAAGAATGAACCCAGATAAATGATAAGTCATAATATAAAATGGCTAAATGAAGTTCATTGTCTTGACTGATAAATCTGATAGGGTAGTATTTTATGTATCGGTATGAATAAAAACAAATAAAACAATAACTAATAAATACAATAGTCAGGTAACACTGAGAGCAGAAATTTGTTCCAATACTGAGTCATAGACAATGATGGAATTATTGCCGCATAATTTAAAAAAAAAAAATTTCTTTCTTTTTTTTTTGGGGGGGGGGGGGTGGCACTCAGTTTTGTCTCATTCCTGGTGACCACACTGTACCAAAAATATGTAAATGTTGATTTTTACTGAGATTAACTGTGAAATATTAACTTATAAATTTCAGTTATTATATTTATTCTTCTATTCTACTCATATTCTCATGTATTAGTTACTTTCTGTTGTTTGCCACCATCTTTGTTATAGACATGTAAATAGATGTAAATTTGTTATAGACATGTTAACTTTGTTATAGACATCTAAAGCCATTTGAGACTATAAATAGTGATATCAGGCTCTAAATAAACTTTATTATTAGTAGTAGTAGTAGTAGTCATAGTATGTGTGGGAGAACTGTGTCTGTGTCTCTGTTTGACAGTCCATGTGCCAGTGTATCAGAGCATTTATCTTGTGCAGAGGGGTGAAGAAATTGCCTCTGCTGATTTCAGACCTCTGTATCTAAATGAGGTAAGAGCAGAGCTTGTTTATCTTTTCTTTAATTGAACAAATTTATTACTTTTTTGTGATTTGTTTTCTTTCACTTTTTAGTATTCCATTGGTTTCTTGGAATTTCACTGTGTTACTTTCATTAATAAACACCTAAACTCTGCACTGCCTCTCTACCCCTCTCTCTGCACCTTCATACCAGCACCCCAAGCACCTTTTTCCCAACCTAAAGCACCTCTGACATGTCTTGATCCTTGTGCTACGTGTCTTATACAGCACAACTCACAGAGGTAAACAGTTTACGTCTCCTCAATTACCCATGACACCTCCCATGTGTTATTACTTCATTCATTTCTATAGTGTCTGTTATTCTATTCATTTCTATAGTCTCTGTGTTGGTGAAATATCATCGGTAAAGTGAATGTGTGTCACACTCACAGTTGACAGTCATTGTGTAGGTTGCAGTGTCAGAGCTGACAGGGTTACTGAGTCTACACTGGTATTCTCCACTGTCTGATCTCCTCACTGGACTGATGGACACTGATCTCATGCTGTTGCTAGGAGACAGAGGTTTACCATCCTTCATCCATTCTGTGGTGATGATGGAGCCAGTTCCCTCACAGGTTAAATTAGCAGAATTTTGATTTTCTATTAGAGGTTCTGCTGGACCAGTGAGGGAAACTCTAGATATTCTCTCTGTAGGAGAGGGAGAAAAGAATCATTCAGAGGGGAAAGTGAGTGGACCATTGTCTTTAAAGAACCTGGTGCTTCTCTGTTGATGGTGGTGTAGGTGATGACTGGAGTCTTGAATCAAATACAAGCAGCTACAGGAAGCTAGTGGTTCTCCTATGGAAGATTGGAGTCCACTTAGGCAATCATTGCAACATGAATTACAAGTTTTAATAATTTATAGAATTAAATAGAATAGAATCCTGTGATTGCGCTCACATACATTGAACAGTGAATTTATCCTCTGCCTTTAACCCATCCTTACACACTGGAAGTGAACACACACATCAAGCACAGAGCAGTTGACAGTCTTTGCGACATCAATATATCCTGGACAAAGGGTTAACTTGGATAGATAGGATAGAATCCTGTGATCACACACACACACACACATACACATTGTGAACAGTTAGCACTGAATTTATCCTCTGCATTTAACCCATCCAACATGCCGGAAGTGAACACACACACCTACGGCCAGGGAGCAGTTGGGGATTAGGTGTCTTGCTCAGCTGTGGATGTTTCCTGCCCGTTGTGGGAATCGAAACAGCAACCATCAGTTACAAGCCCAATTCTCTAACCTCTAGGCCGAGGGCTGCCCGTATTGTACCCTTCTTTTTTTCAATGGACATTGTCACACTGCTGTCTCCCTTCATCTCCTTACTAAGCTTCAGTTATTGCATTCTAAGGTACGTGCAGCTGATATGTGCAAAATAGTGTAGGTTCAAAAATCTGCAATACAATTGATAAAATTAATTGAACAGTTAATTTGCAGATAATTAACTTGAAATAAAATTGAATAAATTCACATTAAAATGATCCATGGTAATAATTACTGAGCACATCAATGGGGTACATTAACAGGAACAAAGGCTGTGTCTAGAAACTACAGGAACACTGCGCCACCCCATCAGTGGTCCCTTTGGTGTTACTGACAGCTCAACCAATCAGGGTTATTCAATAACAATGTGTGTGTCATTGTGCTCTCTCTTTTCACCCTGCCTTGACCCTTTCCATCACTCTCATTCACCCTCTCTGTCCTTATCCTATTACTCTCTTTTATGGCTCAAGCCTCTCTGCATTCAGGGTCACTGCTCACCAAAGCAAATTAACACTTTCCAAATTCCAAGGAGTGTCTCCTTCCTTCAGGCAGAAACACCCCCAAAAGGATAGCGGCACCCCTCATCTGTAAATCAGATAAAAAGCCAGACTTTCAGTTGCTATCCTGCTATCCTTCAGTTCAACATTTGGTTCAGCTAAGCTGCGGTTCAGCTTTAGCTCCAGTTGAGCTCTGGAGTGTTTTCTCTATTAACTGTAACGTCTGTCTGTCCAGCCTGCTTGTCCCTGCGAATAATCGTCCCAGTCTCACTACTTCGGAAGATCTGTGACACTAAAAGACTCTCTTCAGCACCGACATGAAATCTCGCTCATGGTCTCTCACTGCCAACTTCAGTAACTCTGGTCTCTCCTACCTGAACGTGGCTGGGCCTGCTCTTATTTTTCCCCCTTTTTCTCTCCTTCCCTTTTGTGTGTAAATCACTGTTATTACTCCATTTGTAAGTAATTCCACTAGAACATCACTCAAGATAGTTAATTTGGTTAAGCGTGCCTCTTTGTGAGTAACACCTCATGCTTGCGTAGTTGTTCATTCATACATTACGTAACGAGGATATTGTTATTGTCTACCGTTAGTTTGTCTTCTTGTGGGTAGTTTAGATGCTGTTGTATGTGTGTGTGTGCACAGCGGATGTGTCTTAATTCCACCTGATTTCCTATTTATTCAACATTAGATTCATTCTGTACCGTTTGAATTTGATCACTGTGACAGATGTGTGCGTTCGTATTCATACTCTTTGAGTATGTGATAAATTATTTCCAAGTTACTGAATGTGGTGATCCAAGAACTTAGCTATAGAAGTATTGAATTCAAAGAGTATTATTGTACTTGCTACTTTAGTGCTATTATTTAATTTGTGTTCAGAGCGCTGAGCTATAAATAGAGTTTTTCAGAATAACTGTTATTTCACTTGGTTCAGGTTATGGTCACTGCTAAGTGATAGTAGCATTAAGTCCAATATTCACAGTGAACCGTTAACCAAGATTTGGCACAGCAATGTCATTCCGTGGTTTGGAGACATTTTTTCAGAGAACTTAAGGAAATTTGCCTTTTTTTGGTTCTGAATATACCTAATTTCCTTATTTTTCTTAATCTGATCTTGTACATGCAGTAAGTGATCTGTTTCAGTTATATATGCTTCTATATAGTTTGATGTGGAAGTTCAATATAGTCATTTTACAATGTTTTAACTACAGACACTGGCTTTATCCAGACACCAATAGCACTAGAATTCTCCAAGTGCAAGAACCGCTGATGGAAGTTCTAGCTTAGACAGATGAAGTCATTACTCACCAATGACGTCTAGTTTAGTCTTGCCTATCAGTGCTCGATCATTAAGAGTTTTGGTTATGGTCACTGTGTACTGTCCACTGTCACTCACAGTCACACTCAGTAACTCTAGTGAACCAGTGTGTCTGTTCAGTCTGACTCTGTCACGGTAAACTGGGTCTGGAAGGACACCAACAGAATCAGATGTGATAACAGGTTTTCCATTAAATGTCCAGTGGACTGCTATAAGTGGTTTGTCAGCAGGACTGATGGTGGTGTTGATCCAAACACTTCCTCCTACTGCTCCATACACAGGTCCAGGAGACAACACCACATCACCACCCAAACACACACCTGAGGAAACAAAACGTGATGTAAAAGATTTTGCAAAAAGATAAATTATATGTTTGAGAGACATTTTGCTTACTTGTGTCCAAAAGTCTCAGATACACAACTGAAATGAGACATTTCC
Source organism: Chanos chanos (assembly GCF_902362185.1). Taxonomy (NCBI): domain Eukaryota; kingdom Metazoa; phylum Chordata; class Actinopteri; order Gonorynchiformes; family Chanidae; genus Chanos; species Chanos chanos. Next base: position 42,388,122 of record NC_044503.1, read on the forward strand.
GTGAATATAGCTGTTATGGATGTTGTTCTTTCCTTTCTGATATCATTTGACCTGAAACAGCTCCACATCCTAGTAATGCACCAAGCAGAAAACCAACTGGACCTCATCTTGACACATAACTATCACTAACAACCACTTGTTACTTGTCTACACATATCAAATCGGATTCTCATTTTGTTTAATCTCTCCCTTCCTCTACACCCCATGGTCTCCCCTCTCCCTATTTCCTCATGCTGGAACCTCTGGTCCCTCCCTCCCAACTACTTCACCTCTGTAGTGTCCTCCACTCTTACCCCTCTCAAACAGTTTTCAACTTGAACACCACCATACACACATTTTGCTCTACGTTCATTTCCTGCTTTGACCTCCTCTGTCCGCTCACATCCAGACCGGCACCCACAGCTCCCCTCATTGGTTTCCTGAAGTTCCGTAGCCAATGGACTGAGCTCGGGGTGCCTGAGAGGAAATGGTGCAAATTGAGAAACCCCACTGATCTAAATGAATATCAATCACTTTTATCCTTTCTTTCTACTAACATTACAGCTGCTAAAACCAGGTATGATCAGAACAGGATTACCAACACCAACTTTTTCCACTTTCTGCACTCTCCTCAATCACCCTCCATCTCCAAAACCCACCTCCCCATCTGCTGGTGACTTTGCCATCTTCTTTGAAGAGAATGTGGATATCAGCCAGTTCTCCTCATAAGCAACCAATTCTCCTCAGTGTACACACACTCCCAGTCTCCAACATACAGTAGCACTCTCTATGTTCCCTCCTTTCACTGACATGTTATGCTCTCTCTCCAAACTCCTTTTTATGTACAGACCCACCACCTGCCCCTTAGACCTTATACCCGCTCATCTCCAACAAGCCATCTCTCCCACACCACTCCCTGCACTCACTCTCATCATCAATGCACTGCTCACAACAGGAACATTCTCCATCATTTTTAAGCAGGCTGCTCCACTGTTCCAGAAACCAATGCTCAATCCATCACATTTGGAGAACTACAGATTGGTCTCTCTGCTCTTGTTTCTGTCTGAACACGCTTTTTCTTTTTCAACTAAGTTAGTCATTTTTTTTTCCTACAGAATGACATGCTGGATTTCAAGCAGTCTAGCTTTAATTGTGGCCATTCCACTGAGACAGCCTGTGACACCATGAATCACCAGATCCTCATGCCCACTCTCTCTGACCTTTCTAAAATGGGGATGGTTTCAGTCCTAACACCTATACGAGATCCTACAGAGTGTCATGGAGTGGCACAGTATACAAATCACATCAGGCACCGCCTGAGGCTCCTAAACAGTCAATGTATGGACCTCCCCTCCTCTAACTGTACACCGCCTCATTTTGCTCTGTAATCCAGCAGCATGGCTTCTTCCACCAACGTTATGCTGAAGACACCCAGTTGTACCAACCCTCCCTCCAGAGGACACCACAACCTCAGCAAGCACCTGTGCATGCCTCGCTGACATTTCAGCTTAGATGGAGGAATGTCACCTCCAACTCAACCTGTTGAAGATGGCAATTCTTTTCAATCCAGCCAGTCCCTCAATTTAACCCAGCATCACTGTTCAGTTTGGCTCATCATCTTTACTGCCATCAAAGTCCACCATATATCAAGGGTTGATTCTGTACAACTGACTAGCCCTCACTGACCATATCTCAGCAATCTCCCCACCATGCAGAATCACTCTGTACAGCATCGGGATAATCAGACCATGCCTGTTAGAGTATGCAGCCTTGTCCAGACACTTGTAAACTGAGGAATGGTCTACTGTAGTGTTTCTCAAATAGCGGTAAGCGTACCCCTGGGTGTACTGTAGGGGATAGGTGAGAGGAAGTGGAAACTGACATTTAAGAATAAATTATGAAAATAGGCTATTACGCTTTTCTAAATAAAATTAGGACTACACACAGGTAAATAAAACATGTGTTTCAATTTATTAAATCTAGTTATCTGTTGAGCACTGGACCTGGCTTCAGGAAAGAACGCAGTCAGTGCCTGCTCGGGAAAAAGCGCAGGACAGGTCAGGACACAAATGGCGGCTTCTTAAATGAGGACAAGCTCCCCTGACAGAAAACAAACATGCTAAGAAGAAAACCAAACCAGAGCCTCAGAAATTTCTTGATGGGATTTACATCTACATCACATGACCACCTCTCAGCACCGTGCTTTTTATACGGTGAGCTGCTAGCTAACAGCGCCATGAAGCCATCTCATCTTCAATGGCATCTCTGGACTAAACACCCATCTCAGGTCGGGAACTCTCTGCAGTTTTTCAGAAGAAGACTTCATGAATTCACATAGTGTCAAGGAGAGATGAAAAAGGCCAAAAGTTCATCAGCAAAAGCACTTGAAGCATCGCATGCCATTTCTTTACTTTTGGCTAAAGCTAAAAAAACATATAGCAGGCTGCGCTCACTGAGACCATGCTGATAAAACAGCAGCAGACAAGATCAAAACAGCACCCCTGTCAAATGACATTTCACATAGAATTGACAAGATGGGGACTGATGTTGTTGAGCAACTGGTAGATAAACTCAGGGCTGGTGAGTCATTTTCACTTCAATTGGATGAATCGAGTGATAGCAGAGGACAGGCGCTACTCATTGCTTTTCCAAGATATGTGGATGCTAACGACACTCACAAGGGGAAGACAACTGGACAGGATATTTGCAACAATGTTAGTTTGTTTTGTCAGAAAATGGAACTAGCTGGAAAACCTTGTGTACCAGTGTATGTACCAACGCATCAGCATGAATGACAGGCTGTGTCAAATTCCTCATCGTGCACATAAGCCAGGAGAATCCTACAGTGCTGTGGATACAGTGTGTTATACATAGGGAAGCCTTGGCATCAAAGAAGATGGGCCCAGAGCTTAATTCCATTTTGAACAATGCTGTCAAGGTAAGAGGTTTAATAAAGTCATGACCCCTGAATGCATGTCTGTTTTGGAGATTATGTAAGGCCATAGGATCTGAACACACTGAATTCCTATTACACACTATAGTCCGCTGACTTTCAAGGGGCAAAGTATTGAACAGGCTGTTCGAGCTGTGAAATGAGATGTGTTGCTTTTTGTCAGACAATGCATCACCTCTTGCCACTTTGTTGAAGAACAATGATTGGAAAACTAGCATATCTAGCAGATATTTTTTACTAAATTGAATGAGTTGAATGTCAGTCTGCAAGGCAGTGACACTATGATTTTGAAACTTTATGACCGAGTCAAGAAAGGGGAGCTGTGGAAGAGACTGTGTGCAGAGGGTGATTTTGGCTGTTTTCCTCAGTGTGATGGTTTCCTCGCCGGTGAGGATATGGAGAGAGACACAGTAAAAAACATCTTGGATGGTTGCCTAACTAATGTGATTTCCAGTTTCAAATCAAACTTTCCTGATGTAAGAGAGAAGTCTGAGCAACTGGATTGGGTCAGAAAATCATTTACAGTTTCCCAAAACAACCATTAACAAACAGAAACACATGTTAACAACTATTCACCTGAAAAAGGGCTCTGGAGCATCTGCCCCAACTTTGTTCTGTGAAACTTCATTTTCAGCAATGACCCAGATTAAAACAAAACAAGGAAACAGACTTTGTCTTGAGAATAGTCTGTACAGCTGTAGCTTCCCTGCCTCCAAGAATGTCTAAGACCTTGAGAGAGGAACACGCCCATGTCTCCCAATGAAAGGAGATGGCACAAATACTAGACTTGCATAGAGCTGAATACTGAACTGCTTATAGGTGAAACATTAAAAAAAGTGGTGTAGCACCATTAACTGTTATTGAAAGACTTTGGGGGGGGGGGGGGGGGGGTGATAATTAATGTAATTGATTATTAGTGCCTCATACTTGTTACAAACTGACATCAAAACTGTACTTGCATAGAGCTCAATACTTAATTGTTTACAGTTGAAGCATGTAAAAACAAAAATTGCCCTGGCACAATGACCTGTTATTGAAATGAACTGGAAAAAACAAAACAAAACAAAACAAAAAACTTGACTATTAACTTGGAACAAACTGACATAAAACTGGAGTAAAGCTACATACTGAAATGTTTGTGCTGGGAGTTGTAACAAATAAACCTGCTCAGTAGGCATCAAATACAATAACTGTTATTCAGGACTCAAAATTGGTAACACTCTGGCTGCTAGACTGCTTCTCCAGCCTTTGGGCTACCTACCATTTCGTAGTATTTTAAAATGTTGTAATCTGGTTATAGACAACACAAAATGTTGTAGTCTGGTCAAGGGGTGCTTGGCTTAAAAAAATCATAAAAAGGGGGTCCTCAAAAAAGTTTGAGAACCACTGGTCTACTGCAACTCTGCCCTGGTGGACCTACTGGCATGTGCTAGTAAACCTCCGCAGATGATCCAAAATGCTGCGACATGTCTGGTCTTCAGTCAAAACAAGCACACCTCACACCTTTCTACATTGGGTTATTCAATAGGACCTGTGTACCATCCTTACCACTATGGTCCTTGTGGGAATAATTTTTGGTGATTCCTCCACCGTGCGTCTTTTCATGTGTAGTTTTGCAATGGTAGAATAAGTTGTGATACAGATATGAGCAAAGGTGGGTAATAACGTGTTACATTTATTCTGTTACTTGTATTTAAGCACCTTTTTTCCAATAAATTGTACTTTTTTGTACAATTGTATGTTAATGCACAATACATTATTTCATTATTAATCAAGTACATTTACAATTTAAAAAAATGTACTTATACTTTGTTACATTAGATTACACACTTCTCACTACTTTTATTCAATTTATTAAAAAATTTTAGTCACACACACACAGCTTATACAATGTCGAGTGCTTTGATGCACATTTATTTGACTATGTTTGGCTCACTGCTTTAAGTAAAACACACCCCTGCACTGGTATACAGAACTTAAACAAACTGTTAACACAGTAGCATTATATGCGGTAGAGAGAGAGAGCATGGAGGGAGCTAGCGTCAGTTAACTGAGTTTCATGAAACAGAGCAGATTATTGCTACAGTGCTTGTTTCAATGAGGGAGAAGAGATTTCGGAGTTTCTGGATGTTGCTTCAAACTTTCACTGAGCTCTCTACCTGCTTCCTCTGGTCTCTGTCTCTTCTGACAGAGTTGTAGCAACATTCTCTGTTTGATATCCTAATGTCCCAAAATAAACAACAGCGGAGAGACCTTCTTACTGGTTTCTTTCTGTTATGGAATAAACTCAAAGAATGTTTTTAGCCACAACCCACCCCTTGGTAATGTAGTGTGGGGGCTCACTGTAATTAATATACAGTGATACATTTAATTTTAGCTGTCATTTATCATTTTTGTTTGATATTGACAGCTGTTTGTGGGATTATTTTATGGGAGCAAAATCCTTTTTCTTTCTTTCTTTCTTTTTTTACTGTACTGAAAGGCTTAATAGGTAGCCTAATGTGTACTTTATCTACTTTTTCACTGTAATGTAGCGTGTCCGGTATACTGCATCTTTTTAAAATAAATGTAAAGTTACAGAGGAAATCACTGAAAGTCAATGTGTTGCCAGCTTTAGATGAGTTTGTAATGAATGTCTGTTGCACTGCTGATATTTCAGTGGCGCATGTGTAAATTTTTATTTTGGGCATGACTGATATTCTTATACATTTGAATGTGGTGCATTACATACATATTTTGATGAGTACTTTTACTTCTACTTGGGTCATTATTATTATTATAAAGTAGCAATACTTTTACTTGAGTGCAAATTTTACTTACTCTACCGACCTCTGATATGAGTTATGATATAGACTTCCTGACTCCTATGGTGGGTATTATTCAGTACTTCCTTTGTGATACTTTGTGTTGAGTGGTACATTGTAACTTTAGACTGCGGTACAACTGACCCACTTGTAAGTGTGGAACTACAACTGTTTTGTTGATTGTTGTTCATCTATTGGCTTTGTTTCATCATGCCTATCGGCAATAGTTTCTTTTGTTTGTGTCCTGGAAGTCCTTTTGGATACAAGCATTTGCTAACTGAATAAATGTGAATGTAAATAAATGTCTTGCGCTTTTGTAACCCACTGTCTTTGTCTGTTGGTCACTCTTTTTATTCCTCCAGCTTTTCTTGCACTTGTTTCAGGTCAGTCACTGAACTTCACTGTCTTATCTCACAGTGAGATTATCTTATCTCATCTCACAGACAGCTCCTTAATAGCTACATGCTTGGATTGTACTCTGCCTCATTTGTGCTACTGAATGAACAAATGTAAGTTTAAATTTAAATGTCTCTGGCTGACTTCTCCCCAAACTTCAAAGACTCAACGTAACTCCTACCATGTTTGTCCTTTTTGTCTGCAAAATCACACAATCCACTCTATGATACTGTAGGGCACTGGCTTTATTTTCTGACGTAGTATAATATAGTGTATAATATAGTCAATAGTATAGTCTAATATAGTATGCTCTAAAATGTATATTTTACAAAATGATGATTCTCTCTAACTACCCACACTCAGGAAGTAGCGGTTTTCCTTTTGTTCTACATTTTGTTCTCTTCGTGTTCTCTTCACACGTATTTCTTTTCATTTCTCTGTCATTTTACAGGGATATCTTATGAACATTCACTTCCCCTCAGAAGAGGAATCAAAAGCAACGTATCGGGCAAAATATAGTTTCTTAGCATTGTGGGTACTTTCATTTAAAAACAAAACAGTAGATTGTTCCTGTGGATTGGACCCACCACTGCTACAAATCCAAGTTCCTTAAAATGCTTTATTTATACGATAGCACAAATGTATGTGTAATATACACACACACAATCCCTGTGTAAAGGGATGAAGCTCTTGTCTTCTGACAGAAATGAAGATGTAGAACTATTTCAGCAGGAGAAAAGTTTAGGAAACTGACTTTTGTACCAGAACAATAGTAAGGCATTGTATTAGAGAAGTGAGCAACAGGGAGCTACACATTTTACACACTGCAGCAGACACTAGGATACATTAGGTATGAAGCCACAGACTCACTTGTACTTGTCTGTAGTTCACTCTCTCTGTCCTTCAATGTTTTTTGCATTTGTATCTGATCTAATACTTATCTTAGTGGGTGCACTTATACCATAGACAGTTCCTTAATGGCTACATGCTTGGTTTGTAATCTGCTTGTCCTGGATGCTGCTTTGGATAAAAATGTCTCCTAATTAAATAAACGTAAATGTACATTTTTTACCTGTTAGCAGGACTAGGATCAGGGAGGACACTGCAGTGGGCTCCATTTGGTCTGTTCTCCTCTGTCTGCTCTCTGTGATGTTTTGCAGAAACTGATCAACACTCACAGACTCAGTAAACCACAGAAGGGCGGGGTGTAATTGTCTAAGCAGCATCAGTGGGCCATATCCTCTGTGTGTCTGATATGTCAGCTTAAGTTCTGGGCTAAAGAGCTCATGTGTTCAGACTAATTAAACTGTGTACCAAATGAAATGAAAAGAAACACAAAACATATTAGATCAAACAACACCAACAACAAAACAAAAACAAGCAAAATAAACACTTACAGTATATCTATGAATATTGTGGTCATTTCTATATATAAAATAATACTTCTGTGTGAGTCCCACTGAATAATTCACTGTAAATCATACAATAGACAGTGTAGCAGTAGCATATTCATATCTGGAGACAGTTCACATAGAAGACATCAATGACCGACCTTTTTGTGATTACAGACGAAACTGAGTGTTTTAATGTGTTTTACCCAAACGTCTTGTTGGGTATTTGTGTTTGTTGGTAAAAATTATAATAATAAAAAATTTCTTTTTAAGAAGCCTTCTTTATTGAGACTCAGTGATGGTACAGCAAAGCAGGAGGGAAGAGGAGAGAAGAAGAGATGTTCCTGTTCACAAGATGATACTGTGCACACAATGTTACTGAGACTAGAAAAAACAACTTCTCATGCTCCACAAGACCTTTGACCTTGTCTGTCATAGATAACAAGCCCCTCAGACTCACAGCTAAAACTGGAGCAAGTGTATTCTGTTTAACCCTCCAGTTCATCTCAGTTCTTTTAAACAGACATGTGTGTGAGGATATGTGTGTGTGAGGATGTGGGTATTTCTCCTCTGACCCTAAAAGACCAGAAAAACTTTGTTAGGTCCCACAGTCTTATAAAGAAAAATACTATGTCCGAGTGTAAAATAAATAGAACACTGAACAAGAAAGCTGTTTGCAAAATGTAGGTCTCTCTTTCACAGAGTCAATCTCCTGGAACTTTCTGTGAAGTCTCAGAGTTAAAGTGTGTTGTGTGTTATGTGTATGTCTGTCAATATGACAGTGTTGTGCATGCCTGCTGGCTGTGCAGTGTTTGCGTGAGTAGTCTGGATTTTCAGTGGAAGTGACATCTGACATGTGACAATCTTTTGCTTTGATGTGAGTGTCCTTATATTGATTAAGGCCGAAAACCCCAGTCTAGAAATCACAGCACTAGAATTCATTCTAAACAGTTACTCACCATTTAATTAAATATTAATACAGGACTCTAAATATATCACTCATTTCACACTGCTGAATTGATTTAGATAACGTTACTTAATATACATATCCATATACAACATATACAGGGTTGCTATTGTCAGTGTGCTGTGTTCAGGACTCTGAAACAGGATGTGAAGTTAAACACTATATATTTGAGCAGACAGAAGAGAAAACCACAATTTCCTCTTGCAGATGCATCTGACAGATACATGCTTTTGTTTAAGCTCCTGGTATATAAACTGGTGCTGAAATCTGATCCTAAAAGTTTCCTTAAATGAAAATGTGAGTCTATAACTGTATAATTATTATAGATCTATTTGAAAGGAGTGCACTGCAGTGGACTCTTGCTTTATCTCAGTTCTTTAGGGATTTTTTTAAAGAATTTTTTTTTTGGATGATGTAAAGTCCTGGTTCTTTCTGTCCCCCCCTACTGGTCATTTTATCTTAGGTTTGTGTATGTACTCTCCAGGTTCCCTTGGTGAACCTTGTTAGTTCAATCATTAACTGCACCTGGTTCAGTTTATCTAGTCCTGTTGTGTGTTTTTTTTAATAAATACTCCTGGGGGATATTCCAGAAAGCAGGTTTAACAATTTCTGAGTTCAATCCTGAACTCTGAGTTGATCAACCCTGAGCTCGGAGTTTTCGGTTCCAGAAAAGCTGATCTGAGTTAGTTCAACTCTGAGTATGTTAACTCCGAGTTAAGCGAGTGCATGACGATTATAAAAAGCCATCATCGATGGCGCTCCAATACAACGAATCACCATGGCAACTGGTGAAAACAAAAGTCGTTTTACTTCACCCTGCTGCAGTTACAAATTCTGATACGTGTTGAGCACATTTTCCAAAAAAAAGGGGGTAACACAACTGCATCGGCAAAGGTGAGACAGTTGATGTGGGAAAGAATTGCTGCCCAAGTCAATGCATAAGTTGTGTAAGTAAGTTTAGCATTTAATCACACTTTCTTTTAATATTACAGGTGGAAGTGGTGGAATGTAATTGAATAAAGTTCTATTTTATTTTAGGTGTAGTCCCATGGGCACAAAGCGCACTTGGTAGCTGCTGAAAATGAAATATAAAAACATAGTTCAAACAGGTAAGACACATTTTGCTTAAGCCTATAGGCTCATGATTGTACCTCATTTTGGTTTTTATCATATTTGGCATATTAAACAAAGCAAATAATAAATTAATTTGGCTTCAATGCAGATCGGGTTAGTGACGAAAGAAGACGTCATGTTTGACAGCTGCTTCAGGTTCAGCTGGAGGGAAGAGTTAGGGAGAAACCCGGGGTTTGTTGAAGAAAACCTGCCAGCGAGCAGGTTAGGTTCACAGAGTCAGTTACTACGGTAACTGAACCAGAGTTTGAGTTACCTCGCTTTCTGGAGCGGAAATCTCAGGGTAAACTCAGAGTTTTCACTAAACCCGCTTTCTGGAATACCCCCCTGGTTTTCCCTTGTTTCTTTGTATGGAATTGTGAATGCTTAACATCTCTGTAGGTTAACTCTGTAAGGTCTGAGAAGTCTCTTGTTTACTCTGTTCTTTTTCTGGTCTGCACATGTATTGCCTTCAGTTCATGACAGATGGCCAGTTTAGTAGGAAGTGAGGAGTTGGTATAATGGATGTACCTTTTTAATTTAACATGTGAAGGGTCTGTTTGAAGATATAAATAATAATGGGGTCACATTGACATAAGGTCACTCAGTAACAGCTGGTTTGACGTGAGTGATATTGATAGTGAACTCCGGTATGTTCAGTAAAGGATAAAATATACTGGTCTGCAGTTTCTGACACCGGTGGGATCAAAAGCTGATTTTTCAGATGGTACAGAGCCGAGTTCTGAATGAGGGTTCCTACACATTTTCCTTTTCAAAATTCCATACTTTTCCAGACTCAAATTTCCAGACTTCTTGGAAGATTTTTCAGACCATATTTGACATCTGGGTACAAATAGATAGATGTTCATTATGTAAACAAATGGTTTTAAAATCCAACTGTTAACATTTGTGTTACATTCTGACTATCTATGCTATTACTGTATGTTACCAAATAATTGCCATAAGATTGTAGCTATGTACTGTATCTCATAGAAATCAGTTAACACCAAACGCAGACATGTTCAATGCACAGTGTTTTATTCAAGCTGCAATGCTAAAACAGTGAAGTGTTATTCAGTTTTTTTCATGTAAAATTAAATAGCTGTATACCAGGGGGTAAGAGACACCAATTTACCCCCAAATGTTCAAAGAGAGGATCAGGGAGGTGCCCTGAGCCCCATAGTCTTGTACAGTAAATAAGAGAGAAATTCATGTTTTAGGTTACCAGGGGACCGGAGATCGAAATTTAAATTTTTGTATTTACTTCTTCATAGCAGGGGCTATGAGAGACCAATTTACCCCTAAGAGGTGAGGGAGAAGCCGTGGGAGCTCCCCTGAGCTCCAGAGCCTGAAATGTTGATTTATATTTGATTTAGTAATTTGGATTACCAGGGAGCTCGAGAAATTTGTCTAATACCTCTTTTCAGTCAGAATATTGGCTGTGTTGAGCCAGTTCTGCCTTGGTGCCTTTTGAGAACTGAGCCTTATTTCAACAGTTTTGAGAACCGAACGTTACGCTGCGAAAGTTGGGACAGTTTCCGTGTGGAAAAAATCATGGTGGACAGAACGCATCTGTGTGGCTTGCTTTTTATAAATTTGTTTTTATGCTAGGCTTCCACACCTCCAGATAGTGAATTTCACCCCAGAGTGAAAAGTGCTGATATAGATACAAATGGTTGCTCATACATCTTTTAATTATACATGTTTCATCATAGATGTAGCCTTTATCCTGCGCCATCTTGGTCAGACTTTTTTGTTACTCCCGCATCTCTACAGAATATCATATACCAAACACATCACAAGCTGAACTCATTGGTTCTCATAGCCACTGATGTCAGTGGTTCCAACTTTTGGACAAGCAATTTTGAGGAGCCGTCTTTTTTCGGTGGAAATGCATGGAACCAGCTCTAGATTAGGCACCGGAACTGGCACCACATCAATTTACAATTTACAGTTTAGCATTTAGCAGACGCTTTTAGCCAAAGCGACTTACAGTCAGTCCATCAGTCAGATTCCTAATACGTCATAAACATACATCGCTAAAAAGACTGAGCGTCAATTTACTCCTCAAAACATCGGTGGAAAAGGGCTTTCAATCTTATATTTGCTTGGCTTTTGGCTGTGCTGGCTACCTGCTCCCAGTGCCAGGAAAACACTCTACTCGTATGATCGATTTAATTTTTGGGAATTCTGAATTTTATGTTTTAGAAAGCAGAATAGGGGCAACAGTCTGGAAACCGAAATATTTTCCATACTCTCTTTTCTTTTTTCCATACTTATCCAGACCTGGAAGTTACTAAAATCAAACTCCATACTTTTCCATACTGCATAGGAACCCTGGGACAACCAGTAAAACAGGAGCTAACAAGAACAGTCAGAGAAAGGATGTGGTCTGGAAGAGTGATAATAGGATCAGCACAAGGAAACAGCTTGTCAAATGTTGAATAAAAATTTAATTAACTGTGACATGTGGTTGAAAAATCAGTGTTTACGTTCAACATGTATTTTTTGCTAGAGTGAGAGTAGAATTTAGAATGTGTTCATATTTATTCAAATAAAATTCACTCTCAGTTTAGAAAGATGCATTATGACAAATACATTCTTAATATTTATGTAACCAAGCTAGCTCAGGTACTAGAGACAGTAGCTGAATTGACACAACTCAGGAAAAAAAAACAAAACCAAACAAAACAAAACAAAAAAATGAAACAAAACAAAAGAAACAAACAGGACCACAAACAGACTAAATCATCTGTAACAAGACTTAAAAGATCCAGGATAAAGAGGGTAGATATGTTTTCGGAGTAGGCATGACTGAGGGCATTAAAAATCACACTTATGAACATTTATGCACCAAAAGAGGGCTGCACTTTCTTTTTCAAGACAGTGTCCACACTTTGGAGAGATAAAGCAGAGGGTATTGTTTGGTAGGAGGTACAAACTACAACAAACTACTTAATTAAAAAAGACATAGCGAGATGTGAGCTTTTGCCCCTTTCACTATTTGCTAGATTAGAGACTGTGAAAATGAGCTCATGAGATTGTTTGTTTGTTTTTTTCTGTTCCAGTCTTTCCCACTGTATATTCCAGTATCTTCATTCAATATGGCAGACAAAAGCATATCAAGGTTTACTTGGCAGAACAGAAAAATAAGAATAAAATTTAAAAGGCTCACGCTGGGAAAAAATAGGGATGGGCTTGGCCTCCCCAACTCTGGGGCTCTACTCCTGGGATGCACAGGTTTACAGCAGTTGTTGCTTGGATTACAAATGAATCAGAGACAAGATGAATGAATACTAAACAGAGCTCTGAGCCAGGAATTCTTCTGGCAGCCTTACAATTCATGGGCCAGCCATCCCATAAAAAAGTTCATATAAAAATATATGGGTGAAGTATGTGTAGCCCTCCCACTAAGCTGATTTTGTTGAACTATGTTACATATGTGTTGTGGCCTACCACCACTCTATACACACGCAAGGGAGGAGCTTAGGTGGGATCCACTGGCAGGATATATGTCGAGGGGTTAGTCTTGCCAAGGGTGTCAAAGAGGCCTGGGCTAGCCTATGGAAATGGCTATAATTAATGCCGAATGGATAACCTCCCTTGCTTATCTGTTATTAAAAATACGAGCCCCCACTTTGAGTTTCACCCTCAAAGATACAAACGATAAGTACTGTGTCCTACCAATGAACATTTATTTGCCCGCTCACGCATCAGTAGTCATCGCTAGTTACACACACATGCACACACATATATTCACACAATAACCAACCAACAAGGTGACATGAAAATAAAATAAAATTCCCGGGTTTTGACATACAAAGACAGTCTGGGGTACCCCTTAGTTGGCGCGCATGTCGAAATGGTGGACCAAGGCACGTATTTTGTACTCACTGAACCTTTTGACTGTTCACAAAGGAAGTGTAGCAAGACCTCCACGGCTGAAGAGTGAAGTTGACTGCGCTGTCTTTGCTGCTCCGTCCGCGCTGAAATCTCAATGGCAGTCGTCCTTGACAAAGTCCGGGAAAACTCAGTGTCCACTGTAGTAATCCACAAAATGGCGAGCACTCAAACTCTTCTAATTCCGCCAGCACCTAGCAAAAAACACCTCCAAAACTGTCTCGGAAACAAATATACACTGGGGAAAAACAAAACTAAAAACGTACGTTGCCTTTTGAAACTTCTGGTTGACTTTGGAAAACTTTCGGGTTTAATTCAACACAATTAAACATTCTCTCTACGTTCATTGTTCTCTCGCTGCTTTCTCTCTTGCATTCTCTCCTCACTCTCCCAATTACTTCTCGAAAACTCTCTCTCACATTAACCAGACACGCCCATGTAAATTGCTGCAGTCAAACGATTGGTTAAAGCTGGCCTATCGTGTCTTGTTTCCTTATTTTGTCCTCCAATGAACTAGTTTTAACTGTAAAATGAACATCGTAATGAGCTCTTATAAAATGAAAACGCTTGCAGATTTTAACAGCACTTATTCACTGAAAACATTTACAGATTCTAACATTAATCAAGACATTATGATGAACACACATGAAATGAAAACAGTTGCAAAAAAAACTCACACATTGCAATCACACTTGCATCTTGGCATTGTACACAACAGTATTCGAAAATAATAAACTTATGCCTCCCACAGGGGTGCTACATATGCTTTGAAGGTTTGGGCTTCAGTGCAAAAGAAACTAAAGGGAATGGCCACTCTGTCGTTGCCTATGCACTTAGGGATGTACACCAAACAAGCCTGGTGTGGCAACTGGTTTACCCCCACAGCCTATACATCAAAACGAAGCTTAGAACCTGTAGTTTTTAGCTCTATGTGTTAAATTCCTCCATTTAAAAAAGCCCAGTCGAAAGCCGTTTCATTTGCTACACGTTATTAAAAAGTGATCACTATATTCTGTAGTCGCCACCATTGAGTCAGCGCAAGTTACTGTTGTGAAACAGTTATTCATGTTTCCTTAGCGAACTGCAGTAATGTTAACACATCAAGAATTACGAACGCAGCCTCCCTGTAATTTAAGATTATTCCTTTCAACTGAAGGATATTTTTCTGTATATCTTTACTGTAAATAGTTTCTATTTCGAATGCAAAACAGAATCTTTCAAATTATAAAACATTTTCTTTCAGTTCCTGATTGTTCAGTGTCCACTAGTTTAAAGGGGTGGTGGTGGGGGCTAAGACGGTTCATAAAACTGAGTTTAGTTAAAAATAAAAGTACGAGAGAGACATAATTATATGCCAATATTAAATGAAGTTGATGCCTTTCAGCCACAAAAATTGCATTGCCAATGAATACTAGGTTAGAAAATACATTTGCCCCATTTACATGATTCCGGAATACACCTCGCCCACTTCCTGTCTACTATCCAAATATAGATACAGAGACAGATCATTTTGTTGGCTAAACAGATACAGATACAGATAATGACATATGTGTACACCTCTACTATGCACATAGAAATTGATCTGGAATTCCTGCCATCAGTATGAGATAATGTCTTTAAAAGATGTGCAGAGAAAGGCCTTATTGTGATTGGTCAGTTATTTAACAGTAATGTTTTACAGTTGTTATGACCCCATCTAGGGTGAAACATAAATGTGTGGGAGAACCTCCTTCTCCTGCCACCAAACAACTGAAACAACGACACTCAACACCGATATAATACTAGTCAGCGTTTATTACTAAATATAACTATTTACAAAACAGAAAAGACCAGGCCTAAATAACAAACAAAATACATCTAACTAAATGGAGGGAAATAACCTAGCCAAAAGAAATATGCTCAACTGAAACAGCACCCACCCCCTACAACTGCTGACTCAGAAAACAACAGAAAAGAAATCAACACAATAACCCGATTATTTACAAATTACATTCGATTTGGACTCACTAGTCCACATCATCACCAGCAAGCATCTACACAAGTCCAAGGACATAACAACAGTCCTTCTCCCGACTTTGCCTCCTAGCAATCTGTTCTGATATTTACACATGAGACATAATGTTACAAATCATAAAGACTGGGAAACAAGTAAAAGACCTCCAACAAATGTGGAACTATACTTTAGCACTTTGAAAAAGCACTTTACAACCACAAAAAAAGTTTGTTTCTCATAATTATGGGAAGATGTTGTTAGATTTATTATACAATACCCATATTAAAGCAGAAATTCTCAAACTATGGTACACATACCACTGGTGGTGCACGGTGCTCCCTCTAATGGAACGTGGAGGAACCTCTGAAATATTTCTAAAAAATGAAATAAAATTAATTTAAAAGCATATAATACTATCAAAGTACTACTATGAATGAAAATGCCTTAACCATGAGATCATTGTTAACCATGAGATCAGGTTTTGACTTTCCTGTAATATTTTTGTTTCTATATCAGCCTATTTACAAGATGCGGCAGCTGTGGTCTAAAGGTTAGAGAACCGGGCTTGTGACTGGAGGGTTGCCGGTTCAATTCCCAGGCCCAAAATCCACGGCTGTGTGCTCTTGAGCAAGGCACTTAACCCCAATGCTCCCCAGGCGCTCACCAAGGAAGGCTGCTCCTGCATCCGGTGTGTGTGTTCACTACTGGTGTGTTGGATGGGTTAAATGCAGAGGACAGATTCACTGCTCACTGTTCACAGTGTGTGTGTGTAATCACTTAAAAAACTTAAAGATACAGCCTACCCGGCTCAAGGAATTTAATGGAATGAAGCAATTTTAGAATGCTGGCAATTCATGTGCAAAAACTGCTGCCGTTTCAAAGAACTTAACAGTCAAAAGGTTAACTGTTACAAGTAATTGTTACAAGCTAAACTGTGATGGCAAGGTAATAAGCGGAGGTAGCTAAAATGATGAATGGTTCGAAAATACTGCATTCGTGGCTCCAAACGGGAATTTTTACGAAGAAATACGGATCAGGAGGAGAATATTTCGAGCAGCCTTGCAGAAACTGAAGTGGACAACAATGAACCGAACACAAGTGCTAGTGGCTACTTCAGCAGCACATGTGAAGTCTCCACGGTAAAGAAATATGACTCAAGTTACATCAAATTTGGATTCAGCTGGAGCAGGACGGAGGAAGAGCCCAGGCCACAGTGTGTGGTATGTGGTGATGTTCTGAGCAACGAATCCATGAGACCATCGCATCTCAAACCGCATCTAACAACCAAATACACAGTGCTGAAAGACAAACCAGATGATTTTTTCCTAAGAAAACGGGGTGAACTGAAGCAGTCTAAGTCCAAGATTCAATCTTACACCCGTAACCAAAGCAAAGAAAGCTGGTAAGACACAAACAATTAGCGAACAACTGTGTCTACCATTAGTCAAAGAAATGACACACGTCATGTGTGGGGAGAAGTGTGGGAGAGACTCCCAGGTCTGGGCCAGATATGACCGAGTCCCTTTCCACACCAAATGCGGTACTTCTTATGCTGAGTTTAAAATGAATTCTAAGTTTCAAAAAGCAGTCAAAGTCTTCAGGAGACCGATGCAGTGGAAGTTTATGCATTCAGTGGTGAGCAAAATGCAACAGAGTCAGGTCCCAGGGAGTGACTAAATCTAATACAGAAAATCATTCACTTATATCTAAAATTTTATCAATATGCTAAACCTATGTATCCAATAAACGCATAACACAGTTGTATGGTAACACCCCTCACATCATCCGTTTTTTGCATGGTCCAACCCATTCGCTTCCAGAATTTTCCCCAGATTTTCCCAGAATTCATTATTCCATACACCACTATTTCCGAAGTGTCCTTTTTTGGTTAAATAAAAAATAATATTCAACCGTGTCCTCATCTTACCTCGGATACTCAACCATGTCCCCAGTCTCACCTCAGATACTTTACCCTTAATGCAGGTGTTAACTATCAAGCGTTGGGCTAGTCCATGCAAGGCGGATGCTGAAGCAACTACATCCTGACCATTACTTATGCTTCCCTGTCACTATAACCTAGATGTTACCCTTTCCATGTTGCCTTCATGTTTTGCTGACCTTGCATTTTCCCTTTTTGGTATACCGAGGGCCTCTTCCGTTGACTTCAACATTCAGAGGCCTTCTTCCATTTCTCCAACAGAAGGCTGCCAAACAGTTCAACTTGGTGCCGCTTTCCAAACAGCACTGTATGGCAGAGAATAGGAGCCATAGCAGATGACATTAAAAACACACTGATTTAATGCATTAAAAGTAGTCGCTATTATTTCATCTGGCTAAATGAGACTACTGATGTTGCAGATTTGGCCAATTTGCTTGTTTGCGTCAGATATGTATCTGACGGTGCTGCTCAGGAGGACTTTCTGTTCTGTCAATCACTGCAGACCAGAACTACAGCCGAGCACATGCTCCAGCTCCTGAACACGTTTGTCCAAGAGAATGGGCTCGACTGGAAAAAGTGTGTTGGAGTCAGCACGGATGCCACCAGGACTATGACAGGTCACCACAGCAGAGTAGCAGCTTAAATTTGTGAGTTGGCCCTAAGATGCGATGGACTCACTGCAGCATCCATCTTGAGGCCCTGGTAGTGAAGAAGATGCCCGAAGAACTGCAGTCTGTGCTGGACTCGGCTTTGAAAACTGTGAACTTCATTAAGGCCCAACAGATGCATTCTCGCCTATTCCATGTGCTCTGCAATAAGATGGGCAGCGAGCATGTCCAACTCTTGCTTCATACTGAGGTAAGGAGGCTATCAAGAGGGAAGGTGCTTTGAGGCTTTTTGACTTGCACAGAGAGGTCCAAATGTTCTCAAATGACAAAAGCTTCCCCATGTCAGAGGTTTTCAAAGACAGTCAGCTGGCATACATGTGAGACATTTTAACGAACTGAATTTGGGACTACAGGGACTCTCCATCAATGTTTTTGATATGCAGGACAAAATCAAGGCAATGCTGAAAAAGATGGAGTTGTTCCATATCAAAGTCAAGGTAGGCGATGTTTCAGTTTTCCCCACTTTTCCCAGCGATGGCCGAAGTGAACAACTGGATAAGACACCCACTCAGCATCGAAACCTCTGAAATGCCCACAGACCTCACTGCTGGTGAGCAGGACAGTTTAATAGAATTGTCTTGCGATGAAACATTGAAGTCTGCTTTCAGAAGTCAGTCAGTCAGTCGTTGTTGGACTTTTAGATTCAGCAACACAGTGAATACCCTGCACTTTCGGACAAGGCTGTGCGCTTTCTCCTTCTCTCCACTGGCTGCCATAAAAACGAAACACAGAAACAGGATGGATGCTGAGCCAGACCTGAGACTGAAGCTGACCTCAACTGACCCAGACATCGCAGGGCTGTGTTTGCAGAGGCAGGCCCACCCTTCTCATTAGGCTTATGTTAATATTGTCAGTAGCCACCAACATACTGACCAACTTGTATTTAGCCTAAAAATTTTCAAACATACTGTTGGTATACTGTTGTTGTTCTTGCTGTTCTCACTTGCTCTGTGTGTGTGTGTGTGTTTGAATGAAATACAGTTGTTATTTTTAATGTTCTCACTTGGTGTGTGTGTGTGTGTTGTAGGTACAATTGCAATCCTAACACAGGGACACCAAAAGATGTAGGTGTGGTAGGATTTATAAATCAGTCTCATAAATCAGTCTCATATAATTTATTAACCATTAATTTCGGTGCTCAATATTTTATTAATTAAACAACTAAGATTAATGGGATAAGCTAGCTGTAACACTGTGCTACAGTCTTAGAGAGTATTGCAGTACTAATGTATTACAATTACACTACTAAACCCATAACACTCCTGAACAACCGGGTTGATGAAGGTAATTGGGAGTGCTTTGATGGCAGAGGTTGGCATTCAGTGAATACTGTGGCAGAAACAGACAGGACAACAGTTTATTTCAATGATACTATTTATTAACGTAATCAATACTACTTGGCAAACTAATACTGATATGGTACAATCAATAATCAGCAGCAAATAGAATGATCAAAAGGTAAATGGTAACAAAATGGTGATGAGTCTATGTACAGGTATTCAGTGTAGAACTGAATGAGTGTTAGACCAGAGGTGAGTGTGTGTGTGTGTGTGTGTGTGTGTGTGTGTGTGTGTGTGTTTGTGTGTGTGTGTGAGAGAGAGAGCGAGAGAGAGAGAGCGCGTGCGTGTATGTGGGCGTGTGCCCAGCTGCGCACTGAAGAGAGAGGGAGGAGTTCTTTGGAGAGAGGCTCTGCGCAGGCGCACAGAAGAGAGGAGGAGGAGCGAGGGAGAGAGGCTGTGCGCATGTGTACAGCAAGAGGTATGCGTGGTATGAGGATTTAGTGCGCAAGCGTGTGTGCTAGGCACCAACCAGAGTGGGGGTGGCAACGAGAAGCGCATGTGTGCGAGAGACCAAAGAATGTCTAACTTGAGAGCTAGTCTCAAGTAAGTAGGCCCTAAACTCAACAACTCTACCCAACCCTTAAGTCACGCTACAATCCCAATGTTGGAGGTGTGCAATCAGAAAAAGGGAGTTAGAGAGACAGAGAACGCATGCCAGATCTATCCTTCATAAGAAAATAATAAACGGCTAAAAAACGCATCGTACAGCGTGTACATTAAAATCATAAAAGAATTCAAATGATAACACTTTCTTCACGTTAACTGCATGTAATCTTCATACTAAAGTGTGCCCAGATGCCAGCCTTACCTTGAATAGCTCATTGCGTGGCGACCGAAGGTACGTCTTTGGTAGTCTGATGAGCAGTGCGATTCGCAGGTCCAGGGAGAAGTTCCTTTCCTTGTCACTTGAAGATCTTCGGGGCTCCGTTACTCGTCCGATGATCTTTAAGGGTTCTCGATTTAATTCATCGACGTTTAAAGAAGTAAAAAAGGGATCCGGTCGCCTTTTCTTCGGTCGAACACTGCATGCGTTACAGTGTAACTAGCCGGTAGAAGTTAAAGTTGCAACTGCGCGAGAGAAAGTAAATTAAACTTTGGCTGTACCAATATCTCGCTTCGTTGTTACTTTGTCCTTTCCTTCGGCAGAGAAAAGAGACACCCGCTGCTAGCGAGCTGCTGCTACAGCGAGCCGCTGCTAGGCAGTTGCAGAATTGCGGAGCTGGAAAGAGAACTGGAAAAGAGAGCAAGGGTTTGGAATTTTCCGCGGTTTTATGGCGAAAATTGCGTCATCACTGTATCTGCTCCATTGCTGTAACCAATACTGTTACAGTGAAATCTGAGAGGATGGGTACAGATTACCCATGCGGTCAAGCAGGGAATTATGGGTAATATGTTTTGCGGGACTGTCGACCCCTACAGTGTGTGTGTGTGAGGGCCTGCCCCTGGCGTTGTATGAGAGTTGTGTGGAAGAGTTTAAGTGCCAGTTCTCGTGCTACCCCTTTGTACAGCGTAGCTGTGGCTGACAACAGTCAAGAATAAATAATATTCTTATTATGAATAAATTTGCCTCCTGCGTGAACTGTGCGTAGCTGAATAGGCTAGGCCTACACCACTGTATTATAACGTCTTTCATAATAGTGGTACTTGAAGAGCCAAATGTTTCCTAAGGTGATACGTGGTGAAAAAAGTTTGAGAATCACTGTGTTAAAGGAAACTGGGAATAGACATAAATATAATTATAGAGGATGAGACATGGGAAAATACATGTTCTGGTTGTCAGGAAGGTATTAATAACAATATGTGGAAGGAGTTTGACTGAAAGGTGAAAATGCAGCTCTTCAGGATACCTTAAATGGTCTCAAAATTTGAACGAAGTGATACAGGGGGATTGGGGATCATGCACACATATTCTTGGAGTGCCCAAATACTCTTGTTTGGTTGAGGGGAGCAGGATGAGATAGTAAAAATTTTGAAAACTGATTTACCTTTGATTTCACTCTTATTTTCTTCTTGGATGGAATACCACATTTACTGGTAGTTGGCGATATATATCATATGTACTTTTGATGACCAGCCACAAAATATTCACAGTGGTCCCAAAGACTGAAAAAAGTATATATGGAGCGAACTTGACTGACACTTTACGACTTAATATGCACATTTTGAACAGAGGTGGCCACCTGTTATAAAGCACTTTTGTTTTTGAATAAGAGGTGACAATCATAATTACAAGTCTATTCCTTTTATTATTGCTTTGTCTATGTGTTAATTTAAAAAATGGTGCAGTTTCCTAGGCATTTGCTACTTTTCCAGACACTTCCAAGCTGGTTTGACTCTCAGAACCAGAGCATCCGTAGTTTGGAGATGGAGCTGATTCTTCACAGAGATGACCAGGTGGGGATGAACTGAAGCAGACACAATGAACAGACGGACTATGTGATGACTAACTGACTGCTCCCATATGCTTTTGCTAGTGGAAAGCAGGGTCTCATGTCTTTATCTGATTTGGAAACTGGGGCTTCTGCCATACTTTGATAGTGTCTCTGTCTAAAGGGAATTTGTTAAAATTAAAATGTTAAACTAAGTTCAGTTTAAATACATTAACATAACATTTTCCAGCTAAGGAATAGTTCAATATGTGTGATTATTAGGTGATGCTGTACAGGTTCATTTAATTTATTTATTTCTATATAGTTTGTGAACAAGTGGAGAAATGCAGATTGGACTCGTGACATGGTCGAAAATCCATTTGCATGGCTAACTACCCTCTGAGGTGAATTAGTCTTCATGGAAACACTTCACCTATGTTGTCTTCGTGGTCTTCATCATTTGACCAAATGGTGCAGATGCTGCTGTGATATTTAGAGGCTTGGACCATAAAAGGTGGCAAGTAGGGTCAGCTAAGTGATTTTGGTATTCAGTCTAATATCAATAGTGAATCGTTAACTAGAATTACCATTGGCTTGACCCAAACAAACACACTCTCTCTTCCTCTCTCTTTCTCAATCTCACTTACTTATACACTCTCTCACTCTCATACACACACACACACACACACACACACACACACACACACACAGTGTGAAAATGTGGACTGTGAAGGTTAGCCTTAACTTAAGTGGAGAAAGTTCAGTCAATCTACAGGTCTGCGCCTGCCTGGGAATTCTGTGGGAACTGTGGGACTAATTAATAAATTAATACATGGTGATGTAGGTTTACAGGTGAAGTAGACGGTCATTTGAATGTTGCTAGAGCTTAATGCCTTTCCTTCTCTTTGAGGCACTCAAACCGGTTTCTCCCTTTTCTCTGTTTCTGTCTGCTCCATCATCATCTGTCATTTCCTTTACTTTTTGCTTTCTGCTCCAGTTTTCCTTTTAGTCACTTCATTTTTAAATATTTATTTATTAATGACTCAGATCAGTCCAGCTCTTACAGCCATGGTGCTCCCCTCTGTCCTGATACACACTGCCTGCTAGTCAGACAAACTAACATGTATGATATTCTCAAATACTCCACTTACACACTGCTATTTGTAATTAATTTGTTCTCAGATATTTAAGAATTATATGTTTATTATCATTTATGAAATTATATTGAATTGTTTGCGTAATGGTTGATTGTCAGTGGTCTAATGTGCTATTATAAAGGCATATGGTCAAGACACTGAGCTCACAACATTCAGTTAGCCAGTCTGTGCGGGCTGTGATCTCTCACTTCTACCACACAGGTTGTGGATGCTCTCTTCCACCACATCTTCTGTTGCCATGATCTTCTCTAGGACGTGTTGTCCTTGCTGTGGCTCCAGTTCACCTCTTGTGTCTGGAGTTTGGAGGCAACAGCGAATCTCACATCCAGGCACCACCCAGAGTCAAATGCCAAGTGGAGAGGATGATCCAGAATCTGACGAAATTCTTCTTCTTCCTTCCGCAGGACCACTGTTTACAGTTCCTGCAACAGGCAGAGTATCCCCAGAATTCTTTGTGCCTAAATAAACTGGGGATAGCAACCTCCCCAGTCCTAGGCCCCGGTAGTGATGACTGGCTCCAACAGCCAGAGAGGATCTTGGAGGAAAGTGGCCCAGATCTATTTTCAAAGAATCGTCCACTACCAGAAAGTTCAGGCCAGCTGTCACCACAAAGACCTGCCCGATTATCACTCTGGCTGGGACAGAGGCTGGCTTTCCACTCAGGACCAAAAACTCCAATTACCACGTTGTGAACTTAGCCTCTGGTTTTTGAGGCCATCCCTCAGAGAGTCAGAGAATGTGAGAAACCTCACAACTGGCACTTCAGAAAAAAGACATATTCATACAAGGTGTCTAGAGTAAACAGAGAACAAGAAACATGTGGAACTAAAGGTTGAATAGTGAGTCCAATGATGAGCAGAACTATTAGACCAGAGAAGTCAATTACTGATAGCTAAACTGAGACAAGGGTGTGACAAAGGGGGAAATAAAACAATGAGGTCCATACATTTCTCAGACATTTCTATGTGACATAGTTAGTGTGATGGGCTACAGGGTAGATGAATGTGGCATATGTTTGGACTGTACTGTGTGTGTGGACCTTTCAGGGCCCCTAAAAACTGCTGCTGTTCACACCTGGCCGAGACTGACGAAGAGCCTGTCATGGGCCAGCAGAATGACCTCCTCCACGGACGACTGCAGCTGGACGCACAGTGCGTACCAAGAGATTCCCAATTTGCGAGCGCTCCACATTAATTGTTTCTTGTTAAACATCTTCTACTTATTTCCTTACCGAAACCTCCAGGAGTGACAATGGACACGCCCGAACCAGAAATCAGTAATGCTTAGGAAACTGAAGACCTGGTCCCTTGCATGTCACTTATTTTGCAGCATTTCTCTTTTTTATTCTCTCCCTCTCTGTTCCACCTCTCCTTTTCTTCTGATCATGACGACCTTTCATTTCGCCAGGCGACTTGTCTGAAGTGGAGAAGCAGGTGGACGTGCGTTGTGCGTTGTCGAGAGATGTGATGTCATATTTGACACTGCAGTGAGAGTGAGAGTCTTGATGCGTGGATTCTGAGAGGTTCGTCAACTCATTCCTGCTGGCTATATTATCACTGGTCAAGTTGACTGTTCACAGCAGACCCTGAGGCCAGCAGGAAATATCCCGGTGCTCTAAACGGGCTGTCTGTGTGTGCTATCTACCTATATATCTATCTGTCTGTCTGTCTAACTTACTGATATAATTTAACATGAACATAACTTACACGCTAAATTAATTATGGAGTTGTGGGAATGCTGATCAGAAATTCAGTGACAATCGGATTAGTTTTTCCAGCTAATTTTTTGGAGAGTTCTCCTGTTACTAATTGTCTTGTTTGTATTAACAGCAGAGTTCTCTCATTTCCCCCTTGTTATGCCCTTGTCTCAATCTACCCATCAGTGATCAACTTCCCTGGTCTAATAACTATATTCATCATTTGACTCACTATTCAATTGTTGGTTTCACCTATGGGTGGACGATGTAAACAGTATATAGAAAATACACTGGTATGAATTTTCTTCACGGTACAGATTTTTGATACTGTGCTAACCAGCAGAGCCCTCACAGGCTAAAGTGGCAATGATGTAACTACATCAGCAATTAATTGAATTGGTGATTGTTAAATGAATTATTGGTGATTATTAAATTTTGACAGAGCGTTTCTATTTTAAACGGCACAGCTTTTCTAGCCTTTACAGCACTGATTTTGTGGCCCAGGAAAGTCGCAGACCAATTGCATGCATTGTAAATTATTTCACGTGAAGCTACTAAGCCAGTCAATCCTTCTGAACTGATTTTTATTCACTTGTTCCTTGTTTTAGGAACTCTTCAGTACCGTTCAGCCCTGACTGAGCCCAGTCACGTTGGACCTGTGTTTAGTGATGACTCTCCTGTTAATGAATATTGTTGTGTACTGTCTCTCTGTCCATACAGGACACATATACTGTTAATAAATATTATTGTATACTGTCTCTCTGTCCACACAGGACACATATACTGTTAATAAATATTATTATATACAGTGTCTCTGTCCATACAGGACACATATACTGTCAATAAATATTATTGCATACCGATCAGTCATAATTACACCACAGTCAGATATTACTGTCCATCAGTGATAATTACACCACAGTCAGATATTACTGTCCATCAGTGATAATTATACCACAGTCAGATATTACTGTCCATCAGTGATAATTATACCACAGTCAGATATTACTGTCCATCAGTGATAATTATACCACAGTCAGACATTACTGTCCATCAGTGATAATTATACCACAGTCAGATATTACTGTCCATCAGTGATAATTACACCACAGTCAGACATTACTGTCCATCAGTGATAATTATACCACAGTCAGATATTACTGTCCATCAGTGATAATTACACCACAGTCAGATATTACTGTCCATCAGTCATAATTATACCACAGTCAGATATTACTGTCCATCAGTGATAATTACACCACAGTCAGACATTACTGTCCATCAGTGATAATTATACCACGGTCAGACATTACTGTCCATCAGTGATAATTATACCTACAGTCAGATATTACTGTCCATCAGTGATAATTACACTACAGTCAGATATTACTGTCCATCAGTGATAATTATACCACAGTCAGATATTACTGTCCATCAGTGATACTTATACCACAGTCAGTTATTACTGTCCATCAGTGATAATTACACTACAGTCAGATATTACTGTCCATCAGTGATAATTATACCACAGTCAGATATTACTGTCCATCAGTGATAATTATACCACAGTCAGTTATTACTGTCCATCAGTGATAATTACACCACAGTCAGACATTACTGTCCATCAGTGATAATTATACCACAGTCAGACATTACTGTCCATCAGTCATAATTACACCACAGTCAGATATTACTGTCCATCAGTGATAATTACACCACAGTCAGATATTACTGTCCATCAGTGATAATTATACCACAGTCAGATATTACTGTCCATCAGTGATAATTATACCACAGTCAGATATTACTGTCCATCAGTGATAATTTAACACAGTCAGACATTACTGTCCATCAGTGATAATTATACCACAGTCAGATATTACTGTCCATCAGTGATAATTATACCACAGTCAGACATTACTGTCCATCAGTGATAATTATACCACAGTCAGACATTACTGTCCATCAGTGATAATTATACCACAGTCAGATATTACTGTCCATCAGTGATAATTACACCACAGTCAGACATTACTGTCCATCAGTGATAATTATACCACAGTCAGATATTACTGTCCATCAGTGATAATTACACCACAGTCAGATATTACTGTCCATCAGTCATAATTATACCACAGTCAGATATTACTGTCCATCAGTGATAATTACACCACAGTCAGACATTACTGTCCATCAGTGATAATTATACCACGGTCAGACATTACTGTCCATCAGTGATAATTATACCTACAGTCAGATATTACTGTCCATCAGTGATAATTACACTACAGTCAGATATTACTGTCCATCAGTGATAATTATACCACAGTCAGATATTACTGTCCATCAGTGATACTTATACCACAGTCAGTTATTACTGTCCATCAGTGATAATTACACTACAGTCAGATATTACTGTCCATCAGTGATAATTATACCACAGTCAGATATTACTGTCCATCAGTGATAATTATACCACAGTCAGTTATTACTGTCCATCAGTGATAATTACACCACAGTCAGACATTACTGTCCATCAGTGATAATTATACCACAGTCAGACATTACTGTCCATCAGTCATAATTACACCACAGTCAGATATTACTGTCCATCAGTGATAATTACACCACAGTCAGATATTACTGTCCATCAGTGATAATTATACCACAGTCAGATATTACTGTCCATCAGTGATAATTATACCACAGTCAGATATTACTGTCCATCAGTGATAATTATACCACAGTCAGACATTACTGTCCATCAGTGATAATTATACCACAGTCAGATATTACTGTCCATCAGTGATAATTATACCACAGTCAGACATTACTGTCCATCAGTGATAATTATACCACAGTCAGACATTACTGTCCATCAGTGATAATTATACCACAGTCAGATATTACTGTCCATCAGTGATAATTACACCACAGTCAGACATTACTGTCCATCAGTGATAATTATACCACAGTCAGATATTACTGTCCATCAGTGATAATTACACCACAGTCAGATATTACTGTCCATCAGTGATAATTATACCACAGTCAGACATTACTGTCCATCAGTCATAATTATACCACAGTCAGATATTACTGTCCATCAGTGATAATTACACTACAGTCAGATATTACTGTCCATCAGTGATAATTATACCACAGTCAGATATTACTGTCCATCAGTGATAATTACACCACAGTCAGATATTACTGTCCATCAGTGATAATTACACCACAGTCAGATATTACTGTCCATCAGTCATAATTACACCACAGTCAGACATTACTGTCCATCAGTCATAATTATACCACAGTCAGATATTACTGTCCATCGGTGCTTAGTATTGACATTAGTTTCTTCACGGTCATTTTGACTCACGGAAAAACGATGAAGTTGGTGAGAAGTCATCTCATGGTCACTGTTTGGTGCTGTCTTGTCTACTGTGTTGTTTTGTCTTGTAAAAAATCCCCTTTTATGAATATAAACAACAATAGCAACAACAACAGCAATAACAACAACACCAACAACAACCCCAGAGACTACACCAGCAACACCACTATGACCAGTATCATCACCACCACTTTGACCAGCACCATCACTGGTGTCCCTCACTGAGGCCTCCTTATAAGGGCCCTTCTCTGTGGAAGAGAAAAGAGAACAGTGTCGTTTCATTACACTCATTGTATAGGGTTCATTTTCACTAATAAGGGATAACATTACAGCTTAGTCAAACTGTGACAAAACTGTGAGAAAAGTCAGGTTAAAGAAGCACTAAGAGAACACACTGTTTTCCATTTACTTAGGAAGAAAGGAGGAAAGGTCTAAAGTAAGTGAGCAAACTAATCCAATGTCTTTATTATATACTATTGTAGGTGTAATCCCTAAAACACCTGAACAGTGATCTGTGTTGATGCTGTTCTAGGAGAGTAACATGGTAAACTGTGTTAGTTTTGGTTGTTTCATTAACAAGTTGTTTCTGTGTGCGGAAAAAGAAAGGTTTTGTACCTACCTACTCTGGTTTCTGTTGTACTGTAAGTTATGGGCCTTCTATATGTTAAATGTGAGCATTTATTATCATTATAAGGACACCATAATACAGACTTTTCGAATAATGACTGAGGAAAACGGTGGAACATGTCCCATCATAAAATAAATTCATATGCGAAGTAAAGAGGACAAATTGTTTAATCTTGTGTTTCAGTTCTTGTCTGGTGTGGAAAAAATGGAAACCAATGTCGCAAATGAAAATACGGATCAATGAGCCAAAAAAAACAAAAACACATGATTCGACGATCAGTCAACAATAGGCAAAACTAGACCACTCAGACCCGTAAATTCTTAGTCGAAGATACCCCTGGTAATTGGACATTTGAAATAAATGAAAAGCAAAAATTGTCAATTTAGGAACATCATGACAAATTTCTAAACTAAATGAAGCATAGGATGCACATAATGTTTGTGTGATATCATAACATGCTTTCCAGTAATAGGTAAAATATATTTTTTGAAGAAAATTGTTAGAATAAATATAATTATCATGGAATGTCCCCAAATTACAGAATGACTCATGGTTATATGCCCGTCACAGGAGTAGTCACAAGAGTAATTATAAGTAAACTGTCATCACAAGTATCGATTGTAGTTTAGACTGCCTTCACAGTGTTTGCTGTCATTGCAGCTAATAACAACTTAAGGGCATCATATGTGAACGTTATTTTATTGTAGCAAAATGAGACAGAAAGTAACATGTACATTTCTTGCAGCATGTTAATGAGTGACCATTGGTTAGTAGAAGATCAAGCTGAACACATGTAGCGTTCTTAGACTTTTAGTGTACATATCGTATCGAAACTGAAATCACCGAGGCTTGTGTGCATTCTTTCTCCGCAGTCTCGAGTTCATGGCTGCTATAATTTCTGCAAACCACCAGGTGTCACTGTGCTGTTTGAGACTGCTTCGAAACTGCGGATCTTTTTTCAACACAATAAGGATAGAAGCCGTTTATAGATTTCTTATGTGCACAAGGCCATTCCACACTCTTAAGTAATACAGGGGTATATAGTCTATCTACTGGCGTTATTAAATAGTCTACCGCAAGATTTTAAGTAGCTTTTATCATACGCTGCCAAGTGCCACCCCAATAAAATGACTGGAGCTGGCTGGTCCCCCCAGAAGAAAAGTTCTGCATACGCCCCTGAATGCCATTAATCATTGGTATGTAGATGGGATAAACTTCTTTTTCTCTTTTTCCAAAACAAAGTTGTACCAGATTGTCTCGTTTTATAGTTTAAAACCTCAGTCATAAACTTGTAAAAGTTTCTCATTTATTTATTTAACTGATGGTTTCTAAACTTGTAACGACGAAAATTTGACGAAATTACATTTGTAAAATTGTAACAATTCTTTAACTGTACATTAGAACTAGAGACGCATTTCTCGCTTTACGGACTGAAAGACCACTGAATCCAACTATCACCTGCCACTGTGTGCAATCCCTCGTCGTAGCACTAGAAACCTAGAACTTTCCCCATTCATTGTCAATGGGAAGATAAATGATTAAAAATGGCAATTAAAAAAAAACGAGTGGACCGATCAGTTAGCTGTACACAAGCACACCTACACAGCATTAGGACGGACCTGTTACCACTGCAATGGAACTGATATTGTGAGAACTGCGGGAGTACATACGGTCAGAAAAACGACCGGAATAATAAAGAACTGCCATATATTTGATCTTATCCTCCCTGGTTCTGGTAGATTGTCTGCCATGCCATGCGGCTTTTTGAAGACATGAAGATGAAATGGAAGAAATGAGTGCAGATGTTTCCTTCAGAATAGCGGCCTGTCTGTCGATAATGAGCATGCGTTTTTCTAGTGCTCCTATGCAACAGTAAATGCGTGTTTGTGATTAGGCTATTCGAATCATCCAAGTTCTTTCTAAAATGTCTTAGGATATAATAAACGTCTCATGATATTTTTGTTTCATCATATTTTCGGTAAATCAAATTTGCGTATAGCCTGTCATCATGGTGCAGTGTTTCGTCGAGTCTTCCTCATTGCTCACTAGATTTAAAATCCCTTCGTCAACGAATATTTTCGTCATTAGTTTCGTTGATGAGATTAACACTGAATAGAACTTGCTAATCCTCTGGTCTCTCCATGTTGTGTTCATAGTCTTAACATAGCCCTCATTACATATTGTTTAAGAGTTTGTTTGATCTCTGTGAATTAGCAGGGGTGGCGGGTTGTCCCCTTGATTACAAATAAAGGAAAGAGCTGAAATGGTTGTTCATTACAGAATATGAAAAGGCCTGTAGTGAAAAGGCAGGAGGGAAATGAGCAGGGTTTCTGGATTTGAGAGCTATAGCTGATGTTTGTGTCATGCTACCAATAAAAGTTGCGGTCGCTCGAGTCTTTACTCTTTGTTGTCATGGTGACAGGTGAACCAGTCTTGGTGTAACTGTACGTTCAC
Organism: Chanos chanos; assembly: GCF_902362185.1. Lineage (NCBI taxonomy): Eukaryota > Metazoa > Chordata > Actinopteri > Gonorynchiformes > Chanidae > Chanos > Chanos chanos. The sequence goes on from NC_044503.1 coordinate 42,419,260, forward strand.
ACTGTGAGCGGCGAGAGCGTCAAAGTGACCGGAAGTCATTCATTTTCTATGAGAGCCAACATCTTAAAGCGGCGAAGAGCATCGTGGCAAAGGGTGTCGCGGCAAAGGGCGTCGTGGCGAGGGTGGTTTGGGCGCCAAAATACAGTTGAAGTTCGGTTAACTTTATGGTAATGAGATATGATGCGGCAACCAATAGGAATTTGGAAGTGCTCCGCTCTAGAGAATTTTAGAGAACACAACAGTATAAACTATTGTTCCCACAAAAGTTTTGGTCCTAAGCAAAATGGAGGAGAAACTGATTATATCTGTGGCGGTTATGCACAAACGTTAGTGTTAATTAAAGACCAAGGCTAGTAAATGTGTCCTATAAACTCCATGCTGGAATTTGACCTAGCCTAGCATTAACGCAAAAGACACACAACAAAAAAAGCTTTTAAGTAGTGTTTTTAGTTAGTGTATTTTGTTACGAAATATGTAATTAGCATTGTGAATTTATTTCTGTCATCGATCGATTTCTCACCTTCACATTTAAAATATCTCATAAGGTTAACTTATAGCCTACTGGTGGTCAGTCAGCACAAAGATACCGCTCGACCTGTTTGTTTGCTTTATAGCCCCTTTAAAAACATTTGCATAACCAAGCTTTCCAAAGGAAGTTGTACCCGCCTATTTCATCAATGTCAGAGCGTCCACAGTGTTCAACAGCATTGTTGGCAGGGAGGTTTGAGCGACTTTTGACGCTGTCACCGCTCTCAGTGTGAACGTACAGTAAGGAGCATATTTTGAATGTGCCACTTTGTAAGGAGGACTGTGAGAGATGGTATGAGGACTGCAAGAATGACTTCACCTGCAAAGAGGGCATAAGGGCTGGAACTGGACCACAGGTGTGTATGCGTGTGTGTGCGTGTGTGTGTGCGCGCTGTCTTTCTCTCCCTCTCCTCCTGCTTATCTCTCTGGATCTGTGCAACTGATGCGGTCTCCTTCTTTTTCCCTCCCATTACCAACACCGCCCCCTTCCAGGGAGCAACCAGTGTCTGAAGCCGCTTCAAAACTTTTCAGCGCAACCAGCAAAAAGCCTCAAAAACTGTGAAGTGAAAAATGAAACATACTAATGGGGGGGGGGGGGGGGGGTTTGACTACAAGTAATAATGATAGTTAAATAACTTTATTTGTATAGCAACAGGCATAAGATAGATCATAAAATCCGATAAAATACAATTAAAAATAAAGTTAAAAAGGAGAATACGTAGAATGCATAAGATCAAGCAGAATTTTAAAAATATTTAGTGAGCTGGTTTCCTTGATATCTATAGGTAGTGTGATCCATAGCTTTGGGGCGTAATTAACAAAGGCTGCCTCCCCGATTTTCTTTTGGCTATTGCTGAAAATCTCCCATAAACCAGCAGCAGGTGATCACAGTGTTCTAGAAGGCACATACTTAACAAGGCAGTTAGCAATGTAGCATGGTCTGAGTCCATTAAGGGCTTTGTGTATGAGGAGGAGGACCTTAAAATCAATTCTAAATGTCACAGGAAGCCAGAGCAGAGCAGCTAAAACTGGACTAAGGTGCTTGGGTGTAACCTGCAATAAACCAGTCAGGGCTTCAGCTCCCATACCCTTTAAAAGCCACCTGCACTGGCACCTTGGCAGATTGCTATTACAAAGACGGACTTTGTAATAAACTGGATGAGAAGAGCGATTCGCTGCCTCCACTGTCTCCCAATCCTCTGTCCAATCAGGTACTCCATTTTCCAGTGACACTGTGACCTGACTGTAGAACAGGTTTTTGTTTGTATAAGCGCAGAGGCTTTCAGCTGCATTCAAAATAGCAACACACCAGCAACACGCCTGACCACACCTCATTTTAAGACCAACAGCCCAGATGGACGCAAGTGCATTTGTTATTTAAACAACATGGGTGCTGGACAACTGTGTCGGTCTGCCGCGAGCAAAGACACTTGTGTTTTGGTTTTAACACTGACTTGCACTAGCCATGAGATATAGCCCTTAGCGTCGTTCAAGTTAAATGACAGATTGCTTTAAGATGACAGATTTTAAATGATGCTTTAAAAAGAAAAAGAATGAATTACATTCAGATATCAGGTACTTCCATCTATAGGAACTGAATGATTTTACTTCATTAGCAGGTTCAGCACTGACATTAGCGTCTTAAGTGTCACAGGACAATAATAAAGTGAATGACCTCCAGTCATGTCATATCATATCATTTTGGTTTCTCCGTTTCATATAAACACCAGCACCAATAATACAAACAACAACAACAACCCCAATGACTATACCAGCAATAGCACCACCACTAAGACCATCACTGGTGTCCTCAGGAGACGTATGTGTATCTGTGAAAGAGAAAAGAGAATAGTGTCATTTTATTATCCTCTGACAATGTTTTTGTAATAAGGGATGAAAAAATAGGTTGGTTAAAACTGTGAGAAAAGTCAGTTTTCAGAAGCACTGAGAGAACACACTGTTTTCCATTTACACACAACTCACATTTCTCAAATACATTCTCCTGTCTTAACTTTTAAACAATAAAGTCACACGTCATGAGGGCACAAGTTTTGTCCCTCTGCGACATGTGACTTTATTCTGAAAGGAAGAAAGGTCTAGAGTAACTGAATAAACTCATCAAATATTGTTAACTATGTCATTACTATTGTAGGTGTAATCCTAAATCACCTAAAAAAAATCTGTGATGCTGCGGATGTAGTGGTTTGGCACAATCACAAATGCCCGATAGAAAATTACAGTGATTTTACAGTAACAACTCTTTACAATTTACAATTTACAATTTAGTTATTTGGCAGACACTTTTTACCAAAGCGACTTACAATCAGTGCATCAGTCGGATTTCTTTAACAGGAGAGACTGTGATCTGATAAAATGTGATTTGACCACACACACTGTACAGTGTAAACTGTGATTTGACCACACACACCGTACAGTGTAAACTGTGATTTGACCACACACACCGTACAGTGTAAACTGTGATTTGACCACACACACTGTACAGTGTAAACTGTGATTTGACTACACACACTGTACAGTGTAAACTGTGATTTGACTACACACACTGTACAGTGTAAATTGCTCTATAGTCAAAACCACCGTTCTCCATCTCTACAGTCAGAAGCCTCACTGTCCTGCTGACTTTAAACAATAATAAATAATTGAATAATAATATTATGTAAATGGAATGTTAATAAGCAGGTAGTGAAAGAGCTGAAGTAAACTATGATGTTAATAATTAAAACTGTAAAAATGTAAATTGTTTCTCTAAAGGAATTTATGAAACAGATGATGTATTTAAGAGAGAAAATAAATCAGAATTATACACTTAAGGGAGAACAGTTCAGTAAACTGAAGCAGGTAGTGAAAGAGCTGAATTAGACTATGACTGCATAAGCTTTCGTGTATCTGATTTAAAGCCACACTTCATTTAATGAGAATCTAACATGAATGAAGCTATTTATGTAAAACATAATCTGAAATAAGAGTCAGTTACTGATATAGGGATAATATGGAACAGTTTAACACAGTCTCTGTAAAGTCATTACTCACCAGACACTACAAGAGTGACTCTGTCTGTTATTGACTCATTCTCAGTTTTATATATGGTCACTCTGTATTCTCCACTGTCACTCACAGTCAGATTCCACAGTTTTAATGAACCAGTGAAAGTGTCCAGTGTGATTCTGTCTCTGTAATTAGGTTCAGGAAAGATGTTGCTCAGAGCCGAGGAAACTATTTTTGTGCCATTTAAAAACCACCAGACGAGTCTAAGTGGTTTATCAGTAGGTTTGATGGTGGTGTTGATCCAAACACTTCCTCCTATTGCTCCATACGCAGGTCCAGGAGACAACACCACATCACCACCCAAACACACACCTGAGGAGACAACACCACATCACTACACAAACACACACCTGAGGAGACAACACCACATCACCACCCAAACACACACCTGAGGAGACAAAACCACATTACCACCCAAACACACACCTGAGGAGACAACACCACATCACCACCCAAACACACACCTGAGAAGACAACACCACATCACAACCCAAACACACACCTGAGGAGACAGTGCGTGAGGGGAAAAGCAGACTTCAGAATGTGGGATGAAATATTTACAGATTAAAATGACAGTGATGTCACTGTCAAAGTTTAAACAACACAAATACAGAAACATATTGACAATCAATCAATCAACAGACTGTACCAGAGATCAGAAGTAAAATGGGGCATATGTGGATCATCATGGCCACTGAGCGCAGGTCTGACAATGACGTGCTATGACAAACACGGAAATGCAGGTAATGCAACGCACAAATAATTTAAACCTATATGTAAAGGATTCAGATTTTTTCTCTTTCCTTTTTATTCTTTTCTAAAACATAAACTCGACAAAAATATGTAAGAGTCATCCTCAGACTGAAAACAAAACCCTATACTTCTCACGTATTCTCCTCAACACAGCAAGACACAAGCAGATGTACTTACATTTCGTCGCAATGCTCTAGCTTTCATTTTCAATCTTACGGACTGGTTTAATGACAGTCTGTTGCAACGTCACACGTCAGTAAAATACAAAGATGCTGGCCAAGCTCTGTCATATTGTAATCCAAATCAAGTTTTATCTCATGATTTTTCCATGTGAACATTTCGGAGTTTATTCAGTTTATTCTATATCGACCATATCGACCATCGAGTCTCATTAGATCACATCCAAGCTTTACTACGGAATTATTTAAATTTGGGTTTTTTGTGTGTTTATAGTGTAGGGATAGTATTATTGCAAGTTATGTACAGCAAATTGCATTAAATATAACAATTGCATTGAAAACATGACATGTAGAGTAAATTCCTGATTCAGACAGTATTGACATGTTGATCAGCGGAAGCGCATTGCATTCACAAAAGAAAAAAAAATTGACACCTTAGGATCCCGTAATTATGAAATGTAGCTGCTCGATTTGCGGCGCCCTCTGGAGGCAGGCACACGTTATTTTACGTTTTCCAGCAAGCGAATTTTTTAAATGTGTAGTGTGGCAGGGGAGGACTGTCTGGTCGATACAACGTTCAGGTAGCACTTCTTTTATGAATATTAATGAGTATTCCCCTGTCAAACTACATTTTGAAAATTCGCCTCTGGAAATGCCAGACACTCTTCATGCGCAAACATTTTATGGCACAACAAACGCACAATGTATTCATTCAGAGAGGGAGCCTTAGCCTGTAATTCTAATAAATTACTGTACTGTGTTGTTCTGCAAAGATTCAATGTAGCCCAAGCACGACATTCGCTACTGGCGTTAACTGTTTATGCACTTTGCTATAAGCCTAACTGTTTATCAGCAAGGACGCACAGTTCACTTCAGGATTGAAAACCACCAAACTGATACAACGTCGCAATATCAACGTTGATTCGATTTTCAAAATCAATACTTAGTTCAATGCTAATTCAGCGGCGACGCCCTTATTAACATTCATCCTGACATTGAAATACACAGCGAGGAATTACTCAAACAATTCGATGCGACCTGAAGAAGGAGAGTAAACTTCATATATGTAGGTCAGATTTAATTATGTATTAATCAGTCTCTCAGCTCTCTCTTGATGTGAGTGCGTGAGTTGCGTCCTTGGATGTATTTTTTGTTACTGCTCGGGTACCTGTCGCCATCTCTCGCTCCCCGCCCCATTTTTCTTTTCAGATTGCTGGCGGGTCACGATTGGCTGGGGAACATCCGAGGGAAGTTTAAAAGACGACGGCTGCGCAGGACACATCTGGGCGCGGAACCTCCTGCCAAACTCCTGCTGCCGCGTCTCTAAGTTTTGAAACTATTGTGACAATGATGCGGACTCGTGAGTCCACATCCAGTGAAATTTGTAAATAGGTGTAAATAGTGCATTTTCGTGTTGGTTTTCTTTTGTGTTTGCTTTTTTATGGTCAGCGCACGTAGGGGGTGGGTGCCATTTCCGTTTAAAAGTATTTTCTCCTGTTTATGTTAGTTAGGGAGGAAAGTTGAGTTTGTCTTTATGTTGGTATTCTTTTGTAGGTTATTCCCTTTTTCCTATTAGTTAGATGTGTTTTGTTTATTGTTTTGGCCTGGCTCACCCCCGAAGTCTTTTGTGCTTGTAGATAGTCATATATATGGTAATGAAACAAAAGCGGACTATTTTATATCGGTTTCGGTATTGGTGTTTTTTCAGGTTCACTCGGGTGGCAGGAGAAGGAGGTTTCTCCCACTCATTTATGTTCACCCCACACTAGACGGGGTCGTAACAGTAATATTTAAGTAATGTGTGTGTTTGATAACGTGTCTTACACTGAACCTAACCCGAGTCACACATTCCTTTCTATTACTCAGACTGCTCCAGTATACACACCCATCCTCATGACACACATTCTTTTAGACTGCTCACTGTGTTTAGACACAGGATACACTTTCAATGCCTCCACAAAACACTTTCACAAAACACTTTCAGAGTGAGTCATTGCGCCTGTTTTTTTTGTTTTTTTTTAATAATTATTATTATATTTTAAGCTCTTACAGCTCCGTTTTCCTCTTATTTCTCAAAAAGTTTCCTTTTCTAGTGGTCTGGGTGCAGGGGGATGTTGTAGTTCTTAGTTAATTAAATTATTTTAAATGTTCTCTGAATTGATTCCAAAACATAGTCTTTTTAGTTCAGGTAGTTCTGCTAGAGCAGTGAGGGAAGCTCCAGATGTTCTCTCTGTAGGAGAGAGAGAGAACCACTGAAGGTCACAGCTACTGCGATCATTACCCCTTTTCCACTGCCGCGGTGCCGGTGCCGGTGCCCGATCGAGCTTTTCCACTGACAAAATACTGGTGCCGGAGCCGAAAACTGGCACCGGCACGGCACCACAGAAATGCTGGTCCCAAAAGTTGGAACCGCTGACGTCAGAGGCTATGCAAATAAAAACCACGCGAGAACCAATCAGTTCAGCGTTTGATACGTGACGTTCTTTAGTGAGGCGGGAGTAACAAAAAACGTCTGACCAAGTAGCGGTAGGCTAAAGGATATTTGTAGCATGAAAATATGTATATGATTAAAAGATGCATGAGTAACAATTTGTGTCTACATCAATACGGGCTGTTGTTTACATGTTACATGAACGTAGTCGGACCCAGAGTGGTAGAAAAAGACACTCTCTCTCTCGGCTCTGGCTGGTGGAATTAAACCACTTCATGCAGACCTTCATTTAAACACTCGTTTTAACTTTTGAGCTAGGTGACAGACTTACTATTTTCATGAATTTTGCCCCTAGAGCGAAAAGTTCTGGGACAAAATTCGTGAGGTGTTTCGCTGTGTGGAAGCCTAGCGTAAAAGTAAATTTATAAAGAGCAAGCAATGCGTTCTGTCCGACATTATTTTTCCCCACGGAAATTACCCAAACTTTCGCTATGTAGCGTTCGGTTCCCAAACCAGTGGAAATGCGGGCCGGTTCTCAAAAGGCACCAAGGCAGCACTGGCTCCGCACCGGCACGGGCACGGGCACGGGCACCAGCACCGTCGTAGTGGAAAAGAGACACATGTGACATGACACGACACCGGTAGTTCACGGCGTTTATGACTTCCCTTTGTTCGTTTCAAATCTCATTCACGCGGCAAACGCCGAGGAAAAAAGCATCGGAGTTTATAGCTGTGCCAGCGGTGATAAAATAGCCAGTTAAGACGGGGGTGGTCTAGTGGATTATAATATCAGGGAGAAGTAGCGTCTTCAAAAGTCTCCTTATGGCGACGTCGGAACAGAGGGGGAACTGAGAAGTTTACGGAGGTAATTTATACAATGTGTATGTAAGAAATCCTTTATTTATAAATGTATTTACAGCTACTGTGCATATTTAATGGACGTAATGTTATTTATTGTTGCCGTTAGGCTACCAACACTCGCGTCGGCCCTGCCTAACCGGACAACCAGGGCAGACTACGGAAATTAAGGTAGTCTGGTTATTTATATGTATACTTGTCTTTTAAACTTCCATTTAATGGGCTTGAAGCTGATTATGTGTTTTATTTCTTTTTGCTTTTATTTTTGTTCTCCAGATGTAACCACTGTTTTTCCCACCGCGGTTTTGCCACACACACTAACTAGGCTAAGCCTACTCATTACATTATGAAATGTATGGTAGGCTAGCAGAGTACCAGGCGCTCACTAGCTTTTAGCCTGTTGCAATAGTAGAATTATGAACCTGTAAAACCACCTCCACTTTTTGTTTGGTATTTTGGCGAGGTTTTCTTTTCTTTTCCTTATTTTTTTGGTCTATGCTGTGGCTGAGGGGTGACTTGTAGGGGGAAGCACGTTAGGCCTTTGCACTTAAGTGTGCTGTGAGTTGAGTGACTAGTTTGGCTCCTGTTTGATGTGTAGTGAATAGCCTGTGTGATTTGGCTCCTGTTTGATGTGTAGTGAATAGCCTGTGTGATTTGGCTCCTGTTTGGTGTGTAGTGAATAACCCTTGCCATTTGGCTCCTGTTTGATGTGTAGTGAATAGCCTGTGTGATTTGGCTCCTGTTTGATGTGTAGTGATCTGCCATTGCGACTTGGCTCCTGTGTGGTGTGTAGTGAATTGCTAGAGAGGTTTGGCTCTCCTTTAATGTATGGTGAATTGCCCATGTGGTTGCCTTATTGCAGGTTATAAGTGTAATCCCCAGTCTTTCCTCTGGGGGATCTTAGCCACAGCTGACCTGTTGGAGCTCACCTTATGATTTACTCTATAAATCTGTATTAGGCCTAATTTCTTTCCTTTTTTTTTGTTTCTTTGTCATTTCTGTTGTGTTTTGTATTATAAATAAATATATTGTGACTTCATAATTCTGAGCCCACATTTCAGTTTGAATAGTAATTTATTAAAGTGAGTTAATTCTGGTACACAAGTCTCCTCTCTTCCTTTATTCATTTAATTGAATAGCTAAACCTGTGGTGAAAGTACTCCTAGTGACATTGGGTGGGTGACACATTGAAAACATGACATGTAGAGTAAATTCCTGATTCAGACAGTATTAACATGTTGATCAGCGGAAGCGCATTGCATTCACAAAAGAGAAAAAATTGACACCTTAGGATCCCGTAATTATGAAATGTAGCTGCCTGATTTGCGGCACCCTCTGGAGGCAGGCACACGTTATTTTACATTTTCATGCAAGCGAATTTTTTAAATGTGTAGTGTGGCAGGGGAGGACTGTCTGGTCGATACAACGTTCAGGTAGCACTTCTCTTATGAATATTAATGAGTATTCCCCTGTCAAACTATATTTTGAAAATTTGCCTCTGGCAGAGAGCGAAAGAGAGAGAGAGAAGAGCCACTGAAGGTCACAGTCTGATATTGAATACTCTGGAGATAATACTAGTCATACGGGGACTCAGTGAAACTGTTGAACTAATTTCTAAATAAAATATGACTTACCGGTCACATCTCGTGTGCTATTGTCTTTATTTTTTTAACTTTCATCAGTTTTCTTTATCATCACTTTGTACTCTTCACTGTCACAATCACGCTCAGTAACACTGATGAACCAGTGTGTGGGTCCAGTCTGACTCTGTCACGGTAAACTGGGTCTGATCAGCAGATGAGGTAAGAATGGGTGTGTTTAATATGAACATTAGTTAATGAATAGAGTCACATAATGGAATCCCACAGTATAACAGACTGAATGTGAACACAATACAGGTTAAAAGTGTTTTATCCATGTAAATGTTATCCATGGCCTCTTATAAAGAAACACATCTCAATTAAATTTTTTGACATAGGCCAAACACTGTCTCCTCAGGAGTCAGGTTTGAGTGTGAACTGTTGGGTCTGTTTTCTGGTCTGTCCTGATTAACACTTTCATTAACAATAAAGTATTTAAGCAGTGAAGAAGTACACACTTTCATTCAGTGCTGTCAACACAGCAGAAGACGTGAATGGACAATAAACAAATTGAGCTATTTATAATTTAAGAACATGACAAAGTCCAGACTCCACTTTCCTAGTTAATCGATACACAATATACACACACTCATTTCTCATTGTTCTTTATGAGAAGACCTCACACAAAGACACTACAGCCTTCTTTCCTGTTCTGTTCACTGTTTCCTGTTTACATTTTCTTGTTCTTCTCCACAACCCCCAACCAGTTAACCTCACACCTCACCCTTTTTCTCCATCATGTTCACTCAGGGGTCAGTTTTTGAGGGCACATGGTACAGGGTCAGACCCTCATTCAACTCCACACCAGGCTGAGTTCTGCAAGATGTGGGATCCAGTGTGTGTCTAAAACATCCTACAAGGATTTTGCTCGGTGATGAAGCTGTCACTGCTGACTGGACATGCTCTTTAAGGTTACACTTTATAATGTGATATGCAGCTAATCACACTAGATATCAATTTACCATTTAATCTGCAGATAATCCCACTGGGAAATCACTGTTTGCATTCAGATAATCTCATTTTATAGACTGAAGATTCTTTATTGCCATGTGTAACAAGTACAGTGGAATGCTTGCTCTCCACTCACTTCCACAGTATCATTTCTAAACGTGAATTCTAAACACAAAGTAAGTACATAATAAGTACAACTAGAGATGCATTTCAACCAGAAAATGCACATGTGATTGCACATCAGCATCGGTTTTTGAATGGGATTCCATGACTGGCTTGTGCGCTGTGTGCAAACCCTCAATGTAGAGGAGCCGTAAATCTTTCCCCATTCCTTTTAATGGGAAAATAAGCGATTGGCCCGTGCAGTGCAGTGTAACAATAAATGATAAAGTGGCCAGTGTAGTGCAGTGCAGAATAATGATAAATGATAAAGGGACCAGAGCAGTGCAGTACAGTGAGAGTGCCTGCATGCTATGAAGGCGAGTTCCCAGCGCATTTATAAGTCCAGTAACTAAAGAATTAACAGTCTTGTAGGCACACTGCCTGTGGGTAAAAACTGTTCCTGAACCTGCTTGTCCTGGCACAAATGTTGTGGTGCCAGCGACCAGACCGCAGGGGGGAAAACAGTTGGTGCCCAGGGTGACTGTGGTCCTGTATGATGGAGCTGGCCTTGTTCCGACACCTCCGAAGCCATGGTGTGTTTATGCCTCATTTCCTAAGGCACCGTAGGGAGTAGAGGCGTTGGTGTGCCTTCTTGAAAATGACCTTCGTGTTGTGAGTCCACGTTGGAGATCTGCAGTCCCAGGAAATGGAAGCAACTGACGATTTCCACCGGTGGGCTGTTCCATCTTATGGGGGAATGGGTCCCTCCTGAAGTCCATGATTAGCTCCTTACCATGCATGAAAAGTGGTGTATCTGGAAATATCCAAACAAAGTAAACTTCGGCCAAACCTGCTGTTTGCCGGAGGTATTCGGATGCCCGCAGAACTTTGTTGTGCGGACCTGCAAACTCCCGCAAATATCCAAATACAGCTGGTAGACGGAGGTTTTCAGGCATCCGCGTGACCACAGTAATTAGTTGATGGCTTGGCCTTTCAAATGCTAATAACAGTCAGTGGTCTGGGTGGGACTGGGGACAGTTACTTCCAGTTACTTCCTCGCTGTAACTTTCTTTCTATGTAATATTTTGATAACCACACAATCTTGTTAGGTGTTGCATGGTGTATAATACAGCAGTGGTAGGCCCATATAGCTTTTACAATTTACAATTTAGCATTTAGCAGACGCTTTTAGCCGACTTACAATCAGTGCATCAGTCGGATTCCTAACACCTCATAAGCAGACATCGCAATAAAAATGAGCGTCAATTTACTCCTTTGTATTGCGCCCCTGGAATTCTTTTAATGTCATTGCACTGTCGTGCAACTAAATTAAGATGGATTCTTTGTCACAAGGCTAGACCAGGTGGGCTTCAAACCCGGGTTGCCAGGGCAGAAGACGAACAACCAGTACTAGGGTGAACCCAGTTACAGAGTCAGACACTGGAGTGTAGGTTAGATCTCAAAAAGATTTTAATGAAAAAACAAAATCTCACAAGTCCAAAAAGAGACAGCTCAATCCAAAAAGGGAAAAAGAACATGAGATCAAAACAGGGAAAAAAGCTTTTTGAAAAAAAAAGGAAAACTAGTCCAAAAAGTGGAAAAAGGTTCAATCCAAAAAGGCAAACAAAAACATTTCTTCAAACAGAAAACATTACACAGTCCAACAAAAAAACAAGAACTCAGATGTCTTACATGAACTAGGACTCAAGAACACACAATCACTGGAAAACAGCTCAAAGACTAAGCAACGGGTGAACAGAAGACCATGGTTTAAATAGACAGCCAAGACAAGACACAGGTGATACTCAAACATCAGTAATGAACAACAGGGAAACTGAACATGTGACAAGGACAAAACAAAAAGACTGAGGACCCCTATGGCCAAAAAAGGAATGACACCCCACAGTCATGACAGGATCCCCCTCACTAGGAACGTCTCCTGACGTTCCCAGGGCGGTCTGGGTAGCGTCGGTGAAAGACCTGGACGAGCTCCCGATCCAAAATGTCCCGAGCGGGAACCCAGGAACGCTCCTCCGGACCATATTGCTCCCAGTCCACCAAATACTTGATACCACCTCGGACCCAGCGAGAGTCTAGCAGTCGATGAAAAGTAGGCAGCCCATCGATGAGTCACGGAGGCTGATGGACTGGACCAGTTTATCCACCATGTTCCTCAATTCAAACACATTCAGCTTTACACCACATTACACACTGACTGCTCTTCAGTTTTCATTTTATTTTTACTTACTCTTTCCTTTAACATATGTCAGATGTCAGTTTCCCATCATCACCCTCCCCCACAATACACACACGCACGCACACGCACACACGCACAAACTTATTAACAATCTAGACAGACAGGTTTATCAGATATCCTGTTGTAAAGAGAGTGCTCTTCATTTTTTTATGTTCTCTGTTTTTGTTTCCCTTTCACGCTGTCCGACCTTTCATCATGAGTGAAGACACTCCTCCATGCACAATGAGGAACAAACAGGACTTGAACAGACAGGTTTATCAGGATCCATGTAGAGCTGAGAGAGACAGAATCAGTTAAACACAGAGTCCTAGATTTAACCCTGGACTCTCTGGAAGTTTATTGTCTGTAATTGTATAACTGAGAAAATGTATTCTCTGCTGAACTCCTGTTGCACATGGTCTAACAGGAGCATTCGAAGCAGTTGTGCCGGAAAATTCGAAAGTTTTGAAACAATCCAACACTCATCTCCACGCTGACACCTACTGGCCACTTTTACAACCATAACTTGTTGTTTGTTTTTTGTTTTATTTGAATACAGCATTACAAAATACGAAGTACAACAATGCATCACAATGAAAACAAAACAAACTAACAAACAAACAGAGAAAGCAACAACAACAACAAATAAAGACAAAAAAGAAAGAGCAAAGGGAAACAACAACAGCAAAAAGAAAAAAAGGAAAGAAAAAAAACATCATCATCATCATCATAATAATTATGATAATAATAATAATAATAGTTAAATAAATAAGTAAAATAAATACATCCTACTTGTTTATATATATACACACACACACACACATAGGTTAAAGAACAAAGCATAACAGACGGACAAGACATGATGGGGCAAGACAGACAAGACCAGACAAGCCGGGCTGGTGGGACAAACTGCACACTGTGTTTCATGTAGGCTTGTTTATGTTTATTAGAGGAGACAATAAATAAACAAATAAAAGTTGAAAAGAACAGTAAAGTTCAGGGTCACTTGTGGGGAGAGGAATCAGCGTTGAAGTTATTGTAGAAAGGGGGACCGGGTGTTTTCACTTAACCTTGTTTTTCTGAGATGCGGTAAGTTATTCTAGACTTGAATGGCCTCTTAGTAGGTTAAGCCAGTGAGCTAAGGGTATCTTGGTTCTGTCTTTCCAGTTCAGTAATATGGTAATTTTTTGGCAATGGTTAGTGATATTGATATGAATTAATGGAGATGTTTGGCTGAATGTGATGTAGAGACATCGCCAAGTAAAGCTATGATGGGACATAAGGGGATGCTGAGGCTAAGGACCTCAGATAGCTTGACCTCATGACCTCCAACCAAAAGTTTTGGACGTGTGGGCAGAGCCAGATGGCATGAAAGTAATCATCTGTTGAGGTTGGACAGTGTGAACATGTATTACTTTGGCTAAAGCCCATGCGGTAAAGTTTGTGAGTGGTAATGTGGGTTCTATGAAGGACTTTATACTGTATAAGTTGGGTTTTAGAATTACATGTCATAGAGAATGTGTTATTGCATATGCTTTGCCAGTTAATATCTGTTGGTAGGCTGTTTATGTCTGTGGTCCATTTGTCTATAGGGATAACTTTTTTTGAGGTTGGAATGATTGAACTTTGAATAGAGGGCAGGGCTATGATTGTTAAAATTGAGTGATGATGGGTTTTTTATGACTTCTTTTAACTTGATATACTGGAAGTGGCAGTGGTCCAGTAGTTGTATTTTTTTTTGGATGTGGTCAAAGGTCATGAGCAAGCCATCATTGAGTAACTGTCCCAGGCTGGTTACTCCTCTCTCATTCCAGGTTGAGAAGAAAAAGGGTTTGTTATTGATTTATCTATAAATGGGAGATTTTTGAAGCTCAATTCTTTAGCTAAAGTATTTTCGATGTCTAGCCAAGGTGGACTGGTGTTATTTGTCTAGTGGTGGATGTACAGAAATAGGTGTGAGAGGAAATAGTAGAAGAAATATGGGGCCCAAAGTCCTCAATACTGTTTGGGCTTTTGGAGGGTAGATAGTTTAATTTGTGGTTTTTGGTTTTTCCAGTAGAATTTAGTGACTGCACTATTGAGAGAGGAGAACCAGCCCAGGGGTGGGGTGACAGGTGTTACAGCCTGCACCTTGTTTTGGACTTTTGTTTTGAAATGTCTTGTGCTCCTGTTCCATGTGTCTCCGCCTTTCACCTGATTCTGTTTATTCCATTTATTAACCTCGTTGTACCCCTGTTAATTTGTACCAATCACGTTTCCCCAGTTTAGTTCTCCTTCTGTATTTAACAGTATATGTGTCCTGTGTGGACAGAGATACAGTATACAATAATATTTATTAACAGTATATGTGTCCTGTATGGACAGAGACACAGTATACAATAATATTTATTAACAGTATATGTGTCCTGTATGGACAGAGACACTGTATACAATAATATTTATTAACAGTATATGTGTCCTGTATGAAATAATATTTATTGACAGTATATATGTCCTGTGGACAGAGAGACAGTATACAATAATATTTATTAACAGTATATGTGTCCTGTATGGACAGAGACACAGTATACAATAATATTTATTAACAGTATATGTGTCCTGTATGGACAGAGAGACACTGTATATAATAATATTTATTAACAGGATTTCTGTTTGCCCTGTATACTCTGCTGTCCTTTCCGTATATAATTTACTTCGTGCGCGATTCTTACAGCGTTTGCTTTACCTTAGGTTCTCCGTCTGTTTAGAACTGTGTTCGCTGTCTGGTAGCGTTGTTAGCTCACTTTACTAGGGAGTTTGTATTGAATTCCTGTCGCATCAGCTGCCGAGTTGCTGATTTGCATTTGTTTGTTACTCTCGGTCTCAGTCAATTTACGCTTTGCTCTGAGGGGGCGGGGCTGTAGCCAGCCCTTAAGCCGCGAACGCGGTAGTCACAAGACTCTTTAGGAATAGTGCTTCCGCCAAGCGGCAGCTGTAGCGGCAGCTGTAGCGGCAGCTGTAGCGGTCTCGTCTCCCTTGTCTCGTCGGACTAAGACAAGGGAGTCTACCTGCGGGAGTCCACCGAGGAAGGACATCGAGGAAGCCGAGACAACTGCTGCCTGTCTGCCGTACACTAAGCGATTTATTTTCATCTTGATTTATTTTATTCTCACTTGCTTATCTGTGTAATTGTGTCTCTTCCATACCTCCTAAAAAAACCTTGTCCCCCTCACACTAAGCATGTGTCATCTCCCTATTCCTGTTCAAGTTTCCTCTTACAATCTCCGCAGGTGGCGTCCAAAGCATCCTCGCGGACGCAACCTGTCCAACCTCATCCATCCACCACGCTCTGCTAACACTGCTACTGGCATTTCAGGTGGTCTCTGGAACTGCCAATCGGCGGTACAGAAGGCCGACTTCATCTCCGCCCAAGCCTCCTTGATGTCCCTGCACTTTCTGGCCCTCACCGAGACGTGGATCACACCGGAGAACACGGCCACTCCCGCTGCCCTCTCCACGGCCTTTTCCTTCTCCCACACTCCCAGATCCTCGGGAAGGGGTGGGGGAACTGGCTTCCTGATCTCCCCCTCGTGGAGATTCCAAGCAACATCTCTCCCTTCTATCTCCCCAACATCGTTTGAATTTCATGCTGTTTCTGTTTATTCCCCTTATAAACTACATATGACTGTTCTCTACCGCCCCCCAGGCCCTCTGCAGTCATTCCTAGATGAACTTGACATCCTCCTCAGCGCCTTCCCTGAAGATGGCACTCCCATCCTGCTGCTAGGAGACTTCAACCTTCCGAATTCTACTCAGTCTGACAGCCTACTCTCCCTCCTTCAGTCCTTTGATTTTACCCTCGTGGAGTCCACTGCAACACACAAGGGCGGTAATCAACTGGACCTGGTCTTCACAAGAGGCTGCCTAGTTCCTGATCTCACGGTCACACCGCTCCAAACCTCAGATCACTTCTTCATGTCCTTCTCTCTCTCGATCTCTCCCTCTCTGAAATCCTCAGCACCCAAGCTACCAGTCGCAGCTAGACGTAACCTTCGCACTCTCTCCTCTAGTGCCTTCTCTTCTATGGTCTGCTCCTCTCTCCCACCTGTAGGAGCCTTCTCACTTCTCCCCGTGGAAAAGAAGTCCTCTACGGTCCTCTCTGCGCTGGCCTCCACCCTGGACACCCTCTGCCCCCCAGTCACCAAACCGGCTCGCCTCTCCGCCCCCAGTCCCTGGTTGACTGATAGTATCCGTGCCGACAGAACCAAACTTCGCGTGGCTGAACGGAGATGGCGGAAATCGAGATCCTCCAACGACCTGTCCCACTACCACTCTCTTCTTTCTTCTTTCTCCTCTACCCTGTCCGCTGCCAAATCTGCCTTTTTCCACTCTAGGATCAACTCTGCCTCCTCCAACACCCGCAAACTCTTCTCCACCTTCTCCTCCCTCCTTTCTCCTCCTCCTCCTCCTCCTCCCTCATCCCTATCTGCTGATGACTTTGTCTCCTTCTTCGAGAAGAAGATCAATGACATCTGCGACTCCTTCCCCCCTCCCCCTCCCACCTCGGATCCTGCACCCTCCCCCCCTGCTATCTTCTCCTCCTTCTCCCCTCTATCTGACGCTGAAGCTCTCTTACTTATCAAATCCCATCGTCCTACTACCTGTCCTCTTGATCCCATCCCCTCCCCTCTCTTTCAGGCCATCTCGAACGACATTCTGCCCTTCATCTCGTCCTTGATCAACAGCTCCCTATCTACTGGTACGGTTCCTTCTGCCCTGAAGAGAGCACGGGTCAAGCCACTGCTCAAGAAGCCCAGCCAAGACCCTGCGGATGTCAGTAGCTACCGCCCAGTCTCTCACCTACCGTTTCTCTCCAAAACCTTGGAACGTGCTGTATATAACCAACTCTCACCATATCTTCTGCAGCACGATCTCCTGGATCAAAATCAATCCGGATTCAAAGCCGGCCACTCCACCGAGACGGCCCTCCTTGCTGTCACGGAGGAGCTCCACTTGGCCAGAGCGAAGTCTCTCAGCTCTGTCCTCATACTCCTAGACCTCTCCGCAGCATTCGACACGGTCAACCACCAGATCCTCCTCTCATCCCTTGCTGGGCTGGGCTTCGCGGGTTCTGCACTCGCATGGTTCAAGTCCTATCTGTCTGACCGCTCCTACCAGGTCTCTTGGAGGGAATCGGTCTCCTCCACCCGCACTCTACACACAGGTGTCCCACAAGGGTCAGTACTTGGTCCACTCCTCTTCTCCCTCTACACCAGATCACTTGGCCAGGTTATCTCCACCCATGGCCTCTCTTACCACTGCTACGCTGATGACACACAGCTGTTCTTCTCCTTCCCCCCCTCTGACTCCCAGGTTCAACCTCGCATCGCAGCCTGCCTAGCTGACATTGCCTCCTGGATGTCTGCTAACCATCTCAAACTTAACCCGGAGAAAACAGAGCTCCTGTTTTTTCCTGCTAAGAACTCCCCAGCGATCGACAATACAATCACCATCGAGGGATCTGCGGTGTTTCCCACCTCAGCAGCCAAAAACCTTGGCGTCACCCTCGACAACCAGCTGACATACTCCGGGCACATCGCAGCAGTCACACGATCCTGCAGATTCGCCCTATACAACATCAGGAGAATCCGCCCTTTCCTCACGCAACAGGCAACCCAGCTCCTAGTCCAAGCGCTTGTCATCTCCCGCCTGGACTACTGCAACGTTCTACTGGCTGGCTTGCCGGCCTGCGCCATCAGGCCGCTCCAGCTCGTGCAGAACGCCGCTGCACGCCTGGTATTCAACCTCCCTAAGCACTCCTATGTCACTCCGCTGCTTACTGCACTCCACTGGCTTCCGGTAGCAGCCCGCATCCAGTTCAAGACACTGGTGCTGGCCTACCAGGCCACAAGAGGCTCTGCCCCATCATACCTTCAGTCTCTTATATCGCCTTACACCCCAACTAGGACCCTCCGCTCCACGTCCTCCGGACAACTGACGGTCCCCTCACTCCGGGAACCCGGCAGCCGCTCCTCCCGACCACGCCTCTTCTCCGCCATTGCCCCGAGGTGGTGGAACGACCTCCCCCATGCAGTCAAGACTGCGGAGTCTCTTACCATCTTCCGCAGGAAACTGAAAACCCACCTCTTTAGAACACACCTGTCCCCCAATGCCTAACCTCCCTTCCCCCAATGCCTAACCTCCCTTCCCTAGAGAAAAAAAAAAAAAAAAAAAAAAAAAAAAAAAAAAAACCTTTGTCTTGTATTTCTGTTTGTAAAAGTATTCCAGGGGCGCAATGCAAAAGGGCAATTTGACGCTCAGTCTTACTATGATCTCTGTTGAAGGTATTAGAAATCCGACTGATGCACCAATTGTAAGTCGCTTTGGTAAAAAGCGTCTGCCAAATAACTAAATTGTAAATTGTAAATTGTAACAGTATATGTGTCCTGTATGGACAGAGAGACACTGTATATAATGATTTTTATTAACAGTATATGTGTCCTGTATGGACAGAGAGACTGTATACAATAATATTTATTAACAGTATATGTGTCCTGTATGGACAGAGACACTGTATACAATAATATTTATTAACAGTATATGTGTCCTGTATGAAATAATATTTATTAACAGTATATGTGTCCTGTGTGGACAGAGAGACAGTATATAATAATATTAATTAACAGTATATGTGTCCTGTATGGACAGAGAGACACGGTATATAATAATATTTATTAACAGTATATGTGTCCTGTATGAAATAATATTTATTGACAGTATATATGTCCTGTGTGGACAGAGAGACAGTATATAATAATATTAATTAACAGTATATGTGTCCTGTATGGACAGAGAGACACGGTATATAATAATATTTATTAACAGTATATGTGTCCTGTATGGACAGACCTGAGAAGTTGATCACTGATAGACAGAGTGAGACAGTAGGGAGATGAAAAAAGAGTCTGTTGTTCTGGTGTGTGTGTGTGTGAGTGAGTGAGTGCGAGTCTTTTTTTTTCTTTAAAGACAGTGTTTTGTGAAGTTCACAGCGTTTTATTGCGTGTATGTTTGTAAATGTGTTCTTTTTTGTAAAATTAAAAAAGATTGTTTGTTTTTATTGTTGGCATGTTTTTTATGAACCAAATGTAGTTGGGCAATTTTTTGTGAAATGTTAGGTAAGTGTCTATGTGTATGTTTGTGTCTTGTGATGGGGTTAAATTGTATTAGTTAGTTAGTAGATAGATAGATACTACTTGCATTCATTCCACATTTTGTCATGTTGTGAACAAAATCCATACATTTCTCACAGATTTCTATCCCCAATTCCAGAATTAAATCAGCCTATAAGTTATATTCCCAAGTGAACATATTCCAGACAAACAACTGAAGATATTAATGAGGTTACTGAATGGATTCCTCTCTAAACTTACTGTGTTAGAAAAACAACATTCAGGAAAGCAGAACAAACATCCTCTACAGAAAGCAGAACATGAAACCTGTTTTACAGAGACAAAAAGAAACGGCCGACCAGAAAAAGATCAAGACAGTGAGAGAACTGAGTTAGTGAAGCATATTTAATATAAAATCAATGAGTTTTCAGCCATGACTGTACGTTAATATATACTGCAAAACAAGGAGAAATGGCATTTCTCTCTGTGGTCTTGATCCAGTGGTGGTAATTCTGAGTGGAGACACTCTTAAATGCACTCCACAAACCTGTATCCCTTTAGAATACTGCCAAAAATATTTAGTCCATTATATTTCTCTTACTCTGAAAATTTAAAGTCTTCTACAAGAAAAACAGAGACTCACACAGGTGTAAACTCTTCAGAACATGACAAATCAGAATCCTGTGACCAAATCTCCAGCCAGAGCCCTGTGTTAAATCTCTAAGTGTGTTTAACTGTGACAGGGTCCTGTGTTAAATCTATGAATGTGTTTAACTGTGACAGGGTCCTGTGTTAAATCTATGAATGTGTTTAACTGTGACAGGGTCTTGTGTTAAATCCATGAATGTGTTTAACTGTGACAGTCCTCTGTTAAACCTACGACTCTGTGTTTAATTGTTTCTTTGTCTCTCAGTTCTATGTGAATCCTGATAAACATGTCTGTTCATGCCTGTTATGCCCAGCCTAGGTGTACCGAGCATAACAAAAGTGACCCCCCCTTTTCCCTATCACCAGTGAAAACCCGTGCCAGCGAGTACAATTCAAAACGTGATTTATTTACAAAAGTGGTAGTAAAAAGCTTCGGGGGTGAGCGCGGCCAAAACAACAAACAAGACAATCTATATTTTCCGAACTAAATAAACTACTTCCCAAAAATAAAATAAAAGAAAATACAGAATTCTTCCCTAACTCCCTAACGAAAAACAGGAGAAAAGAAGAGCGAACAAAAATGGTTTCACACCCCCTACCACTACCCGAACAGTTAATACGAAAATTATTTACAATATTTACAACGCACATCTACCAGAACTTAACACAACAAAAATCACCAACACACAAATAAAGAATTACAAACTACACAACGAATCTCTCTGAAAAACACACGCAACGAGTTATCGAATCACAACGAACAGACACGGTCAAAGTGGCCAGGACAAACGAGAGGCAACCAGCATCTGGATGGCGCGTCTTTTAAAACCGGCGCTGTCAACTGTGGGCCAATCCCCGATCGCCACCTGCAGAGTAATATATTAAAGAGACAGAGAGACATATGGGGAAAACACAGCAGACAGGGGAGGAAACAGCACCACACACAGGCAGGGGGAGAAAAACAACAGCACACAAAATAATACCCATTTATGACTCAGGGTCATAACAATGCCCTGTTTGTTCCTGTGTGGAGGAGGGTTTTCACTCACGATGAAAGGTAGGACAGCGAGAAAGGGGAACAAAGTAGGGAAAATAAAAACTGAAGAACACTCTCTTTACAACAGGGTATCTGATAAACCTGTCTAAGTCTGTGGGCGGGGGGGGGGGGGTGATGTGTTGGACCTGGAATGTGTTACGGGAAAGTGTAAGCAGAAATAAATTACAGTTGAAGAGAAATTTGTCTAAAGTGATAAGTAAAGCTGAATGTGTTTAAATTGAAGAACATGGTGGATAAACTGGTCCAGACTATCAGCTCTCTGAGTTAGTTTGTCTCTGACATAAGACTGTGACTCCTGAGTTAGAAAGGTCATATCCGCACTGTAACATACAACGCATCACCTGATAAAAATCACCCTGGTTTTACTGGTTTGGGAGAAGAATCACCATAAACTGCCAACACTGGACAACTCAGTGGACTTTCATGCAGTTTCTGTTCTATTCCCTTTAGGTAAATTACATTCTTTTCTTCTCACAAAATGTGGACGCAGTTAACACATATTAAACATCCTTTAGTTACAACATTAACCAAGATTCACTGCTGTACATATTAAAAGACACAGGACAAATACCCACATCACATCACAGGACAGTTCATTTGGATAAACAAACTGTGTGATGGTGGAGGGTCAGATAAATCTCTTCTTGTAAGTGTCTTAAATTTCGTTATATGTTGTGTAATAGATAGAATACAGCCATAGCATCTTTTCACACTGTAGGCCACAAAAATACGGTACTCAAGTAAAAGTATTACTTTATAATAATAACGACTCAAAAAGTGCTCATCAAAATAACGACTTGAGTATGAGTGAAAAAGAATATCATAAAATGACTACTCAAGTAGTGAGTAACTTCATATGATGATTTATTACATCTATACTGTATTTATATTAAAATGTATCAGAATATCAGTTATGCCCAAAATAAGAATTTACAGATGCGCTACTGAAATATCAGCAGTGCAATTCATTACAAACTCATCTTAAGTTGGCAAAACCTTGACTTTCAGTGATATTTACTGTAACTTTACATTTATTTTAAAAAGGTATGTGTATGTGTAGGGTTGTAGCTAAGAATTCTGAGCCCCCATGATACATTACCAAGGAGTGGGTTGTGACTAACAACCTTTTTTGAGTTTATTTCATAACATAAAGCAGCCAGTAAGGCATCTCCGCTGTTGTTTATTTGGGGACGTTAGTATATCAAACTGCTGCTACTACTGCGTCACAAGAGACAGTGACCAGAGGATGCAGGTACAGAGCTTACTTATTATTAGCTTAATAACACAAAGAGGACAAGGGCACTTTGGCTCAATATCTATGGGTTTTATTAGAAATTGAAAGGCACCGAAAACAAAATATTAACCAGCGCAGCCTGGCTCAAAGGTGATGGTTGCCACCGGATAAACCACCATACACTTCAAGCCAGGCTAACAGAGACACAAGACACACACATACACACAGAGACTTACCTAACATTTCACAAACATGTCCTCAGTGATCCACTGGTGCTCCTATGATCTTTGAAGGAGTCTAAATTTCAATCCGTTGGCATTTTAAGAAATGAGAAGGGATCTGGTCTTCTCTTTCTTTGAAACTGCGCGGGCCGCTATATAATTAACCTGATTAACTTGAAAGTCATAACTGCATGAGAGAAAGTCAGTTCAAACTTGGGCCAGAGGTTTGGTACAACAGCTCGCTTCGTTGTTCTCTGTTCTTTTGTTCTGCATGGTGACGGTTATGCAAGTGGAATCCACTGTCAGAGAGATCCACTGCCAGAGAGAAATAATGTCTCTATATGCAGGTAGGATCACTCGCTAGAGAGTGGAGCGGGATTGGACATATCTCCTTACATCAGAAACCAAGCTGGGCCATCAGAATTTTTCCTTGATGAGTTGAATGGAGTGTGTGATTCCAGGATGCCCAAAAGAAGGTGACCTGTGCGGTGACCAGGCAATGATATGGTCCCAGAGTACTGACAGAATGTAAATTTTGGCTGAGGGAGGTTCTCTGGAGGTGCAGCGTCCCTGCATGTCTCCCTTTTGATGCCACTCTCAGTCTGCCACCAAACAGGACCTGGGCTAAAGTGAAGGTTATAGTTGAATGTGTTTTAATTGATGAATGTGGTGGATAAACCGGTCCAACATCAGCACTCTGTGTTACTTTGACTCTATCATGAGATTGTGATCCCTGATTTAAATCCAACTGATCATAATCCATCTGTAACCAATAACACATCAGACCAAAACAGCCCCCCTGACTGGTCTGTCTCCTTGGGAGCAGAATCACCACAACATGCTGATGTTGAGCGTGTCTGGACTTTCACACGCATTCTGTTCATCACCAAATGTTCACTAAACAAACACAGCTCTTCTTCCTCTCACTCTGCTCTGTGTTCACTCCATTCAGTATACTAGTAAATATGGATACAGTTAACACTGATAAAGAACATCATGTATTCACAACAATAACCAGGATTCACTGCTCTACATGTTAGAAGACACAGGTCAAATCCACAAATCACACCAGCAGTGTTCATTTTTACACATCTTTTAAATTTAGTCATAGTCTTAGTCTTTTGACTAAAATGTCCCTTAAATTTAGTCAGCTATTAGTCATGTCATATTGATTCTATCATTTTAGTTAACGAAAATAATATCATTTTAGTTGACGAAATTAATATTATTTTAGTTGACTAAACTATCAGTCAACTAAACTATCAACTGCCCAACTATCAACTGCCGCTGTGTGCAATCCTACGTTGTAGCACTAGAAACCCCATTCATTTTCAGCGAGTAAATAAACAATTAAAAATGGCAATTAAAAAAAATCGATGGTACCAGTCGGTTAGCTGTACACAAGCACACTACACAGCATTAGGACGGAGCAGTTACCACTGCAATGGAACTGATGTCGTGAACACTGCGGGAGTACATACGGTCAGAGAAATGACTAGAATAACAAGGAACTGCCATATATGTGACCTCTTCCTCCCCGGTTCTGGGGGACTGTCTGCCATACCATACAGCTTTTTGAAGACACGATGATGAAATGGAGAAATGAATGCAGATGTTTCCTTAACGATTGTTGCCTGTCTGTTGATAATGAGCACGCGTTTTCTAGTGCTTCTCTGCTACAGTAAATGCGTGTCTGTGATTGGACTATTTAATTCACCCATGTTTTTTCTAAAATGTTGTAGGATATAATAAACGTCTCACAATGTTTTTGTTTCGTCATATATTCTTAAATAATATAATGAAATCAAATTTACTTCTTATATTGTCATGGTGCAGTGTTTCGTTTAGTCATCGTCATCATTGACTAAATTAAAAATCCCTTCGTCAACGAATATTTTCTTCATTAATTTCGTTGACGAGATTAATACTGCACACCAACCTGTGTAATGCTGGAGAGTCAGGTATCCCTTGTGATAAAAAGATTATCATATAATGACAGTAACGTAATTCTGCTCTAACACTGTGGGTAATGACCTTCATTTTTGTGACAGGCAACTCAAGGTCATAAGTCATACTTACAACAGAGTGGACATGTTTTGTTTTGGGCTCCTCTTTTGTGTTGTCTATGTTTGAAACATTTCATCCAAGACACTCTTAGTTGGAACAGACCATTACTTATGTCTGGCAGTGAATGTTCAGCTAGCACTGTGTGCAAGCAAATCTATCATAATCAAGACCAAAAGGCTAACAAATACACTGTTTTGGGGTCACAAAACTATGTTTTCATTACTCATTGGTACACCCACTTTCTCTCTCTGATTACTTATCATAATAGTCATGCTGCTATGTTCTGACTGGCCTGCCGAATCACTAATCAGAATTGTTCTGCTGTGCTCTGATTGGCTCACTAAATCACTTATCACAATTGTTCTGCTGTGCTCACTGAATCTGACCTAAACCCTTAGAGCGAATCCTCAAATATATATATATATATATATATATATATATATATATATATATATTTAAATCATAAAGTCCAGACAAAGAACATACAAGAGTTGTATCTGTTAGGACTTTGTTGATAAAAAGTGTGAAACTGCAAAATAATACCAAACTTATAAAATACAGGCAAAAGAAATCACTCAAGTTTAATTTTTGCAAAAGAAAGAGCGAGTGAGTTTTCACTCTTCCATACTAATTTCTGACGTGCATATAAACATAACACAGATTGCTAAATGCATAAAACATGAATTGACTGTCATTTGGTGACAAGTTACATAATTGAATGACAGTGTAATTGAATGACACTGTAAGGAACACACTTAAAAAGAACTTTGTTTTCTGTGGCTGCCCTAAAGGTCTTAATAGGTTCTAGCCACTTCTGAGAGACACTGGACAAGAATTCATCATAATCTTCCATGTTTTGCTCTTAAATTCAAGTTCAAGTTCAAGTTTATTTAGAGCTCTATATCACTGTTTAAAGTTTCAAAGGCAGGGTCCAAAATTAGCACCCGCCACTTGCCAAAAGTAAAAATCCAGGTTGGCGAATAAAATAAATGAGGTCAGTTGCCATCGGTAAGTGGCTGAAATAGGCCTACTTCACTACAAACCTTCCTCACTACAACACATAAGTTGATTGACAACATTTTGCAGTTCTTTGGTAGAACCCTCACTGTCCATACTAACTTGGGTCAATTTGAAAACATAATTATTTTTCCACTAACCTTTCCATCCACACTAAAAGCGTGTTTTCCTCCACCGAAAACGACACTTTTTGAAAACGCTCTCTAAGGTGCATAAATTTGTAATGTAGACGGGGAAAACAGAGAGCTTCAGAAACGATGACGTATGGTTGCCATGACACTGGCAAATATTAGTGCTGGGGACACCAAAAAAAACCAAAATGACGGGCGAAATGCACACTGCGTGAAAAGTGGTGTATTCGGAAATATCCGGACAAAGTAAACTTCCGCTAAACCTGCTGTTTGCCGGAGGTATTCGGATGCCCGCAGAACTTTGTTGTGCGGGACCTGAAAACTCCCGCAAATGTCCGAATACAGCTGTTAGACGGCGGTTTTGGGCATCCGCGTGACCACAGTCGTTAGCTGATGGCTTGGCCTTTCAAATGCTAATAACAGTGAGTGGTCTAGGTGGGACTGGGTATAG
Organism: Chanos chanos; assembly: GCF_902362185.1. NCBI lineage: Eukaryota > Metazoa > Chordata > Actinopteri > Gonorynchiformes > Chanidae > Chanos > Chanos chanos. Next base: position 42,445,978 of record NC_044503.1, read on the forward strand.
AAGCCTGCCCCCCTTCCTCACTGTAACTTTCTATCAGTTCGCCTATATGCAATATTTAGGCTATATTTTGATAACTGCACAAACTTTTTAGGTGTTGCATGGTGTATAATACTGCAGTGGTAGGCCCATGTAGCCTTTAATGTCATTGCTCTGTTGTGCAGCTAAATTACAATGGACTCTTCAAATGGAGCATACAAAAACACACTGAAAACATCATTTAAAAAAAAGTCTAAATGAGAGGTTCATTAATTACATATTTGATGGTTATGCAACTGTCCTTTACTTGGGGTCAAAGGTATAGGGTGACCAGATGCAAACAGACCAAATGGGGGACAAGTAGTAAGTTTGTGTGGGACAATGTGGGACATGTTACCAATGCTGAGAGATAATGTAAAACTTAGATATAATGTCAGTCTAACTGAATAAGAAACACTTGTATACACTTGTACTGATAGACATCCAACATGCATTGGCCATTACAGGCCCATCAAAGGCAACTGTACTTAAGCAAAGCAGCAGGCATCATACAGCTCAAATCTTTCAAGTTAAACCCCTGACCAAATCCAACTATAAAAATAAATAAGGCTCAAAATAAAATATTACATCATATAAAACAATTTCAATGCAAATCTTTATATCAAGCCAAAATCTCTATTGGATGAGTAGCATGGTCAGAAGGGATAAAAGAACATTTTCCTTTCTTTTTGACCATGATGTGGGCTGACAGCGTTTACCTTCATATCTGTAAAGTTTTACTTAGTTTGGTTTTTGTGACGTGGCAAAGAAATTCGTCGGCCCCACAGCTGCACAGTTTGATTGACGGCCGCCACAGCCTCTTGATGACCGCCCTCAGCGCTCTCCTCTCAGCCATTTGGTGAAAGCAAGGCTTTTAAAAAAACTCGGCTATATTACATCTTTACTGCTATTGACATAGCGCTATTAAATAGATTAGAAACTAGGCCGCAACAGCATAAGCAGCTCAGGTCCCGGGCGGATAAAAGAAAGGATCCATATATTTTTTTATTTCTGACAGTTAAAAACCAAACGACCAGCGAAAATGCGGGACATTATCTCAGTATGAGGGACGCTGGACAAAGGATACAGGAGTTTTTTTTTTAAGTTTACAAGGCACAAGAGTTTTTATTGTTGTTGTTGTTCCTCGCTCGTTTGTTTGGAATTTTTCTCCTCAGTACGAGGACGCACCCTGTTTTCAAACCACCCACTTAGAATCTAAGGTTGAGTCCTGTCCAGTCACTTTACTGTGCGTGCATGGCGTAGGGTGACAGTAACCCATAGCATTGTCTGCAACTGCAGCGCGAAATTTGCTTTGGGGAAGGGGTTACCTGTAGTAAGGTAAGGAGAAGCGAGTCACTGAAGGATTACAGAAGTTGTACTCCATATTCTGTCGATAGTGTGCATTTTGAAGATGGCTTGCAAAAGAACACTTGAGTTTTCAAATGGACAGCGGAGCGGAGAGGCTACTGGTGTGCCAGGAATATCTAATTTTTCCAACGCCGAATCCGAACGAAAACAAACAACTGGTGTCCCCATTAAACGCATTTTTTAAGAAGATGTCTGAACAGCAGTAAACGGAGAATGTTATTCGGAGGTTGGACAGGATGGAGTCCCATCAAAGAGGCGCAAGAGGAGTCTGCCCAAAAACAGAAGACGCGCGGGAAATAACTCTGTTTCGGTAAGTTTATTTCTGTAACCCTCTGGCTTTCGTCTTTGACTGCCGCGCATTCTGATACGTTCACATTTCTGTATCTGCTTTATCCCTTAATGTGGTTGAATTTAACTCTTGTACTAATTTTGCTTCTACAGGAAGCTGTGCGGAGAATGCATAATGCTGAAAACAACATGCACAGATATGATCCACGGACAAGGTAAGACAACGTTTTTGTTGGTAGGCTATATTGTCGCGATTGTTTCATAGCAGTGCCTGGAATTCTAAACAAACTAATCAATCTTCCTTTCTTCTCCACTTTTCTTTCTCTCTAGCATCCTGCAAGACCTATTGAGACTATTCGAAAAAGTTACAGGATGAACCAAGGAGGGAATCTAGAGAACAAAGAGGGGGGCAGGATCACCACTCGAACGAGGCAAAGAAGGAGAAGAGTAAGTCAAAACATCATTTCCCCAGTAGTTCTTAGACCTTTTCTCCATTTGCTGTTTTCAGCGATCTAATTTCTGTTTTCACTGTGTTTTGCAGCACAAGGCCAGAGCAAGTGTTCTTTAAACGCCATCTTGGATGGAAGGCCAGCGTGGGTCCTCCCGCCTAGCACAGAGTTGTCTGCAGTGTGTGGGGTGCTACAGAATAGGCTGGACAAAGATCAGAAATATGTTGTAGATCACCATCCATGAGCTGGTGTGGATAGATTCACAATGGAGACCACAGAAGCTGGGTTGTTCTTGGGAATGTTCAATATTTAGAGTTACGATATTACAGTATATTCTGTTCTAATGTATTCTATTCTGTTATATGTTGTACATTGATATATGTGCGTGTGTGTATATGTGTGTGTGTGTATGTATGTATGTATATATATATATATATATATATATATATATATATATATATATATATATATAAATTGTCAATTTATGTGCCTTATAATTTATATTATACTGTATTTTCTTTATTTATAATAAAATTTGTGTAATTCATTTTTGTTTGCCAGACTATCTATACAATCTACATATGAACATAAAACAACACCACCAATAATAATAATCATAATAATAACAATAAAATATAAATATTAATATAAACCATATGAAATCATGTCTGGGGACACACAATGGACCAATGGGGAAGCGTTTTAGAGGAGGGGCAAGACATCGCTCCACCAATCCAAAGTAAGACTTTTGACCAATTGCAGGATACCTGGTGGCCCAAGGTGTGAAGTGCAAATGTTCCCTTGCAAGCACCCCCAAGGGATTATTCACCATGGCAACTAAGGGCTCTAGGCAGACCCCAAAACATGATACATATTCAGGAGTATTTCATGCCACGTAACAGAGCTGCAAACTGCCAGATACAGCCGATTATCTGTGGAGTATCTGGGAATATACAGGAGTATATACACTAAGGCGTTTCAGCATTTTGGTGTGGACGTAGAACATTTGGAAGATGGTGTGAAAATGATATGTGTACAGAGAAACGTTTTTACATAAAATCTGCATTTTCAGATTTACTTGGCTTAGTGTGGACATAGCCTAATTTTGAACATTTTGAGTAAATGGAGTTGAGTTTTGTTTACGGAGTGTGTGTATGAGATGTAATAACATTTTAAAATAAAAGTTGATTCTCTGTACAACAGCATCTGAAATTTTTGATTATTATAGTTCCCTTTAAAAAGGTCAGTCGATGGGTGATTAGTAATTTTAAATGACATCTTATCCCATGCAGTTCTATGCCTGGTTGAAAAACATTTTGGCCAGTAAATTTTTCCAGTTTACCAGCCATTGGCAGATAGAGCAAAAAGTTAATTTTGAACCCTGCTCAAAGGGCTTTGCATGCCCACAACAAACGAAACAGGACTTCACCCCCTGACTTAATCCTCATAGCAGGCAAGAAAAAACTCCCCATTAACCTGGGTGTAACAGGGAAAAATGGAAGAAATCTTGAGAAGGACCACAGAGAGAGGAGGAACCATCATGGCCAGACAGGTGTACAATAGTTGCCAACCCAGAGGGCAATTACAAGTAATGCAATCATGATGCAAAAACACTAGCAGACAAAATAGAAATATTAACATTAAACATTAAACCTAGTACTCATATCACTCACAGTAACATTTTAAAGTATGTGCCTCCAATTTTATATAGTGTTATGAAAACATTATGTAGTAAGGAATTATCCGACATTAATGAATAGAAGAAAAGAAGGAAGCTAATTCTCCAATCTGTCAGTGAAGTTCAGCCAATCACCTGCTCCTGGCAGATAACTGCTCCTACAGTCAGTGCAGTCCTATAGTCTGTATTTCCCAAACTGCAATTATGTGAGAATGCCTTGTGCAACTTCTAAATGAACGAACTGATTTACTTGCAGGCAGACATGACGACCTTCAAGGCAAATGAATTATTTGGAGACTTCAACTACAACTACTCTGATGGCAACATCTGCTATTACTACAGCAATAACTGTGCAGGGTTGGTGTGTGACCTACGACTTGAGGGACTCTTTATCCCCAACCTGTATTCTCTGGTATTGGTTCTGGTGTTGCCGGGTAACTGGCTGGTTCTGGCAGAAGAAGCGGAGCTGGAGTGTCACAGACACCTTCATTATGCACCTGGGTGTGGCCGACACTTTGCTGCTGCTCACGCTGCCTTTCTGGGTGTCATCATTTGATAATCTCTTCACAAGAATACGTCAGAGATTTGACACAATAGCAAATGCTTCTAATCTACACTGAATTATGCTTAAATGAATAAGACAATCACAATGCTTAAAAGATATGGAATGCAAAATCTGAACTGAGAGAGATGTAAATAATTAAAACCCTATCATTTAGTGACAAATTCACTGATATCAACAAAGCTGCACTTAAGACCTGCTTGGGATACACAAGAAATATGATGAATATACAATAACATTTACACTAATGAGAAGAATGCATACAGAGCATTCCCCCGCCCCAACTTCGGAAACTCAGACCACACCTCAGTTATGCTAATTCCAGCATACAGGCCACTTTTGAAACTTGCCAAACCAGTTCAGCGATGGATCAGAGTCTGGCCAGAGGGGTCTGTCTCAGCTCTTCAGGACTGCTTTGAGAGCACTGATTGGGGCATGTTCAAAGTGGCAGCATCCTCTGGTGAACACACTGATCTGGAGGAATACACAGAGACAGGGATGGCCTACATCAAAAAGTGCACAGATGACGTCACAGTCACCAAAACCATCTCTTCGTGGGCCAACCAGATGCCATGGCTGACAGCAGAAGTCCGGGCACTGCTGAGGACCAGGAATGATGCATTCAGATCTGGTGATAAGTCAGCCCTCAAGACAGCACGGGCCAACCTGTCGCGTGGCATCAGGGAGGCGAAAAGACAATATGCTTGTAGCACCGCCACATACGGGTTTTAGGATTCCTTTTTTTTAAAATTCATGGTTAACAGGATGATGGTTGACCACTACTGAAGGAAATCCGTATAAGGCAATATTCCATCCCCAGGATGTATAATGGTTGTTTTAATTTATACCAGTCTATTGTTATGTTTGCGTTTTGTTGGGTTTGATCAGCTGGCCGTCAAACCGGTCAGCTGACCCACATGTCAGCTGACTCGCCAACCCGGGAACTTTGGGAACACTTTTAAAAAGGAGACACGGGTATGGCTAGAGGGGGAACGAAAGGAGAGTCAGGGAGTCTGCGGGGGACCTGAACATTTAAGGTGCACCTAAAATAAATTAAACTGAAAAAGGAACTGCGTGGACGTTTCCTTGAAAAGAACTTGCAATCACCGCATTTCACGGCTAAACGCGGGTAAAATCGTCTGATCCCTATCCTGCCGGAGCGGTGAGATTGTTCTTTTTTCTTTTTCTTTTTTTTGCTGGATTCACGGTGGATTATCTTTTTTTTGCTGTTCGTTGGTTTTTTTGGGGACTCTTTTTTTCGTATTGCATTGGATTACTGTTTTTCTTTTGTTGAATGACTTTCTACATTGATTGCGCGACGAGCACGGAGACGGAGGGAACTTTAAGAACTGTCATTTAGTTTGTGTGTGTAAATAGAGGTGTTGGTGTATGTTTGTTGAATTTTCGATGCCGGCAATACATTTAAACGACGGCCTCTTCTGCGTTGCCTATTTCTTTAACGAAACAAATCGAAATTAACGCAATTCACAAAATAGGAAACGTCAGTCTCATCTTAAATGAGAATCAATTTTAACCCGTGTGTTTATTGGTAAGGATCGTTGTGTGATAGCTGATCGTTACATGCTTAGAGAATCAACAGCCATTTCACTAACAGCAAAGATGCACAGCGCTTGTAGAAGGGCATCCAGACCCTCATTGACTACAAGCCTCCTCCTCAGACCTGTGGTGGTGATCCCACCCTCCCAGATGCACTGAACGACTTCTACGCATGGTATGAGAGACTGAACAATGTGATGGCGGTGAAAACTAACCCCCTGATGGATGACCAGGTTCTGCAGGTGACTGCAGACGATGTGAGAAAGGCCCTCTCCAGAGTCAACCCACGCAAAGCTGCGGGCCCAGACAGAAACCCAGACCGAGCCATCAGGGACTGTGCTGAGCAGCTGGTAGATGTTCTCGCTGACATCTTTAACATCTCGCTGTTCCAGGCAGTCGTCCCCACGTGTTTCAAGTCTACTACCATCATACCAGTGCCTAAGAAGTCCCCCATGTCCTGCCACAACGACTACCGCCCCATTGCGCTGACTCCCATCATCATGAAGTGCTTGGAGAGGCTGGTCATGAAGCACATCAAGTCCAGCCTGCCCTCCACACTGGACCCCCTCCAGTTTGCATACCACGCTGACCACTCCACAGAAGATGCCATAACCTCTGCCCTCCACCCAGCCCTGTCCCACCTGGAGAGAAAGCTATGTGAGGATGTTGTTCATTGACTTCAGCTTAGCTTTTAACACAATCATACCTCAACACCTGATAGAAAAGCTGAGCCAGCTGGGCCTTAACACCTCTGTCTGCAACTGGGTGCTTGACTTCCTCACGGAGAGGCCACAGTCAGTCCAAACTGGCAGCATCACCTCCAGGTCCAGCACCGGCACTCCACAGGGCTGTGTGCTCAGTCCGCTCCTGTTCACCCTGCTGACCCACGACTGCACAGCATCATCCACCTCCAACCTCATCATAAAGTTTGCTGACGACACTACATTGGTAGGCCTTATCAGCAACAATGATGAATCCCTATACAGAGAAGAAGTGGACCAACTGGCAGCCTGGTGCAAAGTCAACAACCTCTTCCTGAACATAGGGAAAACTAAGGAGGTCATCATCGACTTCAGAAAGACCAGCGCCCACCACACCCCCCTGACCATCGATGGTACAGACGTAGAGAGGGTCAGCAGTGCTAAGTTCTTGAGAGTGCACATCACAGAGGACCTCTCCAACTCTCCAACTCACCTACCTGCACAATCCCAATGTTGCTGCTAGTAATTCACAGTCCGTGTCAGGTGTGCTTGTTATGTCTAGGTTAGTAATATTTAGGTTTTTTTTATATTGTATGTTGTAGAAGTTTTACTCTATACTCAGTACCTTCTGTTCTTTACTCAGTACTTTCTGTCCTTAATATTTATTACTTAATTACTTTGGGCTTTTTTTGTGCTCAGTATTTACTGTGAGTTTTTTTTTTTTTTTTTTTTTTTATGTGGCATTTATTTGTCATTTGTTTTATGTGGCACTGTGGTCCTTGTGTAACACAATCTCGTTCCCCTGTATGTATGAGTCATGCATATGCGGAAATGACAATGAAAGCAGTCTAAGTCTAAAGATATTCGGTTTTCCCTCACCTTTATCCTGAAGACAGCACTTCTTAAAAAGATAAAACTGGCATTATCTGTTTTAGAAGGAGATACAGAATCTACTACAGCATGACATAATGGCTGAAATTTTCGATATTTATTTTGGCTGCACAGTGTAGTTTGAACCCCGTAACTAGTCATCGCTTTAATTGCCGCGTTTTGTAAGGGACCGTCAAAAAGTTCACTCACTGCACTGGAGGAAAAGGGGCTAAGCATTTATCTATGATTTTTCAGTTATACTCTTCTTAAACTGCTGGTTGCAGTAGCAAATTGCATGCTTGATTTCTTGAAAGTGAAAGCTGCATAAAACCATCATAAAATACAATATATACCATTATAAAATACAGTATATTTCAGTAAAAGCTGAATAAAAGTCACGTACATTTAATTTCCTAACTCTGTTGTTTGTAGTAGGCTCCCAGTGAGGTGAATGACTTACTACAAGTGAAATATGACAGAAGTCCTGTTGTAGGGATACAGTGCTAAATCAGTTTTTAACAAAATACATCAGCAATCAACAGAATGTCTTTTTCAAACTATGACAGTTGTAGTAAATGCACATGAAAATGAATGATTTACTACCAGTGAAATGTTATGTGAAAGTCATTTTGTTGATTTTCAGAGAATATATTTCAAAAGCTGTTTAGACAAAATCATGAATGTTCGCTTTTTGACATGCTAGCTGGTATTAAAAAATATTCTCTGAAAATGAATAAAATCACTTTATACCTCATCAGCATTCCAGTAATTGCAAAATGAAATAACTGACTTCCCACAACATATATTTACAAAAAAAAAAAAAAGAAAGATTCAGGCCCTTCTTAGAGGTGACACCTTCAAATATTATTTGGTGAATAGAATTTATTCATTTAAGAGTATAAGTTTTTGTTTTTAATGTGTGTAATATATAATATACTAATATTTTCAGGACGAAATTTATTTTCGTTAGGCCAATGGCAAATGAGCGAGTTTAATTTGGGGACTGCCCTGTGCACATGTGCGAGATCTCACCAACCCGCTCTCTCAGGAGGAGTCCGAACCTACATATGTCAGTGGCCGCTGTGTGAATTTTTGAAATGTAGCATGATAGTGGAGAAGACTACTTATATTGATATACGAAGCGCTACGTGATTGGCTGATACAACGTTCACGCTCTGACACGTTGCAGGCCTGCATAAAGCCTTTCAAAACCATGGCAGCCCTAAACTGCGGTCATCACAGAATTCGCTCCTGAGAAAATTAATCTTATTTATTCCTACTGACTTCAGACATTAGACATCCTGAAATGCTTCAAGTAATGATCCATTATATTTGTGAACTAATAACGACGTTAAAGTTAATGACAAAGTGTCAAGAGATCATTTCCCGTTTTGTTTTCTTTAGAGAGAGCATGACAGTTAAGTGGTGTCATATTTGCCAGAAACTTGACAGTAAATTTGTTGGTCGTTATGTTTACAATGTTCAAAAATGACCAGCCTCTGTGTTTAACTGCAGAAAAAAACTTAATGATCTTTTTATGTGATTGTAAGCAATCACATATTGTTCTTCTTAAGTTGCATTATTATTCCGCTCTGGAATAATAATATAAATTAATCCATGTTCAGTAAGTATTTTTTAATACCACCTGGCATGTCAAAAATTGAACATCTATGAAATGTATAATTTGTAGACGATCCCTTACACGACCGTCGACTATTCAACGAATATCAGAATCTAAAACCAACTTTACCTCTGTAGTTCTCCGTAGTTCTTCCTTCGTCTGTCCGTGTTCAGCCTTCCAGTATTCCTTGTAGTGGTTATTAGGATAAGTAAACTGCGACATGTTCAAAACCGGAATATTCATGATTTAAATCTTATCTGGGATTACAGTGTGATAGAACTACTTTGTATTTTACAGAGGAGTCACGTTCGAGGGGACTGTCTTTAAGTGTCCGCAAAACTGAAAGCGAAAGCCTCTACTCACTGGACCAGAACGATGTAATGTAACTGGACTTATATATTAAACAACAGTATTCAGCCTAAAGTAAATTACGTCGTAAGTGAAATGTAGTATATTAGGTTATTCCTCTCACTTCGCTGGACATGCGCTATTCGTTTACCGTCTTACACATCTTGTACCGCTAAGATCGTGCGCCTTGCATTGTTGAGGCGATTGTGAGATTTTTAGGGGTTGTTTTTCAGTCTGGTAAGATTTTTGCATGTTTCTGTTGAGGGTATGTTCGAAAAACAAGAAAACAAAAACAAAAAAAAGACAAAAAGTACCCAAATCCGACACACATACTTTTAAAAACAATGTGTTTTTTGAGAGTAAGATAATAATACCTGTGTTTCCGCGTTTTCTAGTGGCATGTCACTATCAACCCAGCACTCAATGCCCATGATGATCCGCATATGCCCCATTTTACTTCTGATCTCAGGTATGGTGTGTTTTTATTTATTTATTTACTTTCAGTCTGTTTCTGTTTTTGTTGTGTTAAAGGTTCATTGACAGCACTTTCATTTTAATCTGCACATATTTAATCCTACATTGATTCTGAAGTCTACGTTCACCCTCACACCCTGTCTCGACAGGTCTATGTTTGGGTGGCGATGTGGTGTTGTCTTCTCAGGTCTATGTTTGTGTGGTGATGTGGTGTTCTCTCCTCAGGTGTGTGTTTGGGTGGTGATGTGGTGTTGTCTCCTGGACCTGTGTATGGAGCAGAAGGAGGAAGTGTTTGGATCAACACCACCATCACACCTACTGATAAACCACTTAGAGTTGTCTGGTGGAAATTTAATGACACAAAAATAGTATCCTCAGCTCTTAGCAACATCACTCCTGATGCTGATTACAGAGACAGAATCAAACTGGACACTTTGACTGGTTCATTAAAACTGTGGAATCTCACTGTGAATGACACTGGAGAATACAGCGTGACCATATATAAAACTGAGAATGATCCAGCAATAACAGGCAACACCACTCTGATAGTGTCTGGTGAGTGATGACTTTACAGAGACATTACTCTGTTAAACTGTTCCATAGTATCCCTATATCAGTAACTGACTCTTATTTCAGATTATGTTTTGCATAAATAGCTTCATTCATGTTAGATTCTCATTAAATGAAGTGTGGCTTTAAATCAGATACACGAAAGCTTATGCAGTCATAGTCTAATTCAGCTCTTTCACTACCTGCTTCAGTTTACTGAACTGTTCTCCCTTAAGTGTATAATTCTGATTTATTTTCTCTCTTAAATACATCATCTGTTTCATAAATTCCTTTAGAGAAACAATTTACAGTTTTAATTGTTAACATTTCATTTATGTAATAATTACTAATATTATTATTTGAGGGCCGTTTAAAGTCATGTGAACAGGACAGTGAGGCTAGAAAAACACAAACAGTGAATCAGACAACAGAAACACTTACTGGAGTGACTGGGAAGTGACCAGTGGATGGAGAACAGTGGCATTGACTATAGAGCAGTTTACACTGTACAGTGTGTGTAGTCAAATCACAGTTTACACTGTACAGTGTGTGTAGTCAAATCACAGTTTGCACTGTACAGTGTGTGTAGTCAAATCACAGTTTATCAGATCACAGTCTCTCCTGTTAAAGACACAGATGTGTAACTGGGTCAAAAGAGAGTATAGGGAATTATAATTTAATTATGACAAATTGTCTTACACTATGAGAAACTGTCAGCTGTATACTGATCATCTTCACTCAGTTTTTCTTCTTTGTTTTCCCTTTTTCATCAAAAACAGAAGTCCTGTTTCCAGAAAGAGTTGCTACTCTAAAATCACTGTAACTTTGCATGTGAGAATTATTGTTCATTTACTGCATTGCTCTGAAGTTGTATCGGGCATTTGTGATTGTGCCAAACCACTACATCAGCATCAACACAGATCTATGTACAGGTGTTTTAAGATTACACCTACAATAGTAACATGGTTTACAATAAGGATAGTTGATTAGTTTACTCACTGACTTAATACTTTTCTTCCTTTCAAAATGAAGTCATTTGTCACAAAGGGGCAATACTTGCCCATTGTTTAAATTGTCATAGTGAGTGTCAGTAGAGTATTTGAGAAGAGTGAGTTGTGTGTAAATGGAAAACATTGTGTTGTCTCAGTGGTCTAAAACTGGATATCATCCCTTATTAAAAAAAACATTGCCAGAGGATAATAAAATGACACTGTTCTCTTTTCTCTTTCATAGATAAGAACCCTGATAGAGACCAGTCTGCTGGAAACACCAGTGGTGATCTTGGTGGTGGTGCTATTGCTGGTATAGTCATTGGGGTTCTTGTTGTTGTTGTTGGTATTATTGGTGCTGGTGTTTATATTAAAAGGGCAAACCAAAATGGTGTGATATGACATGACTGGAGGTCATTAACTTTATTATTATTCTGTGAGTCAACATGACACTTAAGACACTAATGTCAGTGCTGAATCTGCTAATGTTTGCTTGTTGTTGTTGCTTGTTTTATTGGTGGTGCTGTTTATATTAAAAAGGGAACTTTTACCCAGATAAGCCAAAATGATGTTATATGACATATACTGGAGGTGATTAACTTCAGTTTTACTGAAGATACTGATGTGAATGCTGAACCTACCAATAATGTGAAATCATTCAATCCTTTAGCAAGAAATACCTGATATGTGAATGAAATGAATTCTTTTTCTTTTTAAATGATGATTATAATCTGTCATCTTTAATTGATCTGTCATATCTAAAGACACAAACTGAGTCATTAAATATGTTCTTTCTCTCTGTTGGATTCTTCATTATTATCACTCTACTTATATATGATAATATTAAATAATTATTGTTATTATTATTACTATAATTAATTATTATTAGATATTGTTTTCTTTGGTTCTCAGGGAAATATAAAATAATCTTATAAATGAATGAACATTTCCTGTCAGAGTTCAGTCCTGCCATGCCCTGTGTAACATGGATTATTAATTATCACTGATGGACAGTAATATCTGACTGTGGTATAATTATCACTGATGGACAGTAATATCTGACTGTGGTATAATTATCACTGATGGACAGTAATATCTGACTGTGGTATAATTATCACTGATGGACAGTAATGTCTGACTGTGGTATAATTATCACTGATGGACAGTAATATCTGACTGTGGTATAATTATCACTGATGGACAGTAATATCTGACTGTGGTATAATTATCACTGATGGACAGTAATGTCTGACTGTGGTGTAATTATCACTGATGGACAGTAATATCTGACTGTGGTGTAATTATCACTGATGGACAGTAATATCTGACTGTGGTATAATTATCACTGATGGACAGTAATAACTGACTGTGGTATAATTATCACTGATGGACAGTAATATCTGACTGTGGTGTAATTATGACTGATGGACAGTAATATCTGACTGTGGTATAATTATCACTGATGGACAGTAATAACTGACTGTGGTATAATTATCACTGATGGACAGTAATGTCTGACTGTGGTGTAATTATCACTGATGGACAGTAATATCTGACTGGTATAATTATCACTGATGGACAGTAATGTCTGACTGTGGTATAATTATCACTGATGGACAGTAATAACTGACTGTGGTATAATTATCACTGATGGACAGTAATGTCTGACTGTGGTGTAATTATCACTGATGGACAGTAATATCTGACTGGTATAATTATCACTGATGGACAGTAATATCTGACTGTGGTATAATTATCACTGATGGACAGTAATGTCTGACTGTGGTGTAATTATCACTGATGGACAGTAATATCTGACTGGTATAATTATCACTGATGGACAGTAATAACTGACTGTGGTATAATTATGACTGATGGACAGTAATGTCTGACTGTGGTGTAATTATCACTGATGGACAGTAATATCTGACTGTGGTATAATTATCACTGATGGACAGTAATATCTGACTGTGGTATAATTATCACTGATGGACAGTAATGTCTGACTGTGCTCCACATGATGTCCTGATCTTGTCTGTTTTTTATATGATGTGATAAACTGATACTGATATACTGACATGAAGAAATGATCTGATGTTTACTGAACTGTTATTTTATACATATACCTTTTTATGAAATATGTTTAAATCATTTCTTATTTTGTTATCATGAAATAAAATGGAGAAAATGAGTATGGTGGTCATATAATGTTTATTATAATATATCTATAAAATATAAAATAATTGAACTTTTGTGTTCAGTCTCAAAAAACAGAAAAACACAGTATAGATCTCTGACCAATTTATTTATTAACAGTATACTATTATTAACAGTATTAACAATATTAATTTAATAACAATGTGTCTTGTATGGGCAGAGAGACTGCATATAATAATATACGGACACAGCTCTCACTGAGGTCATACAGGGACCAAATGGCTCGCAGCAGCGAACCTGGCACCCCATTCTCCCGCAGTACCCCCACAGGACACCCCAGGGAACATGATCATGAGCCTTCTCCAGGTCCACAAAACACATGTAGACTGGATTGGCAAACTCCCATGATCCCTCCAGTATCTGTGCAAGGGTGAACAGCTGATCCGCTGTTCCACTGCCAGGACGGTATCCACATCAGAGGTTCGACAATCGACCACAGTCTCCTTTCCAGTACCCTGCAGTTGGCTTTCCCAGGGAGGCTAAGCAGCCTTCATCAGTTCAGGGCGGATCACATCCACTCCTGGCGCCTTGCTGCTGCGGAGTTTTCTAACTGCTTCAGTGACCTCTGCCAGAGAGATGGGTGACGATCCTCCCAAATCTTCTGGCCCCGCCTCCTCTGTGGAGGGCGTGTCGGTCGGGTTTAGGAGCTCCTCAAAGTGTTCCTTCCATCGTCCAACCACATCCTCAGTAGAGGTCAGAACTTCCCTGTCCCTGCTGAGAACAGCCTGGACAAGGTCCTGCATTCCCCTCCTGAGTTGCCTGACGGTTTGCCAGAACCTGTTTGAGGCCAACCGAAAGTCCTTTTCCATGGCCTCCCCAAACTCCTCCCATACCCGAGTTTTTGCTTCCATGACAGCCGTCGCTGCAGCCCTTTTGGCGTGCCAGTACCTCTCAGCCAATTCCAGAGTCCCCCGTGCTAGCCCAGCCCAGAAGGCCTCCTTCTTCAGCCTGACAGCTTCCCGCACCAGTGGCGTCCACCACTGGGTCCTTTGGTTGCCGCCACAACAGCTGCTGCTTCAACAATGGAGGCTGTGGACAGGGTCCATTCAGACTCCATATCCCCAACCTCCCTCGGGATCAGGGAGAAGCTCCTCTGGAGGTGTCAGTTGAAGATCTTCCAGACAGGATCCTCAGCCAGATGTTCCCAGTTCACCCTCACTATGCACTGGCAGCCTCCCACACCATCTGATCCAACTCACCACCAGGTGGTGTTCAGTTGACAGCTCTGCACCTCTCTTCACCCGAGTGTCCAGGACATACGGCAGCAGGCCTGATGAGACGACTACAAAGTCGATCATCGACCGCTGGCCTAAGGAGCTCTGGTACCAGGTACACTTATGAGCTGCCTTATGCTCGAACATGGTGTTTGTTATGGACAATCCATGGCTCACACAGAAGTCCAACAACAAAGCACCACTTGGGTTCAGATCGGGTAGGCCGTTCCTCCCAATCACTCCCCTCCAAGTCTCTCCATCATTGCCAACGTGAGCATTGAAGTCTCCTAGTAGAACTACAGAGTCCCCAGATGGTGTCTTCAGTAGGACACTTTCCAGTGTCTCTAGGAAGACTGGGTACCCTGAGCTGCCGTTTGGCGCATACGTCATCACGACAGTCAGAGATTTCCCCCCTGCAACCCAAAGTTGCAGTGAGGCAACCTTTTCGTTCACCAAGACAAACTCCGACACAGCGGCACTCAGTCGGGGGCTAACAAGTAACCCCACACCTGCCCGTCACCTCTCACCCCAGGCAACTCGAGGAGTTTGGTTCCAGAGCCAAGGCTGTGCATAGAAGTGAGCCCAACTATATTTAGTTGGTATCGCTCCACCTCCCGCACAAGTTCCGGCTCCTTCCCCCCCCAGAGAGGTGACATTCCACTTATCAAAAGTAAGTTTCTGTACCATTAGTCCAGTCCTCGGCCAAACCCGCTTCTTGTGTGGCATCACACCTGGCCTCTATTTCTCCCCCCACAGGTGGTGGGCCCACGAGAGGGCGGCTCCACATGGCTCATTTGGGCTGAGCCCGGCCAGACCCCATGGCAGGTCTGGACACCAGGAGCTCGTCTACGAGCTCCTCTCCCAGGCCTGACTCCAGGAGGGGGCCCCGGTCTCCCCCATGGTGCCTGTTTCTCTGTGGATGCTGTTCATAAGGGCTTTCTGAATCACTTTTTGTCTCGCCCGTCACCTGGGACCTCTCTGCCTTGGGTGACCCTACCAGGAACTACATGCTCCTGGCAGCACAGCTCCCAGGATCACCGGGGCTCACAAACCCCTCCACCACGATAAGGTTGCAATTCCAGGAGGGGAGGACAGTATACAATAATATTTATTAACAGTATATGTGACCTGTATGGACAGAGAGACTGTGTGCAATAATATTTAGTAACAGTGTATGTGTCCTGTATGGACAGAGAGACACTGTTGTTACATCCCCTGTAGAGGGGGACGTAGCATAAGGGAAACCCACCACCTGTGCTGGTTTGGGACGGTGTGATGGAGGGAGGAAAGACACAAACACTGGGAATCAATGTGTAAAAACAGCACGATATATTGGGAATATTTACAAAGTGATATTTACAAAATATGTACAAGTATATTTAGAAACACACACACACACAAAAAAAAAACCCACACAAAGATGGGAGAGGACGACAGACGATGCCAAAGGAAAGAAACTAGTAAAACAAAAACCACCCTACACCAAAAATGACACACTAGACTACAACACAAAAAGGTGGCAGAGCCAAAGGAAACCTAATTACACTAGTTATCTAACCTGCCCCTATACACAGTGAACACTACCACGGGGATCCCCTACCTTACCTGTCCTTTCCCCTGCGATAACCAAATCACCAAAGCCAATACGCAATCCACAAACGAAGTCAGTAAATGACAATTCAAAGTCGTACAGAGAAAAACATGATAAGCACAGAAACAGAATGAGTTCAAAATCTGAAACGCAGCACATCCAGCTTCTCTAAATGCTGGTGCTCTGCATCCAGTTGGTCGAACTGAGAGGGGCTCTCCCTCCCTGGTTGGTCGAACGGGAGAGAAGAGGCGGGGCGCAACACCAGGCCAGATGGGATTGACAGCGTGCCACAGCCGGGTACCTGTCAGGAGAGAGAGGCGAAACTCAGGGAGGGAAACAAGACGCACACAACACACGAACCCATTAACAGGAGAGTCATCACTGAACACAGTTCAAAACTAGCTGGGCTCAGTCAGAGGCACAGTACTAACCCTAAAATTTAGTCGAGAAACGCATGAATGAGAAACAGTTTAAAAGGATATCTGAAGGCAAGGGAAAGACAGGGAATAAACAGGCAGAAATCATCACACAGGTAAAAGATCAGGAAAACAAAACATTTGACCACATAACTCAGGAAATGCCAGACACTTCACAACTGGCACTGCAGAAAACATATAGGCTGTGCCTGTAACATATAGGCATAACCATCGTGTTGCGTCCTGGGATGCAGTAGCTGACGTAGTATGGCATAAGTAGTATGCAGTACATAAAAAATACCAATTTTGCAGTACACGACAGTTAGCCAGATGATGCACTACTCTGGCGAAAACTTCTAGTATACAGCCAGCGCTCACTTCATCGGTTACTGCATCCCATAATACAACGCAGTCATTTCCAGCTGCCAAATATTTCAGAAAACATGGTGGACAGCAACAGCAGTGGCTCCAGCCTCAACTTCAGCTGCTGTTCCAAATATAAATGTATCAGTTGCATATTTTGGTGTAAAAATATACTTTCTTATAGGGCTATTTTTGACAGATGTCTGTTCTAGTCGTGTGTTGTTTTTAACAGAACAAATAGCCCAACCAATAGCAAATGTGTAGTACACATGAGAGTAATATAGTATAAGTATAGTATTCTAGGACAGGGAAATTATCTGACGCTGTCTTGTATCTGGACTGAAGTAGCTCTAAACTCTCTTTTTTTCATTTAAATTTTCTCTTTTACACTCTGTTCTGATAAATGTCTTTCAGTATGTGTTTTATTTTATGTTGACCGACTAGACACTGTGAGTTTCTGTGCAGGACGTGTGAGTCTCTGATGTTTCTCTGTGAGCTGTGAGCTCAGTGAGCTGTCTGTGATCAGTGAGCTGTCTGTGGTCAGTAAGCTGTCTGTGATCAGTAAGCTGTCTGTGGTCAGTAAGGGGTCTGTGGTCTCAGGGTTGCTAGTGACTGACTGTTTCTTGTTTTGGGGATGTTTTTGTTCAGAGTAGACAGTGTTTGAACATGTGGATGGTGAAATTCTGTCCAGGCAGAGGGAGAGAGAGAGAAACAGAGAGAAGGAGAGGAGAAGAGGGAGAAGTTAGGAAAAGGAACAGAGGAGAAAAGGGACAGATTAGGAAAAGGAACAGAGAAGAAAAGGGAGAAGTTAGGAAAAGGAACAGAGGAGAAAAGGGACAGATTAGGAAAAGGAACAGAGGAGAAAAGGGAGAAGTTAGGAAAAGGAACAGAGGAGAAAAGGGAGAAGTTAGGAAAAGGAGATGACCGACATAAGACGATTTCTCATCAGTCAGCACTCTCACACACTTTAAACCACAGAGTGAAACTGTTCTAAACAACAGCAGGTCACAATACTTTATGTCTCAGTGACAAATGTTTGTAGTAATAGAGACACTGTACAGTGTAAAATACACACAGTTATCGTGTGTTTTCTCATAGTATCCATTATGTCATTATATGTGTAACATGTCATTATATGAGGAGAAATATGATGGACACCGTATCAGCATATGTAACAGTATCACCATCACTCTACAGACACACGCTGTGGCCTTTATGAAGGATTTGGCATCAAAAACTTTTTCTTTAGGCGTCAACTGTTAAGACAAACTTAAGTGTAGTTTCATACTGAAACAGACAAGCAACAGGCAAAGCAAACCTTTTTAAAACAGAACAAATGTAAAAAAAAAAAAAAAACAACAACAAAAAAACCCAGAAGAACAGGATTTCAGCATGTTAGCGCCCCCTGTGGCCTGACATTGTATGGCCCTCTATATTGTTTTCCACCACATGAGTCTAATCCAAAGAACACACTGAAACTGGTCTCCATTTGGAAACTGCAGTGTGAGCTTCTTGATTGTTGGTGAACAGTTGTAAACACAGAGCAGCTGAAATGACTTCTCTCTTACACCTCTGACTGGCATAGCCTCAAACCAATCACTGTCTACTTACAGTTTTCTCAGGCGACCAATGAGAGAGAGGGAACACAGTAACCAAAACAAATAGATACACAGACGAGTATTAACCTGTCTGTCAGACAGAGTCAGGTCATGTGTGAATTTTCTCAGGGGAATGAAAATGGTTTTCTAACATTGTGAATATATAATTTCACATTCAGGTAAAAGGTCAGAATGACACGTCGTCGTGTCTCTTTGATTGAAGTAGTCACCTACGGGTGAGATTCCCCAAGGTGGCGTTGTCGACAACTTAATACTAAACCTTCATTTCTATACCAATTTCTATACACATTTATTTCTATCCTTGGTTCCCCAGCCTCGCTCGCCACAACCAGGTATGGTATTAATGCTATTTACTGTTTCTTTCAGAACAACACCAGAACAACTAAACGCTGCGTGTTTCATTCTCCGTTCTCAGAATGCGAATCTCAGATGAAATTATCAGAGACGCAACGCTGTACGCAGAAGGCCAAACTGCACCGAGGATTTCCTGACCTCGACTTTAACCGCCTGTCGTAGAGCCCCAAACACTGCCTTCGTCTGCTGTTACAAGCAGAAGGAAGAGATGTAAACCGAAGGTTCATAGTCTGGACCTAAGCATTTGTCAGAAATGTGCGGATTCTATCAAGTTCGCGGATTTAAAAGCAAGTTACACTAGCAAGCAGCTATGCGTTTAAGTACGCTCACAGAAATGGAGACAGACAATTGTTACTGTAACATATTTCAACAGAATTCTCTTGTTTGTGACGGCCAAATACGAGGGCTGAATCTAGTTTGATGAACGTATGTAGAGGAGTTCGTCTTTTGTGATGTCATGAGTGGGCGGTGTCTTTTCTGTTGACTTTGTACCTGCCGTGCGGTGTTAAATTTGTTCTGACATGTTTCAGATAAAACGGCTAGAGAAGTCTCTATTGCATACAGACACACTCACCTGCATGACAGGACACAGATGTGTAGTCAAAGTGACCTAAAGCAGGGTGACTGTGTAGAGTTCAAGTTCAGGTTCTTAGTTTATTTAAAGCCCAATATCACTGTTTACAGTCTCAAAGGGCTTCACATGCCCACAGGTTTAAAGCAAACAAAACAGGACAACACCCCCTGACTTAATCCTCAGGAGGATGATGTGCTGTACTTTCTAAATGGTTTATCAGATATGGATGAAAATAATCTCAAATTAAAGATGACGACTATGGTATGTAGTGAGTCAGATTACTAATTAGAACTACAATAAAAGCCTAATAAAATTTCATACAAAAGTCAGGCCCAATTACCCAACAGGGAGAAAAAGGATTTTATGTTTCACACATTACAAAATCAGGGTCTCTCAAAGTTTCATTATTAATTTAATGAAAATATTTTATCATGGAAAAAGAACCTTAACTGTTTTACTTTAACACCTTGCAACAATTTACCCGATAAAACAGACATTTTACGTTTGGATTTCTGAGACAGACTTTTAGGAAATCCATTTTTTAATGTATTTGTAAAACATCAATGATGCTGAGCCCTGGTTTACAGGATTATCCCATTAAAATCCTCTATTTTATTTACGATTTACAGATATCATAATGTACATTATCAAACACATCAAAGCACACATAGTGTCACTGTCCCACTCATATACTCAGGATATCATTTCAAATACAGGCGTAAGGATAGAGTTACAGAATAAGAATAAAAAAATACTTTCACCGGTGAACAGAACAATTTTCAGTTATTCTGTTTGCTTGTATGTATTTTAATTAATGAAAAGTGGGAATTCAAGGATCAAGGATATCTTTATCATTCCCGAAAGGCACTTTGTTTGCACAGTCAGTAGTATCCACACAAAACATCAGATAAATAATAATAAATGAACAGTAAATGCAACATACAAATCCCACAAGGTTAAAGTAAAGAGCCAGTGGATGATGACTACAACTTAGAAATCACATCGACTTATTTAAAAGGTCAATGGCAGCTGGGATAAATGAGTTCTTGAATCCGTTTGTCCTGCATGTCGGCAAATTGTATGTGTGGCCAGACGGAAGCAACCTGAACTCCTAGAACAGGTAATGGCTAAGATCAGCCACGACTGACTGGGCCTTCTTCAAAGTCCTGACCTTGTACAGATTGATTAAATCATTCAGGGTCGTACCTGCAATTTTGCGGCAAACTTTGACAATACCCTTCAGTCTGTTTCTGTTTTTGAGATTAAGTGACCCATACCATTTGACAAAGGAGAATGTGAGGACAGATTCAATGAAACAAGAGTAAAGCATTTTCATAAAGTCAGCATTAAAGTTTGAGAAGCTTCACACTCATATTATCATCTTTACAAATACACCAGTTCCCTGGTCCTCCTACACACACTGTGTTCATGTAACTGACACTCTGGTGTTTGAGGACATGTCACGTTTGTATAAAATGGTCACAGACAGTTTGTTTATTCCAGTCATAATGTTTCCATTCACTACAAGTGCAGGACAAACTTGTATGACATCATGAAAGCATAAAACATTAGATGATGATGAGTAGAGATGGACTAAGATTAAAAACAGATGTTGACAGTGTGAGGAAACTTGGAGGACAGTCAGAGACAGAGCAGTGATTGGTCAATGACATCAAACCTCACATCCAGTCCCACAGCATCATGGGAAACACACAAATACAACATTATTCACAGCCCCACAGCATCATGGGACTGGAGCAGTTCTGATCAAAACACAGCAGGAAATGAGGATTTAGGAATATGCAATACAGTTACTACATGAGTTATATGTTATTCACCTATATTAACCCCACACTAATGCCCAGCAGGGCCACATGTTACAATATTCTCATATAATTTCAGTTTGAGTTCAGGTCCTTTATTTTATGTAATCAATCAGCTTATGCTCTTATGTCCCCTTCAGGTTTTTTAAGGTGAGAAAAGCTGATTTCCATTAGCACCTTTAGCACTGACATTAGTGTCTTGAGTGTCATATTGACTCACAGGACAATAATAAAGTCAATGAGCAGCCATCTCGTAGTCACTGTTTTGTCTTGTCTGAGTAAAACATCCCCTTTTGTGAAGATAAAAAACAACAACAACAACAACAACAACAACAACAACAACAACAACAACACCAGGGACAATACCAGCAACACCAGTATGACCAGTATCATCAGTGGTATCTCCAGCAGACTGGTCTCTGTCAGGGTTCTTACCTGTGAAACGGAAAAGAGAACAGTGTCATTTTATTATCTGGTCATTTTTTAAGTAAGGGATGAAATCACAGGTTATTTAAACTTTGAGAAAAGTCAGAAGCACTGAGAGAACACACTGTTTTCCGTTTACACACAACTCACAAATATATTCTCCTGTGTTAATATCTAAACAATAGGCAGATATTCTGCCTTTTTGACAAATGACTTTACTGGGAAAGGAAGAAAAGTCTAAAGTAGCTTATTAAACTAATCAAATATTTTTTATTGTAAGCCATGTTACTATTGTAGGTGTAACCCTAAAATGCCTGATCTGAGATCTGTGTTGATGCTGTTGTAGGAGTTTGGCACAATCACAAATGCCTGATGGAACTTCAGAGCAATGTTGGTAAGTGAACGATAACTCTCACATATTAATTTACACTGATTTTAGAGCAACAACTCTTACTAGAAACAGGGCCTCAGTTTACTAGGTCAAGTGGTAAATCTGAGTTAAAGATGATAAAACTGAGTTAAGATGATGCATGCATTTGACTACACACACTGTACACTGTAATCTACTCTACAGTCAGAACCACTGTTCTCCATCCACTGGTCATTTCCCAGTCACTCCAGTAAGTGTTTCTGTTGTCTGATTCACTGTTTGTTTTTCAAGCCCCACAAACTCAGACTCACTGTCCTGTTCACATGACTTTAAACATCCTTCAAATAATATTGTTGGAATTTATTAAATAAATTCATTTTTGATCATTAAAATATAGAAACCTTGAATATTAAACATAAGAAAGACTAGTTTAATAAACTGAAGCAGGTAATGAAACTTCTTAAGAAAAGTACATGGCAATAAAAGGTTTTGTGGATCTGATTTGAATTCACGCTTCATTTAATGGTAATCTAACGTGAATGAAGATATGAATATGTTACTAATATAGGTACAGTTTGAAACAGGTTAACACAGTAATGTCTCTGTAAAGTCATTACTCACCAGACACTATCAGAGTGGTGTTGCCTGTTATTGCTGGATCATTCTCAGTTTTATATATGGTCACTCTGTATTCTCCACTGTCACTCACAGTCAGATTCCACAGTTTTAATGAACCAGTCAAAGTGTCCAATTTGACTCTGTCTCTGTAATCAGCATCAGGAGTGATGTTGCTCAGAGCTGAGGATACTATTTTTGTGTCATTGGGTAATTTCCACCAGACGACTCTAAGTGGTTTATCAGTAGGACTGATGGTGGTGTTGATCCAAACACTTCCTCCTACTGCTCCATACACAGGTCCAGGAGACAACACCACATCACCACCCAAACACACACCTGAGGAGAGAACACCACATCACTACACAAACACACACCTGAGGAGACAACACCACATCACTACACAAACACACACCTGAGGAGACAACACCACATCACCACCCAAACACACACCTGAGGAGACAACACCACATCACTACACAAACACACACCTGAGGAGACAACACCACATCACTACACAAACACACACCTGAGGAGACAACACCACATCACTACACAAACACACACCTTAGGAGACAACACCACATCACCACCCAAACACACACCTGAGGAGACAACACCACATCACCACCCAAACACACACCTGAGGAGACAACACCACATCACAACCCAAACACACACCTGAGGAGACAGTGCGTGAGGGGAAAAGCAGACTTCAGAATGTGGGATGAAATATTTACAGATTTAAATGACAGTGATGTCACTGTCAACGTTTAAACAACACAAATACAGAAACATATTGACAATCAATCAACAGACTGTACCAGAGATCAGAAGTAAAATGGGGCATATGTGGATCATCATGGCCACTGAGCGCAGGTCTGACAATGACGTGCTATGACAAACACGGAAATGCAGGTAATACAACGCACAAATGATTTAAACCTATATGTACAGGATTCAGATTTTTTCTGTCTTTCCTTTTTATTCTTTTCTAAAACATAAACTCGACAAAAAATATGTAAGAGTCATCCTCAGACTGAAAACAAAACCCTATACTGCTCACATATTCTCCTCAACACAGCAAGACACAAGCAGATGTTCTTACATTTCGTCGCAATGCTCTAGCTTTCATTTTCAGTCTTACGGACTGGTTTAATGACAGTCTGTTCCAACGTCACACGTCAGTAAAATACAAAGATGTTGGCCAAGCTCTGTCATATTGTAATCCAAATCAAGTTTTATCTCATGATTTTTCCATGTGAACATTTCGGAGTTTATTCAGTTTATTCTATATCGACCATAAGGAACACTAATACCTTGAACCACGTTGAAGTGTGCTTGCAATAATGTCAGTTGTTTCAACCCTGAAAAAGCGTTGGAACAACATTTCATGCTAATGGTTGTAGAAATGTTAACAAACTGCTTAGAAACCAACCTTGAAATTTCAACGAATAAACGTTGAAATCTCGACGTTGAAAAATCTGTACGTTGAATCGACATACAATTTTCTTTTGCTTGTTGCTGAAGATGTTAACTGTTGCTTTCCCTCATATTTATTCAGGAAAGTGCCATAATATCTTCTTCCAGGGAGTCTCATTAGATCACCTCCAAGATTACTACGGACTTATTTAGATTTGTTTATTTTTTGTGTTTATAGTATAGGGATAGAAGTATCGCAAGTCAAGCACAGCGAGATGCATTACATATAACAATTGCATTGAAAACATATGACATGTACAGCAAATTCCTGATTCAGCCAGTATTGACATGTTGATCTACGGAAGCGCATTGCATTCACAAAAGGAAAAAAAATGACACCTTATCTCGTAATTACGAGAAAACATCTTTTATATTTTCTCTTAATTACGAGATCAGGATCCCGTAATTTTGAAATGTCGCTGCTCCCTTTGCGGCGCCCTCCGGAAGATACAACGTTCAGGTGGCACTTCTCTTATTAATGAGTATTCCACTGCCAAACTACATTTTGCAATGCCAGACACTCTTCATGTGCAAACATTTTACGGCACAAAAAACGCACATGTTTTCATTCAGAGGAGGAGCGTTAGCCTGTAATTCTAATAATGTTATTAAAGTACCGCACTGTGTTGTTCTGCAAAGATTCAGTGCAGCCCAAGTACGACATTCGCTACTGGCCTTAACTGTTTATCAGCAAGAATGCAAAGTTCACTTCAGGATTGAAAACCATCAAATTGAAACAACGTCACGATATCAACGTTGGTTCGATTTTTAAAATCGAAACAAAATTCAGCGGTGATTCAACCTTGACCCAGGACTCAACCGTGAGTAAAATGAAATGCCTGCTGGGACGGGCGACTACACCTGGACAGCCACACGCACAGTGCGAGATTCCCTATTTGTGAGCGCTCCACATTAACCATATGTTGTTAAACATTCTCTACTTATTTCCCTGCCAAAACCTCAGGAGTGACGATGGACGCGCCCGAACCAGAAGGCCACAATGCTTAGGAGACAGGTGGCGCCAAACTCAGGTGAGGGCACACGCCCACCTACTTTTCAGAATTAAAGTACTCTCTGTGTAATATAAAGGAATGCGAGTTGTTTAAATATGTGTTTATTACAGTAGTATGTGTAATATTTAAGTAATGTGTGTTTTGATAACGTGTCTAACACTGAACCTAACCTGAGTCACACATTCCTTTCTATTACTCACACTACTGCAGTATACACACCCATCCTCATGACACACATTCTTTTAGACTTCTCACTGTGTTTAGACACAGGATACACTTTCAATGCTTACACAAAACACTTTCACAAAATACTTTCAGAGTGAATCAGTGCGGCTGTTTTTTTTATAATAATTATTATTATATTTTAAGCTCTTACAGCTCCTTTTTCCTCTTATTTGTCAAAAAGTTTCCATTTCTAGTGGTCTGGGTGCAAGGGGAAGTTCTCTCTGTAGGAGAGAGAGAGAGAGAAGAACCACTGAAGGTCACAGTCTGATATTGAATACTCTGGAGATAATGCTAGTCATACGGAGACTCAGTGAAACTGTTGAACTAATCTCTAGATAAAATATGACTTACCGGTCACATCTCGTGTGCTATTGTCTTTATATTTTGAACTTTCATCAGTTTTTTTATCATCACTGTGTACTCTTCACTGTCACTTACAGTCACGCTCAGTAACACTGATGAACCAGTGTGTGGGTCCAGTCTGACTCTGTCATGGTAAACTGGGTCTGACCAGCAGATGAGGTAAGAATGGGTGGATAGTTAATGAATAGAGTCACACATAATGGAATCATGTTGGAGAAATGGAAGAAGGCCTCTGTAATGGAAGAAGGCCTCTGTAAGTTGAAGCTAACGGAAGAGGGCCTCGGTATACCAAAAAAGGAAGATGCAAAATCAGCAAAACATGAAGGCAACATGAAAAGGGTAAAATCTAGGTTATAGTGACAGGGAAGCATAAGTAATGACTGGGGTGTAGTGGCATCAGTGTCCGCCTTGCATGGACTAGCCATCACTTGATAATGAACACCTGCGTTAAGGGGTAAAATATCTGAGTTGGATCGGGGACATGGTTGAGCATCCAAAGCAAAGTAAGGACATGGCTGAATCATCATTTTTTACTTAGCCAAAAAAGGAAGTCAGAAAAAGTGATGTATGGAATAATGAAATTCTGGGAAAATTTGGGGAAATTTCTGGAAGCAAATGGGTTGTATCATGCAAAAACAGATGATGTAAGGGGTGTTACCATGCAACCGTGTTATGCGCTTATTGGATACACAGGTTTAGCATGAAGGTAAAATTTTAGATATAAGTGCATGATTTTCTGTATTAGGTTCAGTCACTCCCTGGGACCTGACTCAGTTTGTTGTATTTTGTTCACTACTGAATGCAGTAAACTTACACTGCATTGGACTCTGGAATACTTTGACTGCTTTTTGAAACTTAGAATTTATTTTTTAAAAGAGAAGAACTTAGTATAGGAGGTAGAGCACTTAGTGTGGAGAAGGGACTCGGTCACATCTGGCCCTGACCGGGGAGTCTCTCCCACAATCCCACAGTATAACAGACTGAATGTGAACACAACACAAGTTAAAAGTGTTTTATCCATGTATCCATGTAGATGTTATCCATGGCCTCTTATAAAGAAACACATCTCAATTAAATTTTTCGACATAGGCCAAACACTGTCTCTTCAGGACTCAGGTTTGAGTGTGAACTGTTGGGTCTGTTTTCTGGTTTGTCCTGATTAACACTTTCATTTAAAATAAAGTATTTAAGCAGTGAAGTACACACTTTCATTCAGTGCTGTCAACACAGCAGAAGACGTGAATGGACAATAAACAAATTGAGTTATTTATAATTTAAGAACATGACAAAGTCCAGACTCCACTTTCCTAGTTAATCAATACACAATATACACACACTCATTTCTCATTGTTCTTTATGAGAAGACCTCACACAAAGACACTACAGCCTTCTTTCCTGTTCTGTTCACTGTTTCCTGTTTACATTTTCTTGTTCTTCTCCACAACCCCCAACCAGTTAACCTCACACCTCACCCTTTTTCTCCATCATGTTCACTCAGGGGTCAGTTTTTGAGGGCACATGGTACAGGGTCAGACCCTCATTCAACTCCACACCAGGCTGAGTTCTGCAAGATGTGGGATCCAGTGTGTGTCTAAAACATCCTACAAGGATTTTGCTCGGTGATGAAGCTGTCACTGCTGACTGGACATGCTCTTTAAGGTTACACTTTATAATGTGATATGCAGCTAATCACACTAGATATCAATTTACCATTTAATCTGCAGATAATCCCACTGGGAAATCACTGTTTGCATTCAGATAATCTCATTTTATAGACTGAAGATTCTTTATTGCCATGTGTAACAAGTACAGTGGAATGCTTGCTCTCCACTCACTTCCACAGTATCATTTCTAAACGTGAATTCTAAACACAAAGTAAGTACATAATAAGTACAACTAGAGATGCATTTCAACCAGAAAATGCACATGTGATTGCACATCAGCATCGGTTTTTGAATGGGATTCCATGACTGGCTTGTGCGCTGTGTGCAAACCCTCAATGTAGAGGAGCCGTAAATCTTTCCCCATTCCTTTTAATGGGAAAATAAGCGATTGGCCCGTGCAGTGCAGTGTAACAATAAATGATAAAGTGGCCAGTGTAGTGCAGTGCAGAATAATGATAAATGATAAAGGGACCAGAGCAGTGCAGTACAGTGAGAGTGCCTGCATGCTATGAAGGCGAGTTCCCAGCGCATTTATAAGTCCAGTAACTAAAGAATTAACAGTCTTGTAGGCACACTGCCTGTGGGTAAAAACTGTTCCTGAACCTGCTTGTCCTGGCACAAATGTTGTGGTGCCAGCGACCAGACCGCAGGGGGGAAAACAGTTGGTGCCCAGGGTGACTGTGGTCCTGTATGATGGAGCTGGCCTTGTTCCGACACCTCCGAAGCCATGGTGTGTTTATGCCTCATTTCCTAAGGCACCGTAGGGAGTAGAGGCGTTGGTGTGCCTTCTTGAAAATGACCTTCGTGTTGTGAGTCCACGTTGGAGATCTGAAGTCCCAGGAAATGGAAGCAACTGATGATTTCCACTGGTGGGCTGTTCCATCTGATAGGGGAATGGGTCCCTTCTGAAGTCCATGATTAGCTCCTTACACTGCGTGAAAAGTGGTGTATCTGGAAATATCCAAACAAAGTATACTTCGGCCAAACCTGCTGTTTGCCGGAGGTATTCGGATGCCCGCAGAACTTTGTTGTGCGGACCTGCAAACTCCCGCAAATATCCAAATACAGCTGGTAGACGGAGGTTTTCAGGCATCCGCGTGACCACAGTAATTAGCTGATGGCTTGGCCTTTCAAATGCTAATAACAGTCAGTGGTCTGGGTGGGACTGGGGACAGTTACTTCCAGTTACTTCCTCGCTGTAACTTTCTTTCTATGTAATATTTTGATAACCACACAATCTCGTTAGGTGTTGCATGGTGTATAATACATCAGTGGTAGGCCCATTTAGCTTTTACAATTTAGCATTTAGCAGACGCTTTTAGCCGACTTACAATCAGTGCATCAGTCGGATTCCTAATACCTCATAAGCAGACATCGCAATAAGACTGGGCGTCAATTTACTCCTTCGTATTGCGCCCCTGGAATTCTTTTAATGTCATAAAATTTTAATGTCACTAAATTAAGATGGACTCTTTGTCACAAGGCTAGACCAGGTGGGCTTCAAACCCGGGTTGCCAGGGCAGAAGACGAACAACCAGTACTAGGGTGAACCCAGTTGCAGAGTCAGACACAGGAGTGTAGGTTAGAACTCAAAAGGATTTTAATGAAATACAAAATCTCACAAGTCCAAAAAGGAGGAAGCTCAATCCAAAAAGGGGAAAAAAAAAAGAAATGAGATCAATTAGGGAAGAAAGCTTTTTCAGAAAACAAGCAAAACTAGTCCAAAAAGTGAAAAAAGGTTCAATCCAAAAAGGCAAACAAAAACATTTCTTCAAACAGAAAACATTACACAGTCCAACAAAAAACAAGAACTCAGATGTCTTACATGAACTAGGACTCAAGAACGCACAATCACTGGGAAACAGCTCAAAGACTAAGCAACGGGTGAACAGAAGACCATGGTTTAAATAGACAGCCAAGACAAGACACAGGTGATACTCAAACATCAGTAATGAACAACAGGGAAACTGAACATGTGACAAGGACAAAACAAAAAGACTGAGGACCCCTATGGCCAAAAAAGGAATGACACCCCACAGTCATGACAGGACCCCCCTCACTAGGAACGTCTCCTGACGTTCCCAGGGCGGTTTGGGTAGCGTCGGTGAAAGACCTGGACGAGCTCCCGATCCAAAATGTCCCGAGCGGGAACCCAGGAACGCTCCTCCGGACCATATTGCTCCCAGTCCACCAAATACTTGATACCACCTCGGACCCAGCGAGAGTCTAGCAGTCGATGAAAAGTAGGCAGCCCATCGATGAGTCACGGAGGCTGATGGACTGGACCAGTTTATCCACCATGTTCCTCAATTCAAACACATTCAGCTTTACACCACATTACACACTGACTGCTCTTCAGTTTTCATTTTATTTTTACTTACTCTTTCCTTTAACATATGTCAGATGTCAGTTTCCCTCCCCCACAATACACACACACACACACACACACACACACGCACGCACACGTACACACAAACTTATTAACAATCTAGACAGACAGGTTTATCAGATATTCTGTTGTAAAGAGAGTGCTCTTCATTTTTTTATGTTCTCTGTTTTTGTTTCCCTTTCACGCTGTCCGACCTTTCATCATGATTGAAAACGCTCCTCCACGCACAATGAGGAACAAACAGGACTTGAACAGACAGGTTTATCAGGATCCATGTAGAGCTGAGAGAGACAGAATCAGTTAAACACAGAGTCCTAGATTTAACCCTGGACTCTCTGGAAGTTTATTGTCTGTAATTGTGTAACTGAGACAATGTTTTATTCAGTATTCTCTGCTGAACTCCTGTTGCACATGGTCTAACAGGAGCAAAGCACTGAAGCATTCGAAGCAGTTGTGCCGGAAAATTCAAAAGTTTTGAAACAATCCAACACTCATCTCCACGCTGACACCTACTGGCCACTTTTACAACCATAATTTCTTTTGTTGTTGTTGTTGTTGTTGTTGTTGTTTGTTTTTTGTTTTATTTGAATACAGCATTACAAAATACGAAGTACAACAATGCATCACAATGAAAACAAAACAAACTAACAAACAGAGAAAGCAACAACAACAAGAAATAAAGACAAAAAAGAAAGAGCAATGATAAACAACAACAACAAAAAGGAAAGAAGAAAACATCATCATCCTCATCATCATCATCATCATAATAATAATAATAATAATAATAGTTAAATAAATAAGTAAAATAAATACATCCTACTTGTTTATATATATATATATACACACACACACACATAGGTTAAAGAACAAAGCATAACAGACGGACAAGACATGATGGGACAAGACAGACAAGACCAGACAAGCCGGGCTGGTGGGACAAACTGCACACTGTGTTTCATGTAGGCTTGTTTATGTTTATTAGAGGAGAAAATAAATAAACAAATTAAAGTTGAAAAGAATAGTAATGTTAAGGGTCACTTGTGGGGAGAGGAATCAGCGTTGAAGTTATTGTAGAAAGGGAGACCAGGTGTTTTCATTTAACGTTGTTTTTCTGAGATGCGGTAAGTTATTCTAGACTTGAATGGCCTCTTAGTAGGTTAAGCCAGTGAGCTATGGATATCTTGGTTCTATCTTTCCAGTTCAGTAATATGGTCTTTTTTGGTAATGGTTAGCGTTATTAATATGAATGATTTGAGATGTTTCAGTGTGTGTAGCGTAGAGACATCGCCAAGTAAAGCTATGATGGGACATAAGGGGATGCTGAGGCTAAGGATCTCAGATAGCTTGACCTCATGACCTCCAACCAAAAGTTTTGGACGTGTGGGCAGAGCCAGATGGCATGAAAGTAATCATCTGCTGAGGATGGACAGTGTGAACATATATTACTTTGGCTAAAGCCCATGCGGTAAAGTTTGTGAGTGGTAATGTGGGTTCTATGAAGGACTTTATACTGTATAAGTTGGGTTTTAGAATTACATGTCATAGAGAATGTGTTATTGCATATGCTTTGCCAGTTAATATCTGTTGGTAGGCTATTTATGTCTGTGGTCCATTTGTCCATAGGGATTGATATTGTGCTTTCTTCAGATGCTAGGAGTTTGTATATTTGGGATAACTTTTTTTGAGGTTTGAATGATTGAACTTTGAATAGAGGGCAGGGCTATGATTGTTAAAATTCTGAGTGATGATGGGTTTTTTTATGACTTCTTTTAACTGGATATACTGGAAGTGACAGTGGTCCGGTATGTTGTATTTTTTTTGGATGTGGTCGAAGGTCATGAGCAAGCCATCATTGAGTAACTGTCCCAGGCTGGCTACTCCTCTCTCATTCCAGGTTGAGAAGAAAGAAGAAATTTTTGAAGCTCAATTATTTAGCTAAAGTATTTTCTATGTCTAGCCAAGGTGGATTGGTGTTATTTGTCTAGTGGTGGATGTACAGATATAGGTGTGAGAGGAAATTGTTGAAGAAATTTTGGGCCCAAAGTCCTCATTACTGTTTGGGCTTTTGGAGGGTAGATAGTTTAATTTGTGGTTTTTGGTTTTTCCAGTAGAATTTAGTGACTGCACTATTGAGAGAGGAGAACCAGCCCAGGGGTGGGGTGACAGGTGTTACAGCCTGCACCTTGTTTTGGACTTTTGTTTTGAAATGTCATGTGCTCCTGTTCCATGTGTCTCCGCCTTTCACCTGATTCTGTTTATTCCATTTATTAACCTCGTTGCACCCCTGTTAATTTGTACCAATCACGTTTAGTTTAGTTCAGTTTAGTTCTCCTTCTGTATTTAACAGTATATGTGTCCTGTATGGACAGAGACACTGTATACAATAATATTTATTAACAGTATATGTGTCCTGTATGGACACAGAGACTGTATGAAATAATATTTATTGACAGTATATATGTCCTGTATGGACAGAGACACTGTATACAATAATATTTATTAACAGTATATGTGTCCTGTATGGACAGAGAGACAGTATATAACAATATTTATTAACAGTATGTGTGTCCTGTATGGACAGATAGACAGTATATAACAATATTTATTAACAGTATATGTGTCCTGTATGGACAGAGAGACAATATATAATAATATTAATTAACAGTATATGTGTCCTGTATGGACAGACCTGAGAAGTTGATCACTGATAGACAGAGTGAGACAGTAGGGAGATGAAAAAAGAGTCTGTTGTTCTGGTGTGTGTGTGTGTGTGTGTGTGTGTGTGTGTGTGTGTGTGTGAGTGAGTGTGAGTGAGTGCGAGTCTTTTTTTTTCTTTAAAGACAGTGTTTTGTGAAGTTCACAGCGTTTTATTGCGTGTATGTTTGTAAAGGTGTTCTTTTTTGTAAAATTAAAAAAGATTGTTTTTATTGTTGGCATGTTTCTATCTTTTATGAACCAAATGTAGTTGAGCGATTTTTTGTGAAATGTTAGGTAAGTGTCTATGTGTATGTTTGTGTCTTGTGATGGGGTTAAATTGTATTAGTTAGTTAGTAGATAGATAGATACTACTTGCATTCATTCCACATTTTGTCATGTTGTGAACAAAATCCATACATTTCTCACAGATTTCTATCCCCAATTCCAGAATTAAATCAGCCTATAAGGTTATATTCCCAAGTGAACATATTCCAGGCAAACAACTGAAGATATTAATGAGGTTACTGAATGGATTCCTCTCTAAACTTACTGTGTTAGAAAAACAACATTCAGGAAAGCAGAACAAACATCCTCTACAGAAAGCAGAACATGAAACCTGTTTTACAGAGACAAAAAGAAACGGCCGACCAGAAAAAGATCAAGACAGTGAGAGAACTGAGTTAGTGAAGCATATTTAATATAAAATCAATGAGTTTTCAGCCATGACTGTACGTTAATATATACTGCAAAACAAGGAGAAATGGCATTTCTCTCTGTGGTCTTGATCCAGTGGTGGTAATTCTGAGTGGAGACACTCTTAAATTCATTCATTTCATTCATTCATTTTCTCCCGCTTATCCGGGACCGGGTCGCGGTGGCAGCAGGCTGAGGAGGGTAGCCGAGACATCCCTTTCCTCGGCTACATCCACCAGCTCCTCCTGGGGGATCCCAAGGCGTTCCCAGGCCAGCCGAGATATATATTTTTCCCAACGTGTCCTGGGTCTTCCCCAGGGTCTCCTTCCAGTTGGTCGCGCCCATAACACCTCCATAGGGAGGCGCCCAGGAGGCATCCTGACTAGGTGCCCGAACCACCTCAACTGGCTCCTTTCAATGCGGAGTAGCAGCGGCTCTACTCCAAGCTCCTCCCGGGTGTCCGAGCTCCTCACCCTATCCCTAAGAGTGCGCCCAGCCACCCTGTGGAGGAAGGTCATTTCTGCCGCTTGTATCCGCGATCTCATTCTTTCGGTCACTACCCAGAGCTCGTGACCATAGGTGAGGGTTGGAACAAAGATCGACTGGTAAATTGAGAGCCTTGCCTTCTGACTCAGCTCCTTCTTCACCACGACGGTCCGGTACAACGACCGCATGACCGCCGCCGCCGCCGCCGCCCCGATCCGCCTGTCGATCTCCCGCTCCATTTTACCCTCACTCGTGAACAAGACCCCGAGATACTTGAACTCCTCCACCTGAGGCAGGAACTCAGTCCCAACTCGGAAGGGGCAAGCCACCTTTTTCCGGCATAGCACCATGGCCTCAGACTTGGAGGTGCTGATCCTCATCCCGACCGCTTCACACTCGGCTGCAAACCACCCCAATGCGTGCTGGAGGTCACAGTTTGATGAGGCCAACAGAACCACGTCATCTGCAAAAAGCAGAGATGCAATCCTAAGGCCACCGTGCTGGACACCCTCCCCACCCCGACTGCGCCTTGAGATCCTGTCCATGAAAATTAAGAACAAGATCAGAGACAAGGTACAGCCCTGGCGGAGTCCAACACTCACTGGGAATGAGTTTGACTTTGTGCCGAGAATACGGACACAGCTCTCACTACGGTTATACAGGGACCGAATGGCTCGCAGCAGCGAACCTGGCACCCCATACTCCCGCAGTACCCCCCACAGGACACCCCGGGGGACACAATCGTAAGCCTTCTCCAGGTCCACAAAACACATGTAGACTGGATTGGCAAATTCCCATGATCCCTCCAGTATCCGTGCAAGGGTGAACTGCTGGTCCGCTGTTCCATGGCCAGGACGGAATCCACATTGTTCCTCCTGGATCCGAGGTTTGACAATCGGCCGCAGTCTCCTTTCCAGTACCCTGGAGTAGGAGCACACTCTCCAGTCCCCTTTTTTAAAAATGGGGACTACCACCCCTGTCTGCCACTCCACAGGCACTGTCCCTGACTCCCACGCAACGTTGAAGAGGCGTGTCAGCCATGACAGCCCAACAACATCCAAAGCCTTCAGCATTTCAGGGCGGATCTCATCCACTCCTGGCGCCTTGCCACTACAAAGTTTTCTAACTGCCTCAGTGACCTCTGCCAGAGAGATGGGTGACGACCCTCCTGAATCTTCTGGCCCTGCCTCCTCTATGGAGGGCGCGTCAGTCGGGTTTAGGAGCTCCTCAAAGTGTTCCTTCCACCGTCCGACCACATCCTCAGTTGAGGTCAGGACCTCCCCATCCCTGCTGAGAACAGCCTGGACGAGGCCCTGCCTGCCTTTCCTGAGTCGCCTGACGGTTTGCCAGAACCTGTTTGAGGCCAACCGAAAGTCCTTTTCCATGGCCTCCCCACACTCCTCCCATACCCGAGTTTTTGCTTCCATGACAGCTGTCGCTGCAGCCTTTTTGGCATGCTGGTACCTCTCAGCCAATTCCGGAGTCCCCCGTGCTAGCCAAGCCCGGAAGGCCTCCTTCTTCAGCCTGACAGCTTCCCTCACCGGTGGCGTCCACCACCGGGTCCTTGGGTTGCCGCCACGACAGGCACCGACGAACTTCTGGCCACAGCTCAAAGCTGCCGCTTCAACAATGGAGGCTCTGAACAGGGTCCATTCAGACTCCATGTCCCCAGCCTCCCTCACGATCAGGGAGAAGCTCCTCCAGAGGTGTGAGTTGAAGATTTTCCGTACAGGGTCCTCAGCCAGTTGTTCCCAGTTCACTCTCACTATGCGCTTGGGTTTACCAGGTCTGTCCGGCAGCCTCCCCCGCCATCTGATCCAACTCACCACCAGGTGGTGATCAGTTGACAACTCTGCCCCTCTCTTTACCCGAGTGTCCAGCATATAAGGCCGCAGGTCTGATGAGATGAGTACAAAGTCGATCATCGACCTTTGGCCTAAGGAGCTCTGGTACCAGGTACACTTGTGAGCTGCCTTATGCTTGAACATAGTGTTCGTTATGGACAATCCATGGCTCACACAGAAGTCCAACAACAAAGCACCACTCGGGTTCAGATCGGGTAGGCCGTTCCTCCCAATCACTCCCCTCCAAGTCTCTCCATCATTGCCAACGTGAGCATTGAAGTCTCCCAGTAGAACGAGTCCCCAGATGGTGTCTTCACTAGGACACTCTCCAGTGTATCTAGGAAGGCTGGGTACCCTGAGCTGCCGTTCGGTGCGTACGTCATCACGACAGTCAGAGATTTCCCCCCCTGCAATCCGAAGGCGCAGTGAGGCAACCCTTTCGTTCACCGGGACAAACTCCAACACAGCGGCGCTCAGTCAGGGGCTAACAAGTAACCCCACACCTGCCCATCGCCTCTCACCCCAGGCAACTCCAGAGAAGGACAGAGTCCAGCCCCCATCCAGGAGTTTGGTTCCAGAGCCAAGGCTGTGCGTAGAAGTGAGCCCAACTATATCTAGTTGGTATCGCTCCACCTCCCGCACAAGTTCCGGCTCCTTCCCCCCCAGAGAGGTGACATTCCACGTACCAAAAGCCAGTTTCTGCACCGCAAGTCCAGTCCGCTGGGGCCCTCGCCCCATCCTACCACCCGTGTGGCATCGCACCCGGCCCCTATTTCTCCCCTCACAGGTGGTGGGCCCACGAGAGGGTAGCCACACGTTGCTCATTCGGGCTGAGCCTGGCCGGACCCCGTGGCAGGTCCAGCCACCAGGCGCTAGTCTACGAGCTCCCCTCCCAGGCCTGACTCCAGGAGGGGGCCCCGGTCTCCCTATTCCAGGCGAGGTGCCTGTATCTTTGTGGGTGCTGATCATAAGGGCTTTCAGAATCACTTTTTGTCTCGCCCCTCACCTGGGACCTCTCTGCCTTGGGTGACCCTACCAGGAGCTAGATGCTCCAGGCAGCACAGCTCCCAGGATCACAGGGATTCACAAACCCCTCCACCATGATAAGGTTGTGATTCCAGGAGGGGACACTCTTAAATGCACTCTACAAACCGGTATCCCTTTAGAATACTGCAAAAAATGTTTAGTCCATTATAATTCTCTTACTCTGAAAATCTAAAGTCTTCTACAAGAAAAACAGAGACTCACACAGGTGTAAACTCTTCAGAACGTGACAAATCAGAATCCAAATCTCTTGTGGACTGCATCCAGCCAGAGCCCTGTGTTAAATCTCTAAGTGTGTTTAACTGTAACAGGGTCCTGTGTTAAATCTATGACTCTGTGTTTAATTGTTTCTTTGTCTCTCAGTTCTATGTGGATCCTGATAAACATGTCTGTTCATGCCTGTTATGCCCAGCCTAGGGGTTACCGAGCATAACAAAAGTGACCCCCCCTTTTCCCTATCCCCAGTGAAAACCCGTGCCAGCGAGTACAATTCAAAACGTGATTTATTTACAACAAGTGGTAGTAATAAACTTCGGGGGTGAGCGCGGCCAAAACAACAAACAAGACAATCTATATTTTCCGAACTAAATAAATTACTTCCCAAAAATAAAAGAAAAGAAAATACAGAACTCTTCCCTAACTCCCTAACGAAAAACAGGAGAAAAGAAGAGCGAACAAAAATGGCTTCACACCCCCTACCACTACCCGAACAGTTAATACGAAAATTATTTACAATTATTTTACAACGAAAGTCTGCCAAAACTTTCAACGAAAAATCACCAACACACAAATAAAGAATTACAAACTACACAACGAATCTCTCTGAAAAACACACGCAACGAGTTATCGAATCACAACGAACAGACACGGTCAAAGTGGCCAGGACAAACGAGAGGCAACCAGCGCCGTCAACTGTGTAGGTACAATTGCAATGTAGCTTAAAAGGTTTCTCAGTGAGAAAACTAACAGGGATGGCTATGGTGTTGCAGCGGCAAGCACCTTGCAGTGTAGCTGGGTCAGTACACTAGCCTAACCAAAACAGAGTGGCTTGTTCACACTCTTTGAATGGTAACTATCTATAGTACAGGGTAGCTACAGCATTACCTTAGTTACAACAGTGTTGGTGGTCGACCACCAAGAATAACGCAAGCTGAACTGTGGGGACAATAACAACTTTGCGGCACATATAGCTTACTGGTTTCTGCCACAAGCCAGACTACGTAGTAGAGCTTATAGCTTGGCAGTACACAACTTCTTAGGTTCACATGAGCTGAAACACAGGGCAGTAACAGCTAAGCGGTACAATGCTTTTCAATTCACTCATTCACTCAAGCTGGAACACATGGAAGAAACAGCTTTGCGTACAAAACTCTATGGCTTCAGTTAGCTTCACAGGGCCGTCAGCACGCTGTGGCTAAGTTAAAGAAGCAGTTAAATTAAGGCGGTTAATTCTAACAGCTGAACTAGTACTGAATATTGTAGTATTCAAGTACTGGACAGAAACTCTTCCAGTTTCTGTAGAGAGGGCTTCACTGGACTGGCTGACAGCAATAGCAAGCACTGGATGGCAACACTATCAAGGCTTAATGGGTATTAGTACAAGAGCGATGGTTATCACTAAATTCTCTCTTAACATGTAAGCTTAACTAGTTGAAATTACTCAAACCACAATCACCAAAATGTACTTGTTTATAAGCACAACTGGAATACTACTCCTGTGACAGGCTTTAGGTTATCAAGCATCAAAACCAAGGGGCAGGTCTAGGAATTTATAAATTCTTTTAATTTCAGAATTGACCAGAAATGTTACCTGGTAGACCTAGGATTGCTAAGCAAACTGAATTTGTGTCTGTTATTGCAACAATATCACAGAAGCCAACAATACCATTCCTCACACGGGGCATCAAAAGATGTAGGTACAATTGCAATCCTAACACAGGGACACCAAAAGATGTAGGTATGATAGGATTTATAAATCAGTCTCATAAATCAGTCTCATATAATTTATTAACCATTAATTTGGGTGTTCAATATTCTGTTAATTAAACAACTAAGATTAATGGGATACGCTAGCTGTAACACTGTGCTACAGTCTTAGAGAGCATTGCAGTACTAATGTATTACAATTACACTACTAAACCCATAACACTCATGAACAACCAGGTTGATGAAGGTAAAATCAGAATCTACATGCTCCAGGCAGCACAGCTTCCAGGATCACAAACCCTTCCACCATGATAAAGCTGCAATTCCAGGAGGGGAAAGCAGTACACAATAATATTTAGTAACAGCGTATGTGTCCTGTATGGACAGAGAGACACTGTTGTTACATCCCCTGTAGAGGGGGACGTAGCATAAGGGAAACCCACCACCTGTGCTGGTTTGGGACGGTGTGATGGAGAGAGGAAAGACACAAACACAGGGAATCAATGTGTAAAAACTGCACGATATATTGGGAATATTTACAAAGTGATATTTACAAAATATGTACAAGTATATTTAGAAACACACACACACAAAAAAAAAAAAACCCACACAAAGATGGGAGAGGACGACAGACGATGCCAAAGAAAAGAAACTAGTAAAACAAAAACCACCATACACCAAAAATGACACACTAGACTACAACACAAAAAGGTGGCAGAGCCAAAGGAAACCTAATTACACTAGTTATCTAACCTGCCCCTATACACAGTGAACACTACCACGGGGATCCCCTACCTTACCTGTCCTTTCCCCTGCGATAACCAAATCACCAAAGCCAATACGCAATCCACAAACGAAGTCAGTAAATGACAATTCAAAGTCGTACAGAGAAAAACATGATAAGCACAGAAACAGAATGAGTTCAAAATCTGAAACGCAGCACATCCAGCTTCTCTAAATGCTGGTGCTCTGCATCCAGTTGGTCGAACTGAGAGGGGCTCTCCCTCCCTGGTTGGTCGAACGGGAGAGAAGAGGCGGGGCGCAACACCAGGCCAGATGGGATTGACAGCGTGCCACAGCCGGGTACCTGTCAGGAGAGAGAGGCGAAACACAGGGAGGGAAACAAGATGCACACAACACACGAACCCATTAACAGGAGAGTCATCACTGAACACAGTTCAAAACTAGCTGGGCTCAGTCAGAGGCACAGTACTAACCCTAAAATATAGTCGAGAAACGCATGAATGAGAAACAGTTTAAAAGGATATCTGAAGGCAAGGGAAAGACAGGGAATAAACAGGCAGAAATCATCACACAGGTAAAAGATCAGGAAAACAAAACATTTGACCACATAACTCAGGAAATGCCAGACACTTCACAACTGGCACTGCAGAAAACATATAGGCTGTGTCCGAAATGGCATACTAGTGTACTGCATACTGCATACTGGCCCAGTATACACTTTGTGTACACACTACTCCCCATCTTAGTATACAGTATAGTATGCAAGTATGAGAACTTTCATGTAGTCTACTACACAGTCACATGACTGTCTCTGTCCGCCATGTTTTTTTTTTTTAATTTTTGGAAAGTGGGAAACCATCGTGTTGCGTCCTGGGATGCAGTAGCTGACGTAGTATGGCATAAGTAGTATGCAGTACATAAAAAATACCAATTTTGCAGTACACGACAGTTAGCCAGATGATGCACTACTCTGGCGAAAACTTCTAGTATACAGCCAGCGCTCACTTCATCGGTTACTGCATCCCATAATACAACGCAGTCATTTCCAGCTGCCAAATATTTCAGAAAACATGGTGGACAGCAACAGCAGTGGCTCCAGCCTCAACTTCAGCTGCTGTTCCAAATATAAATGTATCAGTTGCATATTTTGGTGTAAAAATATACTTTCTTATAGGGCTATTTTTGACAGATGTCTGTTCTAGTCGTGTGTTGTTTTTAACAGAACAAATAGCCCAACCAATAGCAAATGTGTAGTACACATGAGAGTAATATAGTATAAGTATAGTATTCTAGGACAGGGAAATTATCTGACGCTGTCTTGTATCTGGACTGAAGTAGCTCTAAACTCTCTTTTTTTCATTTAAATTTTCTCTTTTACACTCTGTTCTGATAAATGTCTTTCAGTATGTGTTTTATTTTATGCTGACCGACTAGACACTGTGAGTTTCTGTGCAGGACGTGTGAGTCTCTGATGTTTCTCTGTGATCAGTAAACTGTCTGTGATCAGTGAGCTGTCTGTGATCAGTGAGCTGTCTGTGGTCAGTGAGCTGTCTGTGATCAGTGAGCTGTCTGTGGTCAGTAAACTGTCTGTGATCAGTGAGCTGTGTGTGGTCAGTGAGCTGTGTGTGGTCAGTAAGCTGTCTGTGATCAGTAAACTGTCTGTGATCAGTGAGCTGTCTGTGATCAGTGAGCTGTCTGTGGTCAGTAAACTGTCTGTGATCAGTGAGCTGTGTGTGGTCAGTGAGCTGTATGTGGTCAGTAAGCTGTCTGTGATCATTAAGCTGTCTGTGGTCAGTAAGCTGTCTGTGGTCAGTAAGCTGTCTCTGGTCTCAGGCTTGCTAGTGATTGACTGTTTCTTGTTTTGGGGGGTGTTTTTGTTC
Organism: Chanos chanos; assembly: GCF_902362185.1. Lineage (NCBI taxonomy): Eukaryota > Metazoa > Chordata > Actinopteri > Gonorynchiformes > Chanidae > Chanos > Chanos chanos. The sequence goes on from NC_044503.1 coordinate 42,487,479, forward strand.
AGAGCAGACAGTGTTTGAACATGTGGACGGTGAAATTCTGTCCAGGCGGAGGGAGAGAGAGAGAAACAGAGAGAGGGAGAGGAATCAAAAGGGACAGATTAGGAAAAGGAACAGAGGAGAAAAGGGAGAAGTTAGGAAAAGGAACAGAGGAGAAAAGGGACAGATTAGGAAAAGGAACAGAGAAGAAAAGGGACAGATTAGGAAAAGGAACAGAGGAGAAAAGGGAGAAGTTAGGAAAAGGAACAGAGAAGAAAAGGGAGAAGTTAGGAAAAGGAACAGAGAAGAAAAGGGACAGATTAGGAAAAGGAACAGAGAAGAAAAGGGAGAAGTTAGGAAAAGGAACAGAGGAGAAAAGGGAGAAGTTAGGAAAAGGAGATGACCGACATAAGACGATTTCTCATCAGTCAGCACTCTCACACACTCTAAACCACAGAGTGAAACTGTCCTAAACAACAGCAGGTCACAATACTTTATGTCTCAGTGACAAATGTTTGTACTTATACAGATACTGTAGAGTGTAAAATACAAAAAGTTGTCTTGTGTTTTCTCATAGTATCCATTATGTCATTATATGTGTAACATGTCATTATATGAGGAGAAATATGATGGACACCATATCAGCATATGTAACAGCATCACCATCACTCTACAGACACACGCTGTGACCTTTATGAAGGAATTGGCATCAAAAACTTTTCTTTAGACATCAACTGAAATGGTTCACTGTTAGGACAAAATTAAGTGTAGTTTCCTACTGAAACAGACAAGCAACAAGCAAAGCAAACCTTTTTAAAACGGAACAAATGTCAAAAAAAAAAAAAAACCCAAAAAACAGAACAGGATTTCAGCATGTTAGCGCCCCCCTGTGGCCTGACATTGTATGTATGGCTATATTGTTTTCCACCAAACGAGTCTAATCCAAAGAACACACTGAAACTGGTCTCCATTTGGAAACTGCAGTGTGAGCTTCTTGATTGTTGGTGAACAGTTGTAAACACAGAGCAGCTGAAATGACTTCTCTCTTACACCTCTGACTGGCATAGCCTCAAACCAATCACTGTCTACTTACAGTTTTCTCAGGCGACCAATGAGAGAGAGGGAACACAGTAACCAAAACAAATAGATACACAGACGAGTATTAACCTGTCTGTCAGACAGAGTCAGGTCATGTGTGAATTTTCTCAGGGGAATGAAAATGGTTTTGCTAACATTGTGAATATGTCATTTCACATTCAGGTAAAGGTCAGAATGACTGTTAGATTATTTATTACAGAGCGGTAGAGTTCACTGAGTTCACATTCACTTAGTCAATACTCAGAACCTCAGCCCTCAGTTTAATGAGTTTAATATTCACTCAGCTGTTTGTTCTGAATAAACAACAGGCCAGGGGGATTTATAGAATCAGCCTCATCTGTAGGAACAGGGGAGCATGACTGAACATTCACATATACAATAAATACAACATACAGTAGTGTATATATAAATGTGTGTGTGTGTATATATATATATATATATATATATATATATATATATATATATATGTGTGTGTGTGTGTGTGTATACATAACACACTACTGTGTATATATATTCCCTCTCGCTCTCACACACACACACACACACACAGAGAGAGAGAGAGAGAGAGAGAGAGAGAGAGAGAGAGAGAACAGCTGAGAGAGTTATCAGGGTTCTCACTGTATTATTCTACTCTATCTGATTACAACTGGACACTCAGCTTCTGTAAATATACAGGATGCAGAGTGAAAATAAACAAATAAATAAATAAACAGAATTACTTATCTACAACCATTCAGTGTTTAGATAAAAAGATTGGCCACTAGATGTCACTCTACCCATTAGATCAAGGTGCAGAACCCTACTGTAGCACTTGTGTAATTTATTCTCTATAATTACAGTAAATAAGGAGAAATGTCACTCAAACTAGTGTGTGTGTTGTCAGACGGACGACAGGAGAAAAGGAAAACAGAGAGTGTGTGAACTGACCAGTGTAATATTATCAGGTTGTAGAAGTTCTCGTTCGAAGATGAATGTTTGATCAGTTACTTAAACCAGTCAGTCAGATAAATCAGTCAGTCAGATAAACCAGTCAGTCAGATAAACCAGTCAGACAGAATGTTTTATCTGATCATGTGTTGTTGTCACAGTGGGTAAATGGCCGAACTGGTGATGTTGGACCAGCTGATGTATCAGGTTACTCAGTTAGTCAATTAGAACATACTCATACTAGCAGCTCAAATAAAATCTTAGATACACTCTTCACTTTAGACCTGTTTCTCTTTAGTCTAAATGTTCTCTGCTTTCATTTTCCTTTCACTGTCCTGTCTTTCACCAAGAGTGAAAAAATTCCTACACACAGAGTCAGAAACAAACAACTTCTGAACAGACAGGTTTATCAGGATCAGTGTAGAACTGGGAGAGATAGAAAACACAGCTAGATACAGTCATAGATTTAACACAGAACTCTGTCACAGTTAAACACAGTCATAGATTTAACACAGAACTCTGTCACTCCTTTAAAACTCCATTGCCTCCTCACACAGGCTCTGATTACATGTGGATGGTATTCCTCTGTCACCAATGAGAGCATCATCTGAACAGACTGTTGACCTTAATCACAGACCCTCTGACATACAGTTTTCCTATAACTACATTCACAAAAGATTAACACATAGAAGCAGAGGGTGGATGCTGATTATTTCAGGAGTTAACAGACAAAAGCATCGTCTTCAGTTTTAAAAATGATATCATAAATTTGGTCTTTTCTGTCCAATGCAGTTTTCTCATATTCACCATTTTGGATGCAGTTTAATACCCTTTCACTTCTGTGTCGGAAATTCATATGGATTTTATAGCACAATATTCTTCCAAGACCTGGGTGAAATAAGTTATATTTTCAACTTTTATGTACATTTTCAAAAGTTTTTTTCTTCTCCTATAACTTTTAAACAAAACACAGTTGTGTCTCAGATTCACAGCAGTCTGCTGACAGTTAAATATGGACCCACTGACACAGCTTTGGGTGGATAAGTAGCAGGTTAGGTTTTCCACCTCCCCTCCTGCTCCCTTAATTGTTTCTGTGTGGGGATTTGCGGATTGGTGAGCGCCTTGATTACTGGGCGGTCGCTTTTAGTGGTATATCTAGGCAGGTTACTGCTTCCTGGGCTTACGTCTTCTCCCATTCCGCCCTTCCTGTGAGCTTGGCTTCGGCGTTGGTGGCGTGGTGTGGAATTTGGTTTGGCTAATCTGCATTATAGGCGGCACGGTGGTGCAGTAGCGCTGTCGCCTCACAGCAAGGTCTTGGGTTCAATTCCTGGTCCTTTGGTGTGGAGTCTGCATGTTCTCCCCGTGTCTGCATGGATTTCCTCCCGCATTCCAAAGACATGAATTGAAGACACTAAATTGCCCCTAGCTTAGGTGATGAGTGAGCGTGGTCGTGTCTCTTTGATTTCCAAGTAGTCAGACAGCTTAATACTACACCTTAATGTCTACACAATACACACGCTGCGTGTTTCATTCTCCGTTCTCAGAGACGCAATGAAAAGGGAGAAGTTAGGAAAAGGAACAGAGGAGAAAAGGGAGAAGTTAGGAAAAGGAGATGACCGACATAAGACGATTTCTCATCAGTCAGCACTCTCACACACTTTAAACCACAGAGTGAAACTGTTCTAAACAACAGCAGGTCACAATACTTTATGTCTCAGTGACAAATGTTTGTAGTAATAGAGACACTGTACAGTGTAAAATACACACAGTTATCGTGTGTTTTCTCATAGTATCCATTATGTCATTATATGTGTAACATGTCATTATATGAGGAGAAATATGATGGACACCATATCAGCATATGTAACAGCATCACCATCACTCTACAGACACACGCTGTGGCCTTTATGAAGGATTTGGCATCAAAAACTTTTTCTTTAGGCGTCAACTGTTAAGACAAACTTAAGTGTAGTTTCATACTGAAACAGACAAGCAACAGGCAAAGCAAACCTTTTTAAAACAGAACAAATGTAAAAAAAAAAAAAAAAACAACAACAAAAAAACCCCAGAAGAACAGGATTTCAGCATGTTAGCGCCCCCTGTGGCCTGACATTGTATGGCCCTCTATATTGTTTTCCACCACACGAGTCTAATCCAAAGAACACACTGAAACTGGTCTCCATTTGGAAACTGCAGTGTGAGCTTCTTGATTGTTGGTGAACAGTTGTAAACACAGAGCAGCTGAAATGACTTCTCTCTTACACCTCTGACTGGCATAGCCTCAAACCAATCACTGTCTACTTACAGTTTTCTCAGGCGACCAATGAGAGAGAGGGAACACAGTAACCAAAACAAATAGATACACAGACGAGTATTAACCTGTCTGTCAGACAGAGTCAGGTCATGTGTGAATTTTCTCAGGGGAATGAAAATGGTTTTCTAACATTGTGAATATATAATTTCACATTCAGGTAAAAGGTCAGAATGACACGTCGTCGTGTCTCTTTGATTGAAGTAGTCACCTACGGGTGAGATTCCCCAAGGTGGCGTTGTCGACAACTTAATACTAAACCTTCATTTCTATTCCAATTTCTATACACATTTATTTCTATCCTTGGTTCCCCAGCCTCGCTCGCCACAACCAGGTATGGTATTAATGCTATTTACTGTTTCTTTCAGAACAACACCAGAACAACTAAACGCTGCGTGTTTCATTCTCCGTTCTCAGAATGCGAATCTCAGATGAAATTATCAGAGACGCAACGCTGTACGCAGAAGGCCAAACTGCACCGAGGATTTCCTGACCTCGACTTTAACCGCCTGTCGTAGAGCCCCAAACACTGCGTTTGTCTGCTGTTACAAGCAGAAGGAAGAGATGTAAACCGAAGGTTCATAGTCTGGACCTAAGCATTGCTCGGACTTTCCTGGCAGCGCGCTGCGCTCTTTTTCTATAACTGTAGAAAACAAGGAAGTTAGTCAGGGGTTCAGGTTTCTGTATGTGACCGTGGCGATAACCATAATTAAACAATACACTTATTAATTGTCGTTAAAAAGCGGGTGACATCTATGGCGACATAGATCCACGAGGCACATCTCTTTGTTCATTTGTCAGAAATGCGCGGATTCTATCAAGTTCGCGGATTTAAATCAACTTACAGTAGCAAGCAGCTATGCGTTTAAGTACGCTCACAGAGGTATAGACAGACAATTGTTACTGTAACATATTTCCACAGAATTGTCTTGTTTGTGACGGCTGAATACGAGGGCTGTATCTAGTTTGATGAACGTATGTAGGGGAGGTGTAAGAAAGAGTTCGTCTTTTGTGATGTCATGAGTGGGCGGTGTCTTTTCTGTTGACTTTGAACCTGCCGTGCGGTGTTAAATGTGTTCTGACATGTTTCAGATAAAATGGTTAAACCTAAACCCTCAGTTCGGTCTCATTCACCAAGTCAGGAGTCTCTAATGCACACAGACACACTCACCTGCATGACAGGACACAGATGTGTAGTCAAAGTGACCTAAAGCAGGGTGACTGTGTAGAGTTCAAGTTCAGGTTCTTAGTTTATTTAAAGCCCAATATCACTGTTTACAGTCTCAAAGGGCTTCACATGCCCACAGGTTTAAAGCAAACAAAACAGGACAACACCCCCTGACTTAATCCTCAGGAGGATGATGTGCTGTACTTTCTAAATGGTTTATCAGATATGGATGAAAACAATCTCAAATTAAAGATGACGACTATGGTATGTAGTGAGTCAGATTACTAATTAGAACTACAATAAAAGCCTAATAAAATTTCATACAAAAGTCAGGCTCAATTACCCAACAGGGAGAAAAAGGATTTTATGTTTCACACATTACAAAATCAGGGTCTCTCAAAGTCTCATTATTAATTTAATGAAAATATTTTATCATGGAAAAAGAACCTTAACTGTTTTACTTTAACACCTTGTAACAATTTACCCGATAAAACAGACATTTTACGTTTGGATTTCTGAGACAGACTTTTAGGAAATCCATTTTTCAGTGTATTTGTAAAACATCAATGATGCTGAGCCCTGGTTTACAGGATTATCCCATTAAAATCCTCTATTTTATTTACGATTTACAGATATCATAATGTACATTATCAAACACATCAAAGCACACATAGTGTCACTGTCCCACTCATATACTCAGGATATCATTTCAAATACAGGCGTAAGGATAGAGTTACAGAATAAGAATAAAAAAATACTTTCACCGGTGAACAGAACAATTTTCAGTTATTCTGTTTGCTTGTATGTATTTTAATTAATGAAAAGTGGGAATTCAAGGATCAAGGATATCTTTATCATTCCCGAAAGGCACTTTGTTTGCACAGTCAGCAGTATCCACACAAAACATCAGATAAATAATAATAAATGAACAGTAAATGCAGCATACAAATCCCACAAGGTTAAAGTAAAGAGCCAGTGGATGATGACTACAACTTAGAAATCACATCGACTTATTTAAAAGGTCAATGGCAGCTGGGATAAATGAGTTCTTGAATCCGTTTGTCCTGCATGTCGGCAAATTGTATGTGTGGCCAGACGGAAGCAACCTGAACTCCTAGAACAGGTAATGGCTAAGATCAGCCACGACTGACTGGGCCTTCTTCAAAGTCCTGACCTTGTACAGATTGATTAAATCATTCAGGGTCGTACCTGCAATTTTGCGGCAAACTTTGACAATACCCTTCAGTCTGTTTCTGTTTTTGAGATTAAGTGACCCATACCATTTGACAAAGGAGAATGTGAGGACAGATTCAATGAAACAAGAGTAAAGCATTTTCATAAAGTCAGCATTAAAGTTTGAGAAGCTTCACACTCATATTATCATCTTTACAAATACACCAGTTCCCTGGTCCTCCTACACACACTGTGTTCATGTAACAGACATTCTGGTGTTTGAGGACATGTCACGTTTGTATAAAATGGTCACAGACAGTTTGTTTATTCCAGTCATAATGTTTCCATTCACTACAAGTGCAGGACAAACTTGTATGACATCATGAAAGCATAAAACATTAGATGATGATGAGTAGAGATGGACTAAGATTAAAAACAGATGTTGACAGTGTGAGGAAACTTGGAGGACAGTCAGAGACAGAGCAGTGATTGGTCAATGACATCAAACCTCACATCCAGTCCCACAGCATCATGGGAAACACACAAATACAACATTATTCACAGCCCCACAGCATCATGGGACTGGAGCAGTTCTGATCAAAACACAGCAGGAAATGAGGATTTAGGAATATGCAATACAGTTACTACATGAGTTATATGTTATTCACCTATATTAACCCCACACTAATGCCCAGCAGGGCCACATGTTACAATATTCTCATATAATTTCAGTTTGAGTTCAGGTCCTTTATTTTATGTAATCAATCAGCTTATGCTCTTATGTCCCCTTCAGGTTTTTTAAGGTGAGAAAAGCTGATTTCCATTAGCACCTTTAGCACTGACATTAGTGTCTTGAGTGTCATATTGACTCACAGGACAATAATAAAGTCAATGAGCAGCCATCTCGTAGTCACTGTTTTGTCTTGTCTGAGTAAAACATCCCCTTTTGTGAAGATAAAAAACAACAACAACAACAACAAGAACAACAACAACACCAGGGACAATACCAGCAACACCACTATGACCAGTATCATCAGTGGTATCTCCAGCAGACTGGTCTCTGTCAGGGTTCTTACCTGTGAAACGGAAAAGAGAACAGTGTCATTTTATTATCTGGTCATTTTTTAAGTAAGGGATGAAATCACAGGTTATTTAAACTTTGAGAAAAGTCAGAAGCACTGAGAGAACACACTGTTTTCCGTTTACACACAACTCACAAATATATTCTCCTGTGTTAATATCTAAACAATAGGCAGATATTCTGCCTTTTTGACAAATGACTTTACTGGGAAAGGAAGAAAAGTCTAAAGTAGCTTATTAAACTAATCAAATATTTTTTATTGTAAGCCATGTTACTATTGTAGGTGTAACCCTAAAATGCCTGATCTGAGATCTGTGTTGATGCTGTTGTAGGAGTTTGGCACAATCACAAATGCCTGATGGAACTTCAGAGCAATGTTGGTAAGTGAACGATAACTCTCACATATTAATTTACACTGATTTTAGAGCAACAACTCTTACTAGAAACAGGGCCTCAGTTTACTAGGTCAAGTGGTAAATCTGAGTTAAAGATGATAAAACTGAGTTAAGATGATGCATGCATTTGACTACACAAACTGTACACTGTAATCTACTCTACAGTCAGAACCACTGTTCTCCATCCACTGGTCATTTCCCAGTCACTCCAGTAAGTGTTTCTGTTGTCTGATTCACTGTTTGTTTTTCAAGCCCCAGAAACTCAGACTCACTGTCCTGTTCACATGACTTTAAACATCCTTCAAATAATATTGTTGGAATTTATTAAATAAATTCATTTTTGATCATTACAATACAGAAACCTTGAATATTAGACTTAAGAAAGACCAGTTTAGTAAACTGAAGCAGGTAATGAAACTTCTTAAGAAAAGTACATGGCATGTAACGGAGCTACGACCCGTTCCAGCTAAAAAGGAATAGGCAAACATTTAATTGTGTACCCCCGAAGCTTACTGGCAAGCGGTAGCAAAACCGGAACTGCAATGGCGGCATCTGCACCAGAAAATATAACTACAATCATCGCTTTTCTAACGTTTAGGGTGGCCAACTAGACGGTTAGGAAATTTAGTCGAATGTTATCATTTCACACTTTCTCTCAGCAATAATGTATTCTGGTCAAATACTTACGGTGTTTGTGGTCACAGGTGAAAGACCCGACTGCAGGGTTGCGGGGATATTTGTAATTTTAAGGAAATGATGTCATTCCCGTGGACTGTAGCAGTTTTGGGAAACATGGGGGGATTTTAAATTGGTCTTAAATCACGGAACTCTAATTTGTAAAATATGAATGAGTACATTTCTAATTGCGTAAATTATTATAATTTTAAGTTTTGTAAGTGCTTGTGTCCATATGTTTCTTTTTCTTTCTTTCTTTTGTGGGTCTAAAGGTAATTTTTTTGTGTTGTTTTTCCTCAATTAGAAATGGTTTCTTCCCCCAGCTTAAAACCCCAGTGCAGTTCACACAAGGGGGAGTGAGATGCGAGGAGAGCGAGAGGAATACTATACTTGAGCTGGTGAATCTAGACCTAAAAAAATCCCCGAAAAACATTGTTGACACTTGTAAATAGGGAATCCTTTTTTTTCCCCATTTATCATCATTATTATTATTATTTTCATTTTTGGAGGAAAATAGTTTTGCTTATTGTTTTTGGTTTGGTGGCACCTGTTACTGGCTGGTTGGGACCCTCATCACTGGGAGAATCACTGACGGAAACAAATAAAATCTACAGTGTTTGGCATCACACAGCAGTGGTCCTGCCTTTTATTCCGAGACGCAAGGTCATCCTTCACATGGCAATAGAAGCTTTTGTGGATCTGATTTGAGTTCACACTTTATTTAATGGTAATCTAACATGAATAAAGATATGAATAAGTCACTCATACAGGTATAGTATGAAACAGTTTAACACAGTAATGTCTCTGTAAAGTCATTACTCACCAGACACTATCAGAGTGACTCTGCCTGTTATTGCTGGATCATTCTCAGTTTTATATATGGTCACGCTGTATTCTCCACTGTCACTCACAGTCAGATTCCACAGTTTTAATGAACCAGTCAAAGTGTCCAGTGTGATTCTGTCTTTGTAATTACCACCAGGAGTGATGTTGCTCAGAGCTGAGGAAACTATTTTTGTGTCATTAAATTTCCACCAGGCGACTCTAAGTGGTTTATCAGTAGGTGTGATGGTGGCGTTGATCCAAACACTTCCTCCTACTGCCCCATACACAGGTCCAGGAGACAACACCACATCACTACACAAACACACACCTGAGGAGAGAACACCACATCACTACACAAATACACACCTGAGGAGACAACACCACATCACTACACAAACACACACCTTAGGAGACAACACCACATCACTACACAAACACACACCTGAGGAGACAACACCACATCACTACACAAACACACACCTGAGGAGACAGTGTGTGAGGGTGAAACTCAGAATGTGGGATTAAACACGTACAGATTAAAATGACAGCGATGTCACTGCACATTTAACAACACAAATACAGAATCAGACTGAGCGTAAGTAAGTAAATAAACAAACAAACAAACCTGAGATCAGAAGTAAAATGGGGCATATGCGGATCACCCTGGACACTGAGCGCTGGATTGACAGTGACATGCTACGACAAAACGCGGAAACACAGGAAGTCATTATCTTACTCTCAAAAAATACACTGTAAATCATTTAAACGTTTATGCATCGGATACGGATGTTCTTTTCAGTCTTTCTTTTTTCTTTTTCAAAACGTAAACAAGACAGAAATATGTAAAAATCTTAACCAGACTAAAAAACCCTAAAATTCTTACATTATCTGGTCAACACTAAGACGCGCGCTCCGCCGTACTGTGAAAACGTGACCGTAAATTAACAGCGCGTTTCGCGAAGCGTTAAGTGAGAGGAATAAACTAATAAATTACAAGTCATTTGCTATGTGGTATACTGGAACTATAACACTGTTATTATTTAATATACAAGTCCACTTACATTACATCGCTCTGGTCCAGTGAGTTGAAGCTTTCGTTTTCAGGAGTTCAGACACTTTCGTTTTAAAGACAGTCTGCTCCAACGTCACTCGTCTGTTAAATGCAATAGAGTAGCTCTAAAACACTATAATCAAAACTAAGTTTTATACCTTGAATTTTCCAGCTGTGAACATTTCGGAGTTTATTCACGCTAATATCTACTGCAAGGAACACCAGAACCTTGAACACGGACTGACGGACGAAAGAGCGGAAGGAGTGACGTCAAGCTCAAGTGAAGGGCCACACCCACTCAGTTTTCAGAATTAAAAAAAAAAAAGACAGAAAGAAAAAAAAGAAAAAATACAATAATGAAAGACAGCTATACTCATACAATCAAACTGAAATACTAACAATCAAACTGGATAACACATGCTGTTTCCATACCGGGGCTTATAGTCTTAGTTTAATGGTCATGCAGTGTTACAGAGAAGGAAACGGGCAGTTGAACAAGGCACAGACTGAAGGGTCAGTTCACTCTTTAAATTCTTCTTTTAAACTATTATTTCTCTCAAATTACTTTTCTCTGCTATACAATTTTCCTTTTTCAAAATTTGGGGAAAACTGTTCAAACCAAGACATACACACACATTGCCTATATAAATAGGTGTCACCAGAGGGATGATCAAGCCTCATGTTATGGCCAAAGTGGACACATTTTTGGCTCCCGTGACTGTCCCCAAATTTAACACACATTGATCCTCATGCAAGAACCACTAACACAAACAGATCTGTTCTTTTCAAACTTGTGGCATCGACCAGTTTTTTGTTTTTTTTTTCTTTTCAAGATTTTCTTTTTGGTGAGTAGTCCAGACCCGTCACACGACGCGTGCAATTAGTCTTCTGTTCCCAAAAGCTAATGTATTATATGTATGTCATTACTCCACAGGAATTTTGAGCTGAATAACATTAAACATTATAAACTTTACAATGCATGAGTTGATTATTCTGTTCGACAGTGGTATATGAGTGTTTTACTCTGCTAGGTCAACTATGATGTAATTTAGAATTTAATTATCTAACACCATTTTAACATAAATCTAAACTCTCCTTTGAGACCATTGTTATGCCCAGCCTAGGGGTACCGAGCATAACAAAAGTGACCCCCCCTTTTCCTGTACCCAGTGATGACCCGTGCCCACGAATTATAATCCAAAAAGTGATTTATTTACAGAAGTGGTAGTTAAAAGCTTCGGGGGTGAGCGCGGCCAAAACAACAAACAAAACAATCTATATTTTACAAACTAAATAACCTACTTCCCGAAAATAAGAGAAAAGAAAATACAGAAACCTTCCCTGACTCCCTAACGAAAAACAGGAGAAAAGAAGATCCAACAAAATGGCGTCACACCCCCTACCACTACCCGAACAGTTAACACGAAATATATTTACAACTATTTTACAACAACGAAAATCACATACACACAAATAAAGTTTTACAAACGATACAACGAATCTTTCTCGAAAACACATACAACGAATCTTTCTGAAACAAATCACAACGAATTATCAAATCACAACGAATTATCAAATCACAACGAACGGACACGGACAAAGTGGCCAGGACAAAACGAGAGGCCACCGGCATTTGGATGGCACGTCTTTTAAAACCGGCGCCGTCAACCGTGGGCCAATCCTCGATCGCCACCTGCGAAGCAACACATTAAAGACACAGAGAAACATACGGGGGAAACACGACAGGGGAGGAAACAGCACCACACACAGGCCGGGGGAGAAAAACAACAGCACACAACATAATACACATTTATGACCCAGGGTCATAACACCATTGTTTTAGTAGTATAATTTCAATATCAATATCGCAAACTGACAAGGCAACATCTCTGTCGTAATACACGCAGGCCTATTCCCTGTTCATCTGCAAGACGGAGACTTTCTCATGACTCTCTCCCGTTACGGTCATGGACCGGCTCATTTTTGTTTGTTTGTTTGTTTGATTTAATTTCAATGTCATATCAAATTTCATTTTTTCAGTGACAGCACGGAACTCAAGTGACGCTACATTCGTTTTTCCCCATTCCTTGACAAGTTCTTCAGCAAATTCTTTAATTCACCAAGCTTAATAACAAGTTCAGTACGTTCATAAATGGTCTGCAAACATGTTGTTTATGTGGCACATCCCCCATGCCCGCGCTTTTTGTGTCCCCTCCAGGATTTTGTAGAGGGTTTTTTGCGTTATTATTCATGCTGTTGCATGTGTTGAGCACTAGGTGGGAATAGAGGTAAATGGATGAAGCGCGGTCTTGGCTGGGACAGTAACGTGTAGAAGGAAAGGCTTGGGAGGGGGCGAGAACAGACACGGAAAAACTGTCGGAGTGACGTATGTTTCTGTGCCGTTACGGAATAAACGAAGAAAACGCATCAATACACATGTTTAGAACGTCGTTTTATTAAAATGTGCCAAGACAATTAGGCGGGCCATATATGGGACTGTCAATTAAGTTTATTCAGAATTCTTGTAAACACACCTTCATTTACGAATGGATAAGGTTCATTACGCGGTTAATTTGCAATAATTTTTTGAAGTTAGGATTGGTTATTAAATCTGACATGACAAAGTTGAACGATCTTTGGTTACACAAATGTTCCTGTAGGAGACCCACTGGGTACAGAGGACGAGTAAATTCATGTCAAAGTCAGCAGATGGTCTCTGCCATTTTAAAAGAATTAGTGGAAATATTCCAAACTTCATGGCCTGTTGTTTCTTCCGCTTGATGTTAATGACTCTGCATAAATTAATCTGGGAAAGATGAGTTTAACAGAATTTGCATGTGTTTGTACCATTCAGTGTTACTACTCTGAAACACATAAAAAAACTCTCTCTCTGGTGAAATGACAGTTCACTCAGCCACACAGGGGCAGTAAAATCCAGACCTGAATAATGATCTGACCTGATTATCTATATTAGTGTCTTAAACTGCTGCAAAGTGTCTTAAAATACTTGAAATATGTAAATATATAGTTTACTGTCAGTCACAGATGTGAAGATTAGTGTGATTTTCATCTGAAACACAAACATAACTGCACATCAGCATTATAGAAATGTCAGCCTGTAAGAGACTAAAACCCTGATATTAGGCATTAAAATGTGTAGGGGAGGTTCTCTAATGACTGTGTGTGTCAGTAGAACACTGTGAGTTTAAATGTGTGGGGGAGGTTCTCTAATGACTGTGTGTGTCAGTAGAGCAGTGTGAGTTTAAATGTGTGGGGGAGGTTCTCTAATGACTGTGTGTGTCAGTAGAGCAGTGTGAGTTTAAATGTGTAGGGGAGGTTCTCTAATGACTGTGTGTGTCAGTAGAGCAGTGTGAGTTAAAATGTGTAGGGGAGGTTCTCTAATGACTGTGTGTGTCAGTAGAGCAGTGTCAGGTTAAATGTGTAGGGGAGGTTCTCTAATGACTGTGTGTGTCAGTAGAGCAGTGTCAGGTTAAATGTGTAGGGGAGGTTCTCTAATGACTGTGTGTGTCAGTAGAGCAGTGTGAGTTAAAATGTGTAGGGGAGGTTCTCTAATGACTGTGTGTGTCAGTAGAGCAGTGTCAGGTTAAATGTGTAGGGGAGGTTCTCTAATGACTGTGTGTGTCAGTAGAATAGTGTGAGTTAAAATGTGTAGGGGAGGTTCTCTAATGACAGTGTGTGTCAGTAGAGCAGTGTCAGGTTAAATGTGTAGGGGAGGTTCTCTAATGACTGTGTGTGTCAGTAGAGTAGTGTGAGTTAAATGTGTAGGGGAGGTTCTCTAATGACTGTGTGTGTCAGTAGAGCAGTGTGAGTTAAAATGTGTAGGGGAGGTTCTCTAATGACTGTGTGTGTCAGTAGAGCAGTGTCAGGTTAAATGTGTAGGGGAGGTTCTCTAATGACTGTGTGTGTCAGTAGAGCAGTGTCAGGTTAAATGTGTAGGGGAGGTTCTCTAATGACCGTGTGTGTCAGTAGAGCAGTGTGAGTTAAAATGTGTAGGGGAGGTTCTCTAATGACTGTGTGTGTTAGTCAGGTAGAGTAAGAACACAACACAGTCTGTTATAACTACAGTAACAATCACACCTCTACTCCAACTCACAATGGATCTGAATATGTTCAGCTATTTCATCTTTTCACTTTATCTTCACGGTAAGAATCAACACACAGTATTTACTACACTCTACTTTATATTGTATCATATGAGTGACTTGGTGAATTGGACTTGTCTATGATCATTTGAGCATGTCTTACTATATACGTGTGGATCTCCTTTAAGAGGATTCATATTTCAAATCAAACAGTCTCCAGATAAACCTGAAGCAGTAGAGTAATTTGATGGTGGAGCTGATTGTGTTTTCTGAGGGTTGTTGCGAACCCTGTAAGATAAAATGTCTCTGTCAATGAAATGATCTGTTTTCAGATTTAGAGGTGAACTCTGGGCTTTTGTCCGTCATGTGTCTGTTAGTGATGGTGTATTAAATGTGTGTGTTAGTGATGGAGTATTAAATGTGTGTGTTAGTGATAGTGTATTAAATGTGTGTGTTAGTGATGGAGTATTAAATGTGTGTGTTAGTGATGGAGTATTAAATGTGTGTGTTAGTGATGGTGCATTAAATGTGTGTGTTAGTGATGGTGTATTAAATGTGTGTGTTAGTGATGGTGTATTAAATGTGTGTGTTAGTGATGGAGTATTAAATGTGTGTGTTAGTGATGGAGTATTAAATGTGTGTGTTAGTGATGGAGTATTAAATATGTGTGTTAGTGATGGTGTATTAGCTGTGTGTGTTAGTGACAGAGTATTAAATGTGTGTGTTAGTGATAGTGTATTAAATGTGTGCGTTAGTGATGGAGTATTAATTGTGTCTGTTAGAGATGGAGTATTAAATGTGGGTGTTAATGATGGAGTATTAAATATGTGTTTTAGTGATGATTTATTAAATGTGTGTGTTAGTGATGGAGTATTAAATGTTTTGAAAGTGAATTTTGCTGTTTTGCCCTTAACATAGACCCCTGGTGAAGAATAATTTCCCCTGTACCTTTGTATACAGTAGAAAAGAACAGTATTAAGCTCCATTTTTAGGAATAGCTGAACATTTTTTAATGACAGATTCAAATAAAGAAACAAATCTCTTCTTGTCCAATCCAGGACATTTTTTAATTCTGATGTATTTCACAGTTTCATTTTTCATCTAAGGTTTTATTTTTCATTTTTACTAAAAATCACTAAGATTCACCACGATGCTTCATACCTCCCTCAAACAGAAAAAGGAAGTATTCCTTCTGGACGTTTCTGTTCTCTTTAAAAATCGTTCAAATATGTCTGAGGGTGTTTACATTTTTGAATATGATTCATTGATCATTTGTTATTTCAACATGATTGATTCTGATAGAATTGATTCTCTTCCTACCATCACTGCACCTCTCAGATATAGTCTGGATGAAGTGGTTAGAGTTGTAGCTTATAAACCATAAACATATTTTGAATATATTATTTCTGCTGTTTTAAAAATCTGATTTTGTCTCTGTCATGTCAGTTTAAGTAAACCACACCAGGAAAGAGAATACTTAACCTGTAGCACCATACAGAATCTTTGATGACTGGTGAGAAACATAGTCAAAACATAACTAAGTATAAATATAACTATAAATATAAATTTAGACACACAGATCTATCTATCACTAATAATATTGGATATATAGAAATTAGAGACATTAGACTAGGCAGTCAAGAAAAGAAAGTAAATATAAATATAACCCAAATATAAAAACAAAACTATGATTTAATCTCTGCTGCCGAGATGAACAGAAAACTGAAAAAAAAAGTTTGTGTTAATATCTGTTTTGCACACAGTTTAAAGCTTAGTAAACTGAGAGGTCTAAACTTTCCAAATTTCCCTACAATAAGACTGTTTATATTACATAAACCAATTGTGATTATACAACGTGACTCTGTGTTGTCTCCTCAGGTGTGTATTTAGGTGGTGATGTGGTGTTGTCTACTGGACCTGTGTATGGAGCAGTAGGAGGAAGTGTTTGGATCAACACCACCATCAGTCCTGCTGACAAACCACTTATAGCAGTCCACTGGACATTTAATGGAAAACCTGTTATCACATCTGATTCTGTTGGTGTCCTTCCAGACCCAGTTTACCGTGGCAGAGTCAGACTGAACAGACACACTGGTTCACTAGAGTTACTAAGTGTGACTGTGAGTGACAGTGGACAGTACACAGTGACCATAACCAAAACTCTTAATGATCCAGAGATGAGAGGCAAAACTACACTAGACGTGATTGGTAAGAATCACTGCATCACCACACTGGTCACATCCTCCTTTTTGTTTTTCTTATTACCCTTCAGGGCCTGGCTAATTTGTCAAAAACAGATTTCTGATGATTATTATTATTTAAGTCTGAATCGCTGAACTCACACTGAACAAACCTCCTTTCTCGTGGTCAAGGGTTATGACAGGGTGATGAATCAGGGACACAGATGATTCAGTTAATTACCAGTGATATGAAAAAGCAGGACCGAATCTGGATTTAAGGGCCAGGTTTTGATCTCCTTGGGGTAGTTTTATGTGAATTATCTTACAGTGGTTGTAGCAGTTTCATTAGAAGTTTGAAACTGCACAGGACAAAATGAGTCTTAATTAATCATTTCATACAGTGTTTTTACTTCTCTGTCCGACAACACAAACACTCACTGGTCACATTCTTACTAACACCTATGTTCTGGAGACACCTCATTAGTGCACAGTTAGAGACCATGGCCCATCTGTTGTCATGCACAGTGTATGTTATCCATTTTGTAGCTCTTCATCAGCGGTCTGGTTCTGACCACAGGACCACTGTTGGCTGGTTCACTGTCAGCCCAGCAGGAACACTGACGTGTGTAAAAGCCCCAGTAAAACTGCTGTGTGTGACGCACTCACACCAGCTCATACCAGTGATGAACAGGGTAAACAGTGACTGGCAAACTGTGCATGCCAACAGACAGGCTGTGGTCTGTAATTAGACACTCACACAGCGTAGCTATGAGGGAGGTTAGGGTGGTAGGTATTAGGGAGGTTAGGTAAGTCGGTATGAGGGAGGTCAGGGTGGTAGGTATGAGGTAGGTTAGGGTGGTAAGTATGAGGGAGGTTAGGTAAGTAGGTATGAGGGAGGTTAGGGTGGTAGGTATTAGGGAGGTTAGGTAAGTAGGTATGAGGGAGGTCAGGGTGGTAGGTATGAGGGAGGTTAGGGTGGTAGGTATGAGGGAGGTTAGGGTGGTAGGTATGAGGGAGGTTAGGGTGGTAGGTATGAGGGAGGTTAGGTAAGTAGGTATGAGGGAGGTTAGGGTGGTAGGTATGAGGGAGGTTAGGGTGGTAGGTATTAGGGAGGTTAGGTAAGTAGGTATGAGGGAGGTTAGGGTGGTAGGTATGAGGGAGGTTAGGGTGGTAGGTATGAGGGAGGTTAGGGTGGTAGGTATGAGGGAAGTTAGGGTGGTAGGTATAAGGGAGGTTAGGGTGGTAGGTATGAGGGAAGTTAGGGTGGTAGGTATGAGGGAGGTTAGGGTGGTAGGTATGAGGGAAGTTAGGATGGTAGGTATGAGGGACGTTAGGGTGGTAGGTATGAGGGAGGTTAGGGTGGTAGGTATGAGGGAGGTTAGGTAAGTAGGTTAGGTAAGTAGGTATGAGGGAGGTTAGAGTGGTAGGTATGAGGGAGGTTAGGTAAGTAGGTATGAGGGAGGTTAGGGTGGTAGGTATTAGGGAGGTTAGGGTGGTAGGTATTAGGGAGGTTAGGTAAGTAGGTATGAGGGAGGTTAGGGTGGTAGGTATGAGGGAAGTTAGGATGGTAGGTATGAGGGACGTTAGGGTGGTAGGTATGAGGGAGGTTAGGGTGGTAGGTATGAGGGAGGTTAGGTAAGTAGGTTAGGTAAGTAGGTATGAGGGAGGTTAGGGTGGTAGGTATGAGGGAGGTTAGGTAAGTAGGTAAGAGGGAGGTTAGGGTGGTAGGTATTAGGGAGGTTAGGGTGGTAGGTATTAGGGAGGTTAGGTAAGTAGGTATGAGGGAGGTTAGGGTGGTAGGTATGAGGGAGGTTAGGTAAGTAGGTATGAGGGAGGCCAGGGTGGTAGGTATGAGGGAGGTTAGGGTGGTAAGTATGAGGGAGGTTAGGTAAGTAGGTATGAGGGAGGTTAGGGTGGTAGGTATTAGGGAGGTTAGGTAAGTAGGTATGAGGGAGGTTAGGGTGGTAGGTATGAGGGAGGTTAGGGTGGTAGGTATGAGGGAGGTTAGGGTGGTAGGTATTTGGTAGGTTAGGGTGGTAGGTATGAGGGAGGTTAGGGTGGTAGGTATGAGGGAGGTTAGGTAAGTAGGTATGAGGGAGGTTAGGGTGGTAGGTATGAGGGAGGTTAGGGTGGTAGGTATTAGGGAGGTTAGGTAAGTAGGTATGAGGGAGGTTAGGGTGGTAGGTATGAGGGAGGTTAGGGTGGTAGGTATGAGGGAGGTTAGGGTGGTAGGTATGAGGGAAGTTAGGGTGGTAGGTATAAGGGAGGTTAGGGTGGTAGGTATGAGGGAAGTTAGGGTGGTAGGTATGAGGGAGGTTAGGGTGGTAGGTATGAGGGAAGTTAGGATGATAGGTATGAGGGAAGTTAGGGTGGTAGGTATGAGGGAGGTTAGGTAAGTAGGTATGAGGGAGGTTAGGTAAGTAGGTTAGGTAAGTAGGTATGAGGGAGGTTAGGGTGGTAGGTATGAGGGAGGTTAGGTAAGTAGGTAAGAGGGAGGTTAGGGTGGTAGGTATTAGGGAGGTTAGGGTGGTAGGTATTAGGGAGGTTAGGTAAGTAGGTATGAGGGAGGTTAGGGTGGTAGGTATGAGGGAGGTTAGGTAAGTAGGTATGAGGGAGGTTAGGGTGGTATATATGAGGGAGGTTAGGGTGGTAGGTATAAGGGAGGTTAGGGTGGAAGGTATGAGGGAAGTTAGGGTGGTAGGTATGAGGGAGGTTAGGGTGGTAGGTATGAGGGAAGTTAGGGTGGTAGGTATGAGGGAGGTTAGGGTGGTAGGTTAGGTAAGTAGGTATGAGGGAGGTTAGGGTGGTAGGTATGAGGGAGGTTAGGGTGGTAGGTATGAGGGAGGTTAGGGTGGTAGGTTAGGTAAGTAGGTATGAGGGAGGTTAGGGTGGTAGGTATGAGGGAGGTTAGGGTGGTAGGTATGAGGGAGGTTAGGGTGGTAGGTATTAGGGAGGTTAGGTAAGTAGGTATGAGGGAGGTTAGGGTGGTAGGTATGAGGGAGGTTAGGGTGGTGGGTATGAGGGAGGTTAGGTAAGTAGGTATGAGGGAGGTTAGGGTGGTAGGTATAAGGGAGGTTAGGGTGGTAGGTATGAGGGAGGTTAGGGTGGTAGGTATGAGGGAGGTTAGGGTGGTAGCTATGAGGGTGGTTAGGGTGGTAGGTATGAGGGAGGTTAGGGTGGTAGGTATTTGGTAGGTTAGGGTGGTAGGTATGAGGGAGGTTAGGGTGGTAGGTATGAGGGAGGTTAGGGTGGTAGGTATGAGGGAGGTTAGGGTGGTAGGTATGAGGGAGGTTAGGGTGGTAGGTATATGGTAGATATATTTCATAGAGTGGCCAGAGAATGTGTGTCAAATGTAGGTGTTTCTAATAAAGTGGAAAATGAATGTATACAGCTTTTGTAGTGGACATTAGAAACCAAGACACCTGTTTTCAAATGTCAAGTTTTGTTTCCTTTAAGGCTAATGACTGATCAGTACATGATAGGATTAAAAATAAATCAACAATTTAAAATAAAAAACATCTCAGACAAAGTTTTCTAGTTTTCAGTAAACAAACATGAACATTACATAAAAAACATTAATATTACATGCGAGGATCTGGCTGTAGATGCCAAATTCAGTATCTACATTAAACCCAGAATCACAAACTGAGAAAGAAGGTACTTATAGAAATCTTCTGATATGCAGATCAGAGCTAAACACTACACACTGATATAATGTTTCTGTATAGACTACACACTGATACATCGTTTCTCTATAGACTATACACTGACACAATGTTTCTCTATAGGCTACACACTGACAAAATGTTTCTCTATAGACTATACACTGACACAATGATTCTCTATAGAACACAGATTTCCAATGACATTTATTTATGCCTTGTTACAAAATAAAAATCACTCTCTTTTTCTCCTACAGAGAGAATATCTGGAGTTTCCCTCACTGGTCCAGCAGAACCCCTTATAGAAGATCAAAGTTCTGCTAATTTAACCTGTGAGGGAATTGGCTCCATCATCACCACAGAGTGGATGAAGGATGGTCAACCTCTGTCTCCTAGCAGCAGCATCATCTTCTCTGCTGATCTGAGATCAGTGTCCATCAGTCCAGTGAGGAGATCGGGCAGTGGAGAATACCAGTGTAGACTCAGTAACCCTGTCAGCTCTGACAATGCAGCCTACACAATGACGGTCAACTGTGAGTGTCACACACATTCACTTTACTGATAATTCACTAACACAGACACTATAGAAATGAATAGAATAGCAGAGACAATGGAAATTAACAGAGTAGCAGATTAACACCATCCCATGATGCCTCTGTGTTTCAGATGGACCAGAGAACGTTTCCATCAGTGGACAGAATGAGGTGGAGGTGGGGTCAAAGGTGACTCTGACGTGCTCCGCTGAATCCAAACCTCCTGCCTCCTTCATCTGGATGTTGAATGGAAGAGAAACAGGAGAAACTACAGCCTCATATTCCATAGAGGAGATTGACTCCACACACAGTGGGAATTACACCTGCACAGCCTGGAACAGTGTCACCTCACTCAACACAACAGTTCACCATCATCTAACAGTTACAGGTAACGTTTCACTGTGAGTTTATAAACACTGTAGCGCACGACACAGAGTATGACAACCATTGCCGTAGAAAAATGTAGAAGCCTGGCTGGATTAACGCAGAGTTCTCACTCACTTGAAAATATAATTTATTTTGTCTGTTTACATCAACAAAAGATGAATGAAAAGTGGTTGTAAATGAATCACTGTAGTCATACATAACGGAAAACTGGTTGCAATATGAATTGGTGAGGAGTAGTGTGGTCAATATAGTGTGTTTAACCAAGCTACCCATTTTCCATCGGCTCAACCCAAAAATTCAACTGCCTTACGTCAGACAGCCTTTGCCCTCTTACGTGGCATCGAACACGATATTAGGCACATGAAACATAAATATAAACTCAAAACTATCGATCCCAATCATTCAATAATTATTCATACCTTAAACAAATCTTAATTCAATATGTGAAAAGAAATTGGCTGAAACAGGCTAGGGGTTGCACAAGAACATAAGTTTACAACTCCAGTACTCCTTTCCTGAAAAACTCTGTTAACAAAGTGTGTTGTGCACACTGTAGTGGGTTAAAGGTAAATTTGGAAACGCACAATTATTTCTCCGTTAAATGTTCTTATTGTGTTTAGATTTAGTGGCTGTTTTTTGCTTGGTCTCATTAGAAAGCCTAACCTACTTAAAAATGAAATTAGTCATATTTGCTTGCATCTCTCTTTTAACAACATTAATTTGTTTAGCCTAGTCTGTAGTATGACAGACTCGATGTTAGAGTCATCCATGAGAAATCCGTCCACAACTCACAAATGCTACACGTTTATTTCATCACAACGACAGGTGGGAAAGAACATTTGCACAGTGAAATACAACAATAAAACAAACAAACAATAAATTCACCCTTTTATGCTGTAGCCATCGCTCCTCTTGTTTGCCAAGGGCTTTAACTGGAAACTGAGTCTGCGCGAGATGTAGCATCACGCGACTAGCAAGTACTTGACGATAATGTAGAAACTCGATAACTGATGTAACTGCTCTAGAACTTGAATGCTCGAGTACTCTGTGCAAGCCCTACAACAGGCTGCATAGGAACCTTGGCCCTATTAGACATAATATGCCAGTCTGATAGGGGAAAAAGTGGCCTATTGTAGACTTGCCCATGTTCTCTAGTTTTCCCTTCTTCTCTCTTTCTCTGTGACCCTCCTGGAAGGCGTCTGGCGCCCAACTAAAAAGTCTTCATAGTCGGCCGTTTTTACCGCTATAACGCAGCTCTGTTAACGTGCTTGAAAATTGTCAACACAGAAATCACTATATAACAGAATTCAGTAATAAAGCAATAAACCTCCTGTTTGTCTACAGTGAGAGAGCCTCTCCGTGGAGAAGGTGTCAGTATAATCATCATTGGGGGAATTACTGTATCAGTGGCAGTAGCTGTAGCCTTGGTGTTCTGCTTTATGAAAAATAGAATTGGGTGAGTGATCTTTTATTTTGTATGAGATGATTATGAATGTTTTTGTATGACCCTTTTTTTAAGAAGAATATATTCACAGGGGAGAGCAGTCTCTGTTTGTGGTGACTGGAATCCTCTATCTGTTACAAGTGTAACACCCCCCAGCCCATATACTTGTTACTGCACGGGGTGCCCTGGGTTCCATACCGTTTATATTAAATCTAATGTCCTTTCTGTGTTGTAGTTCTTACTCCAGCAAGCTAAATGTAAATGAACTGTTACACATAACTTATTTATACTTAACCTAATCCCATTACTTTAAATGTATTGGACCTCCATGAGTTGAGTGTCTTTTTTGTCTCAGAAAGAAGCAGCAGTCAGACTCCATACAGTCTCATAGTATTTACTTTGTTCTAACAGTGGATGGTGTAGATCAGATTAATTGGTGAGATCTTATGTGATGTTCAGTTCAGATCATCCCACACTGTAAGGTCTTGTACTGTGTGGAGTTATCATACTGCACAATGTGGACACCAGTCAGGACTGTCTCTGGTTCTGAGGTACAAACCAGTGTCTGTGGACTTACACAGTTCTATAGCAGGACAAACCGGAGGCATTTTTGGAGGTTTCTTCCAGTCTGGGCCCAGGCCTGTTGAAGGTTTAAACTGGTTTTTATTGCAGACTTGGTCCAGGCCAGTTTAGGGTTTAAACTGGTTTTTATTGTAGACTGGTTGCTCAGAGATCTGTAACCTGGGGAGTGACTCACTATCACTAATTCACCATCAGTATTGATCAAGATGTGACTTCTGGAATGTGCTGTCCAGCCCTCATCACTGTAAAAGATCAGTCACATTACTGGGGTGTCATCACTGTAAAAGATTAGTGAAATTGCTGTGTTTCTCTGTTTGTCTGAAGAGTTCAGGTGAACATTTCAGTGAGGGGTTGGTTTGACTGTGAGAAAATCCAGTCAGTCTTCACAGATGGACCTGCACTGTCCAGATCTCTGAGTGTCAGTAACACTATAAGACAGATAATATTATTAAAGATTTTAGTTTGTAAATAAAATTTTGTCATAGGTGTCTGACCTGTTCACATGTTCCAGAACAGTGTGTAAAGAGATGGCATCTTTCACCAACCTGTTTATACACATATCACAGCTCAGGACTGGACTACAGGGGCTCAAAGTTCACTGCCTTACAGCCAGATTAATATTCACAGTATTTTTAGGTACAGATTGGTAAAATTAATCTGAGTTATAACTTTAGATAGAATGAGAGCTAAAACTGGATGAAACTGTAATAGTTTGGACTGAACATATTGTACTGTTTACATATAACAGGTCAAAGGCACTTTATAGTAAAACAGGACAGAGGAATGATGGTAAGTGTGTGTGCATGTGTGTGTGTGTTTCTTCACCATGTATAATTTGTATGATCATTACATTATCTTCTGTGTTTTATGTTAGAAAACCATATTTTTGTTTTTGTTCCTCTAACAATTATTCTCTGTTTCTATGTTCATTTATTCATTTTATTTTCTCTCTTATACAGCATCAGACCAACAGACTGAAGGAGAAATGGTGAGTGTATGTGTGTGTGTGTGTGTGTGTGTGTGTGGGTGTGTCTGTGTCTGTGTCTGTGTCTGTGAACACTGCAGGGTATTTTACTGTGTCAGTGTCTGAGTGTTAATGAAAACCGATTCCCATCATAGATTTATTTGTGATATAAATATAATGACCATTCAGGACAGCTATTAAACACAGACTTATTTTTGATATTAATGTGATTTTCATCTTATTTTAAATCTCTCTAGGGTACAATGCGGTAGTCATGGAAACCAACCCCTGCTCTCAGTCCATGTTAATATCTGCCTCTATTACCCCTTTTCTACTGCCGCGGTGCCGGTGCCTAATCGGGCACCGGGGCCGCGCTTTTCCACTGACAAAATACTGGTGCCGGAGCCGAAAAGCTGGCACCGGCACGGCACCACAGAATTGCTGGTCCTAAAAGTTGGAACCGCTGATGTCAGAGACTATGCAAATAAAAACTACACGAGAACCAATCAGTTCAGCGTTTGATGCCTTTGCTACGTTACATTCTCTAGAGAGGCAGGAGTAACAAAAAAAAAAATCTGACCAAGATAGTGGTAGGCTAAAGGCTGTATGTAGCATGGAAATATGCATATGATTAAAAGATGTATGGACAACAGTTTGTGTCTACATCAATACGGGCTGTTGTTTACATGTTACATGAACGTAGTCAGACCCAGAGTGGTAGAAAAAACACTCACTCTCTCGGCTCTGGCTGGTGCAAATAGGTCACTGCAGACCATCATTTGAACACTCTTTTAAACTTTTGAGCTAGGTGACAGGCTTACTATTTTCATGAATTACGCCCCAGAGCGCAAAGTTTTTGGGCAAAATTTGTGAGGTGTTTCGCTGTGTGGAAGCCTAGCATAAAAGTAAGAAGCAAGCAGATGCCTTCTGTCTGACATTATTATTTCCCCACGGAATTTACCCAGACTTTCGCCACGTAGCATTCGGTTCCCAAACCTGTGGAAATGCGGGCCGGTTCTCAAAAGGCACCAAGGCAGCGCTGGCTCCGCACCGGCACGGGCACCAGCACCGTCCTAGTGGAATAGCGCTATATGAGTTCAGGTGTCGCAAATTGGACATGCAGATGTTTATACTAGTGATAATGAATTCATTCTCTCGCTCTCTGTCTCTCTCTCTCTCTCTCTCTCTCTCTCTCTGTCAGGAGTTAAACTATGCTGATGTCAGACATCTCCAGAAGACCAGTGGGGAGGTGGATCAGGGGACAGTGGGAGGAGACAGTTCAGTATATGAGTCTATGAGACCAATACAGAACTCTCAGGTCAGTGATGTCACTGTAGCTCCGCCCTCATGTTTATTACAAACTGGTGTGAAGAGAAAACTGTTTCACATTTTACTGTAACTCATTACTCCTGAGGTAAAAGATCAGCAGAGAGGCCAGTGCCTGATGGTCCAGAGATTATCCTATTTTTTTTTTTGTTTGTTTGTTTGATCTCGATCTCTCTCTCTCTCTCTATCAGGAATTAACCTATGCTGTTGTCAGACATTTCCAGAGGGCCAATAGGAAGCAGGTGCAGCTAGGAATCGTGGGAGCAAATGTCTCAGTGTACTCTGAAGTCAAATGCAACTCTGCAGCCAATCAGAGAGCTCCACAGGTCATCTCAGGTCAGTGATGTCACTCTAGCCCCACCCTTACATGGACACCTCAGTTCCTCACTGTTATGAACAAATGCATGGAGCTTGTTGTCATGGAAATTTGTTTTTCTACATTAATGAACATTTGAATTGATCTATATTTTAATATTTTTTATGAATTAGGTGTCACATCTGGCCTCCAAATATCAGATGTCATTTATGCACAGGTAAAGAACTGACCACTGGCTCTGATTGGATGAAAGTTTTGGAGGTGTGAAGAGTATTTACCTGTGGTGTTCCTGTCTCTGACTTCACACACATGGGTTAGGAGTTAATTGTTCTGTGGACAGTGTGAAATATGAAACAGGTGCAACAAGTGACCTGTCTTTACAGGAGACAAGCATTAACATAGACAGTAATGACAGTGAGAAGAACTGAACTGATTGTTAAAAATACCAAGTAATTTTTAAAGAGTTTTGAACAGCATCATTTACATGTGGAGTCGTAAATGAAAAACAATTTCAGTACCATACCAGTGTATCAAATCGATTTACATGTTTATATTACAATTGGTTAGCGGAGCTAGCTAATAATGAGATATGCCTTGTCTTCAATAAACATATCAAAAATGGTGGGGATGATACAAAATGTATTTTAAATATTATGAATAATACTATTGTTGTAAACTTGTAGTGTGACTAATTGACATTTAGGTGTCTTGTTACTAATCTTGTTCAGACCTCAAAGTTGTTAGTTACTTTCCATAGCAACGGAAATCTCACAGTGCATTTTGAAGTAGAAATTTAAGTGTCGATTCAATTTGACATATTTCCTGTAACTAAAGGTGACATGTTGTACCTGTACTACATTTCCCATCATTCCATTTGTCATGTGACACCAGCTGGCTTCCTTTTGTCCATCACATACTAGTGACACCCTTCTGTTTGCCAGACCGTAAAACTGACTTCTGTGATGTCTTTAAGAGAGGAGTTCAATAACTAAGTCCCTAAAGAAAATCAGATTTGAAATTAAATTTTCCATCCCCATCACAGTGTGTGCTGTTTTTTTGTTTTATTTTGGTTTTTTGGATGTTGAGGATGTGTTGACATGCAAGCTTGCCTTGTCCTGTAGTTAGATTTAACTTAACGCTGTTGGCCTCTTCAGTGCTAGCAGAGATTTTACAGCTGGTGTTGTTGTGGTTTATCTGTAGTGCTACTTTTCAATAAAAAATATTTTCCTATTATATTATTCTGTAATATTTGCTTTGACTGAATAAATAAACTGTCTTCATTTTCGAGGTTTAGACTGGTTATGACTGGTTTCTGTGGATTAAACTGGTTTCTGTGGGTCAAACTGGTTTCTATGTAGTTTTTAGGTCAGAATATCCTGTAAATGAAATTGGATGAGAAGTATTTTCATCTGATGTCTAAAGTGTTCTCTCTCTCTCTGTCTCTCTCTCTCTCTCTCTCTTGCTGCCTCTCACATAGTCACTCACCTGGTTTACTCTTCTTCACATGCTTGTGAAGAAAACACAACAATATTTATTCTGAAAACTTTAATTAAAGTAGATAAAAATGTGAGTTTATCCCTGATACCTTCCAGACTGTGTTTGAGAGCTGAAAATGGTGAATTATTCAGAGACTAATATATTCTAATGGTGGTATGCTCTGCTGAATTAATTGATCTGATTATGCAAATTATTCATATTGAGAATAAGAGTTCTTGTCATAAAGAAATACATGAAATGTATTAAGAGCAGATTTAAAGTGCATGTAAAGGATTAGTAATTGATTTCATTTGTAAGATAAATATTGGAATAAGACAACTCCTTTCACTGGGCAGTTTAACACTCTTTTATGTGCGTTTGTTCTGTGTTGTAAGTAAAGCTCTGTGAGTATATTTGTGTGTGTGTCTCTATGTATGTAAATAAACTTAACGAATAAAGAATAAAGTGAAATAGTGAATATAAACAAATATAAAACAAACTATAGCTGTAAAGCTGTGTAAAGTAAATTACAAATTGCAGATACAAGCCATTGAAAAGGACAGAGAGAGGGATGAAAAAAAAGAGGAAGTTGACCTCAAATGTCAAAGCTCAAAGAAACTACGGTATCATTTCCGTTAAAGGAACTGTCAAAACCACAGTGATAAAATTAGAACAGTTTTCATCTGAACCACCACACTGACACTGCCCTCCTCACACACTTACCATCATTCCTCTGTCCTGTTTTACTATAAAGTGCCTTTGACCTGTTATATGTAAACAGTACAATATGTTCAGTCCAAACTATTACAGTTCCATCCAGTTTCAGCTCTCATTCTATCTAAAGTTATAACTCAGATTAATTTTACCAATCTGTACCTAAAAATACTGTGTATGCGCGCAATTATGATGTGTGTATAAAGGATAGTTTAACTGTAGTTCTCCTACCCTCTCATGTATACAGTATGGGAAGGTCCCTGGGATATTTTCTAATGCTGAATATCGATAATCTTGGGCCTGCTTCATATATTTATATATATTATCATCTATATATTTTTTATTTTTCATTTTTTCCCCTAAAATCATTCTTATTGTTTTTCACTTTAATTTATATTTCACCATAAGGTATAAAAGGTTCTGACACGATTTAGCTTGGTTTCATTTTTTGCATGACAAAAACATGCCATTTTAACAGGGTGGTGTAGACTTTTTCTGTCCACTGTATAATATTAAATAGTATCAGTATGTTAATTGCATGGCTTTGTTGAACACTCGATTCTGATTGGTCAATTACGGCATTCTGTAGTCTGTTATTTCTGAATAGCAGACCGCTGCTATGTAAAACAGACCATTGCTATGGAACTATTTTTAGTGGAAGTCATTTTTAGATCAATATTTTGTGTCAAATGATTGATTTCTTTTGTAAGTAGCCATGTAATTAGCAGGATAACCTACCGCGAGCAGGTTACTATAGTGAAATAAGGTGATCAGGGTGATGCAGGACCCCAAAGATCTGCTTAATCAGAGGAAAAACTTTGACCTGACGATAAACACAAATGGCACTGCTCACAGACTTAATAATGATGAGTTATTTATTAAATATTAAAACAAAATAAAACTTTGTCAAAAATAGAAGTTCTCCTCCCCAGTTATACACCACTTAAACAGTAAATTTACACTATTTACACACTATTCACATACATACAGGCCGCATTGAGTGGGCCCACACACACACGCATGCACGCGTCCACGCACACACACAACTGTAAGTCTAAATACAGTTTTTATCACCATGTCTCCTACTTTCAGATGGAAGTTTGTAAACGATTCATAATTGAGCTTAAACACCTCACATCTATGTTCAGCCACCCCCCCCCCACCAAAAAAAAACCAATTAGCACATTTATATGATGAAAGTTCATAGGTCAGCTTTTCTTTTTTCCAGGACTACCCCCAGGTCTCTGTTCTGTGGGGAGCTGAACACAAGTCTATGGCTGTTGTGAGATATAATTAAAAGCAGAAAAGTGGCATCCAGACAGGAAAATTTCTCACTGACTGTTTGACCAGAGTGCACAAATTTCGACAGCGCATCTAGAGAGGTAGGGTTAAATTGAGTTAAAGGGTACATATCATGATTAATCTCAGGTGCAGTGACGGAGAGCAGTGTGCAGGCAGTCTGATTTGAGAGACTAATTTGAATATCACGACCAATTAAGTCAAAGAAAATTAAGAAAATTAATTAAGAAAAATTCAACAAAATCATTTGCAGTAAAAGGGCTAGATTGAGGGGAGTGATTCTGGGTAAGTTTAGATACTGTATCAAAAAGGAACCTGAGGTTATTTTTGTTAAAAATCTCTCCTGTCTATATATTTGTCATATCCATGGTCATTCATGACTGTGTTACTTCATTAGTCTTGTTCAGCCAGAGTTTGTCTGTAAGGTCTCTCTCTCCTCAACATTTTCCCTTTTCAGATGATTAGATTTCAGTTTATGTATCGACAATAGGATATCAGTTACTATGACAACAATAAAAATTCAGCTAATATGACTGTCCGCAGCAATTATAACAGACAGTAACAGTCAAACTAACACAAAAACTCTACATCCATGAATGAGTGAAATGACATTTCATGATTTAACTAAACCTGAAGAAGCTGTCAAAAGCTTTTCTCTAGATTTTTATTTTCATTTTCAGTACTATTGTTTTTTGACATGTGTGTTGTGTATTTTGATGTGTGTGACATTGTGACAAGTGTGTTGTGTTTTCTTATGTGTTTGAAACTATGATGTGTGTATTGTGTATTTTCTTGAGTGTGACTGTTATACAGAGCTGTTAGTTAGTGACTTTAATGTTGTGTTTGTCTCTGACCATCTCATGTCAGCCTCTGTTTGTGTCTCTTTCACCGTAAACTGTTTCTGACCACAGACCTGCTGTTGTGTGGATGTTTTCTCAGTGCTGGACTCTTCTCCATACGCCTGTGACGTTACTAAGTGTGAAAAACACTAGCAGTGTTGTTGTTCTTGGTTTATACCACAGCCCTGACTGTTAACGGTTATTCACACCTCACTATTCACTCTCCTCATGCAACTATGTACCACTCAAACCCTCTTAAAACTCTTTTCATGCATAACAGACAAATGCTGGGTTGAGTTTGTTTCACATTCTTTATTAGTGTTATTAAACTCCACTTTGAACAGTTAAAGTGGATATTTTTTAAAACTAGAGTTCTACATTCAGACATAGTGAGATCAGTCTGATTATTAACCTGTCCGTCACTCTGCCCAATGCCTGTCTGTCTCCGTCAGTCTCTGTAACCAATCATCTTTTTCCAACCACAGGCTGTACTGTTGGCCGGATGTTTATCTGAGAGGTGGACAATGCTGGGTATAAACCACAGACACTGCTGTGTGTCAGTAACCCAACAGAGTTTCTGTTACTCACATGGTTATACTGGAGTGACTGATACCAGTGACCCTACAACATTCAAACACACTTATATTCTGTTCATTTCATCCTTTTCACTGGAACAAGACCCCCCCCCATGTGTTAATAGCTGATTGACTGTAATCTGTGTGTTAGTGTGCTGTTATCTGATTGACTGTAATCTCTGTGTTTGTGTATTATTATCTGACTGTAATCTGTGTGTTAGTGTGTTAATACCTGACTGACTGTAATCTGTGTGTTAGTGTGTTATTATCTGACTGACTGTAATCTGTGTGTTAGTGTGTTATTGTCTGATTGACTGTAATCTGAGTGTTAGCGTGTTATTATTTGACTGACTGTAATCTGTGTGTTGGTGTTTCATTATGTGACTGACTGTAATCTGTGTGTTGGTTGTGTTATTAGTGACTGACTGTAATCTGTGTGTTGGTCATGTTATCAGCTTCTTCAGTCAGATGTATCAGACTGTTGGCTGGGTGTGTTTTGTGTGGATGACTTTTCTCTATATGTCTGTGAGTCTGATCTGTGAAAACACCAGCAGGTTCCTGTTTCTCATTCCAGTGGATCAGACACTGACAGCCACGGACCATTTAAAGCCTCTTAAATCCCTCATCATCCACATTCTCCCTGTGTATCACACACACACGCACACACACACTCACACACACACACACACACACACACACACACTCACATACACACACTCATACACTCACACTCACACACACAGAGGGAACTCATAAAACAACTGAGGTCACAGGTTTTAGAAAATGACACCGTTTTTAAAAAACGTCTGTACGTAGGTGTGAAAACTGTGAAAGGTTCTCAGAGTTTAACTCTTCTGTTGTTATGACTCAAACTTCTGCTTTTCTGAATTCAGAATGTGACATAATGTTTCATGGGAAGTATTTCACACTCAGTCTGTTCTTAATAAAAAAAAATTTTAGATTTTTTTTGCACATACATGCATGGACCCCTTGAGTGCTTTTGTTTTACTTTGATTTGTTTAAAGGGACTCGTGTGCGTAGTCAAAAAACGAAATCAAAAAAGAATTAATGTAGGTGCAAAAGTAAGTGAACCCCTAGCTGCATTGGTTGATTCAAGTAGGTAATAGAATCAGGTGGGACATAATTGGGTGCTTAATTAACCAATCAAATCAGAGATCTTTATGAAAGAGTTTGGGCAGCACTGATTAAACTGGAGAAGAAACCGGGTCAGGTTAGTCTTACCAAAGCCATACAGGTGAACCATGCCGAGAAGAAAGGAGATCTCAGAGGACATCAGTCTGGGGAAAGCTATCTGAAATCATCTCCAAAAGATTTCAGCTCCACCCTGTGAGGCAAATAATCTACAAATGGAGAGCATTCATGACTGTAAAAGTAAGATTATAAAAAGCAAGCAAAGCAGATGCGTTCTGTCCACCTTGATTTTTTCCCCATGGAAATCAACCCAACTTTCCCTACGTAACATTCAGTTCTGAAACCTGTCACAATGTGGGCTGCTTCTCAAAAGGCACTGAGGCAGAGCCCACTCGGGAAGGTGCTGCTCTCATTTCTTGTAACATAGCGCATAGTCTCAGAACAGTTAATCCGTGACAATCCAGAGCCAAGGCCAGGGAGCAGGCAAAAAGGCTAAACCGACCGTCTGCTAGCTGCACAGAGTCGTCACCCAGGTTAAACTATATTGAGACTGTGTCTGTTCCCCGACCTATACGAAAATGTAGAAATACTCAGAGAATTTGTTCTAGTAACCTAATTAACATAGATTTAAATCATACTGAATGTACCGCCAGCACCTTCGATCTAAAACTAGGACTGTTAAATATTAGATCTCTTACTCCTAAAGTGCTCATTGTCAATGAAATTATTACTGATCAGGAGTTTAATGTACTGTGTTTAACAGAAACGTGGATCAAACCAAATGAGTACGTCGCATTAAATGAAGCTAGTCCTCCCGGATACAGTTATATACACCAGCCTCGTGTAACTAGCAGAGGAGGAGGCGTTGCAGTTATTTATAATGATGATCTAGGCATCATACAAAAACCTCTACATAAATTCAATGCGTTTGAAGTTCATTATACAAACATAACATATGTAGCCAAAAAAAATACCCAGTCTATCACACTAATTATTATCTATAGACCGCCTGGGCCGTACTCTGAATTCCTCTGTGAATTTGCAGATTTTATCTCAAACCTTGTTATTTCTTTAGACAAAGCTCTAATTGTCGGAGACTTTAACATTCATTTTGATAACCCACAGGACCCTCTGAGAACAGCGTTCGTGTCCATTCTAGATTCAGTAGGGATTAATCAGACGGTCATAGGGCCCACTCATAATGGTGGCCACACCCTCGATCTTATACTAACACTCGGACTAAATGTAGGAAGTATAGTCACATTTCCACAATCTGAAGCTATCTCAGATCATTATCTTATCTCATTCAAAATATTTCTTAGTAATAATATATGCAGCTCGCCACGCTATCATAATAAACGTACGTTTACGCCAGCTACTACGCAGAACTTTATCAATAATCTCCCAGAGTTATCAACTTTGACTGGAACAATGTCACACCCCACAGAACTTGATCAGGCAACTGAATCTTTAGAGTTAACATTCCGCAACACCTTAGATAATGTGGCCCCACTTAAAAGGAAAATAATCAGAGAGAAAAAACTAGCTCCCTGGTATAATGAGCACACACGCGCCTTAAAACTTACCACTCGAAAATTAGAACGTAAATGGCGCCAAACTAAATTGGTAGTATTCCAGTTAGCATGGAAGGAGAGCCTCTTGAGCTATAGAAAAGCTCTTAGTGCCGCTAGATCAATGTATCTCTCCACCCTAATAGAAGACAACAAAAATAATCCTAGATTTTTATTTAATATCGTATCAAAACTAACTGGGAATAAAAGCACCTCGGAAACAGGCACACCATCAATGTTCAGTGGCGACGCATTTATGAATTTTTTCAATAGCAAAATTGAAAATATCAGGCAAACAATCCAGGCTATAAATTTTAAACCAGATAATTTGATCACTAACACTGTAGATAACAATATAACTAGGCCTATATCAGATCAGCGATTAGAATGTTTTACTCCCCTTCAGGCGACTGAATTGACCTCACTAATTTCTTCATCAAAATCACCAACTTGCGTACTAGATCCCTTACCTACACGTTTCCTTAAGCAGATACTGCCAGTAGTCATCGAACCGCTTCTAAAAATAATCAATTCCTCCCTTAGTACTGGCTATGTACCAAAATCTTTTAAACTAGCAGTTATCAAACCCCTAATTAAAAAACCTGACCTTGACCCCTGTTCATTGTCCAACTACAGGCCAATATCTAACCTCCCCTTTATTTCCAAGATCCTAGAAAGGGCTGTAGCACAGCAGTTATGCTCATACTTACATAAGAATAACATCCATGAACTGTATCAGTCAGGATTTAGGCCTCATCACAGCACAGAGACAGCACTGGTTAAAGTTGCAAATGACCTATTACTGGCCTCTGATCAGGGTTGTGTCTCCTTGCTTGTGCTACTTGACCTTAGTGCAGCCTTTGACACCATTGATCATACCATTCTCCTTGATAGACTAGAAAATGTTGTTGGAGTTAAGGGAACGGCCCTCTTATGGCTTAGGTCCTACTTAACTGATCGTTATCAGTTTGTTGATGTAAATGGTGAGTCCTCTGCACATACTGAGGTAAAGTTCGGAGTCCCGCAAGGTTCTGTTTTAGGCCCACTGCTTTTCTCTTTATATATGCTACCTCTAGGTAATGTTATTCGTAAACACGGTATTAGCTTCCACTGCTATGCTGATGACACACAGTTGTATGTCTCAGCGAAGCCAGACGAGAGACACCAACTTAACAAAATTGAGGAATGTCTAAAGGATATTAGGCACTGGATGCTTATGAATTTCCTCTCACTCAACACTGAAAAAACAGAAGTACTTGTACTAGGATCACATGCAGCTAGGAGTAAGCTTTCCGACCACATAGTTACTCTGGATGGCCTTTGTCTTTCATCAGGTGTGGCAGTAAAAGATCTTGGTGTAATTATTGACTCCAGTCTTTCATTTGAAGCTCATGTAGATAATATTACCAAGATAGCCTTCTTTCATCTTAGAAATATTAACAAGATAAGAAATGCATTGTCATTTCAAGATGCTGAAAAATTGGTTCATGCTTTCATTACCTCTAGATTAGACTACTGTAATGCCTTACTGTCTGGATGCTCTATTAGGTGTATAAATAAGCTACAGTTAGTTCAGAATGCAGCGGCCAGAGTTCTTACTAGAACCAAAAAATATGATCACATCACCCCTATCTTATCCACACTGCACTGGCTCCCAGTCAAATCTCGTATTGATTATAAAATCTTACTATTAACATATAGAGCATTAAATGGTCTTGCGCCACAGTACCTGCGCGAACTCCTGGTCTTTTATGATCCACCACGCCTACTTAGATCAAAAGGTGCAGGCTATTTGTTGGTACCTCGAGTTATGATGGCTACAGCAGGGGGCAGAGCCTTCTCTTACAGAGCCCCACAGTTATGGAATAGCCTCCCAATTAATGTTCGAGACTCAGACACAGTCTCTATGTTTAAGTCAAGGCTGAAAACTTATCTGTTTAGCCAAGCCTTTTGCTAATAGCTCTTTACTAGGCAAAGGAGCAGATCTGGAGGGTTCTCGGGCATAGATTGTTTGGTGAACTGGGATGTTTGGATGCTGTCGCCCCCCCACTTTAACATGTTCACTCAGGTTTGTTGACTGTGGAGTGGGTGGCCGCCTTGTGTCCCAGAGTGCCATCATGTCCATATTACCTTCTAGCTCTCCCTTTTAGCTATGCTGTACTAGTTAGTCTTGCTGGAGTCCCTGCCTGCACTCGGCACACGATGTATATTTACCTTAACCATTATGTGGAAATGAACATCTAACAATGTGCCTCTCTCTCTCGCTCTCTCTCTCTCTCTCTCCCTCTCTCTCTCTCCCTCTCTCTCTCTCTCTCTCTCTCTCTCTCTCTCTCTCTCTCTCTCTCTCTCTGTCGAGCCACACATGCTACTCCTGAGACACCAGTGATCCTGACTCCTCCCGCCCTGTGGACCGACCCATCCTGGTGTTATCATCTTCCATCCCCCGTCAGCCTCCTGTCTACATCGCCATCCCCTTTGTTCATGCCCCAATTTACTTTCAGCTGTAACTGCCCACGTGGTCGGCACCTATTGCACACCTGTCTGACTAAGGAGGGGTCTCCTCTCTCTGTGGTCCTCCTCAAGATTTCTCCCATTTTCCCATTTCCCTCTTGGGTTTTTGGGGAGTTTTTTCTTGCCCGCCATGAGGATTAAGTCAGGGGGTGCCGTCATATTTTGATTTGACTGTTGTGGCCTGTAAAGCCCTTTGAGACTGTAAACAGTGATATTGGGCTCTAAATAAACTTGAACTTGAACTTGAACTTGAACATGGCACTGGCACTGGCACGAACACCATCCTCGTAGAAAATAGGTATAAATTTCTCTGGCCCCTGATAATCCAAATTACTAGAAGACTCCTAAATCAAAAATAAATCAACATTTCAGGCTCTGGAGCTCAGGGGAGCTCCCTTGGGTTCTCCCTAACCTCTTAGGGGTAAATTGGTCTGTCATAGCCCCTGCTATAGAGAGGCAAATACAAAAATTTAAATTTTGACCTCCGGTCCCCTGGTAACCTAAAACATGAATTTCTCTCTTATTTACTGTACAAGACTATGGGGCTCAGGGCACCTCCCTGATCCTCTCTTTGAACATTTGGGGGTAAATTGGTGTCTCACCCCCTGCCCAATACAGCTATTTAAATTTACATGACAAAAAACGAATAACACTGCACTGTTTTAGCATTGTAGCTTAAATAAAATGCTGTGAATTTGTCTGGGTTTGGTGTTAACTGATTTGTATGAGATACAGTACATAGCTACAATCCTCTGGCAATTATTTGGCAACATGCAGTAATAGCATACATAGTCAGAATGTAGCATACATGTTAACAGTTGGATTTTAATACCATTTATTTACATAATAAACATCTAGCCATTTGTTCTCAATGTCAAATATGGTCTGAAAAATGTACCGAGAAGTCTGGAAATTTGAGTCTGGAAAAGTATGGAATTTTGAAATGGAAAATGTGTAGGAACCCTGTTTCATATGCTTTCCCATTTTTTAGGTAGTTTTCCTTTTGGTAAATGAACAGTCACTGGAGTGGGAGCGTATTGTACCGATTGCCAGAGCAAAGACCTCTGGAGCATGTAGACTTCTAGACCTTTTGACTCTTTGAACTGATAAGAATCAAAAGGAGAATCTTTTGTGAAATTTGTAAGATACTGACATCTGCTGGTCAACAACATTCACCGCAACTTTTAACTGCTGTGTGATGAAGGCAGTTTAACTGATAAATGTCATATGTTTAACATATGGGGAACATGGGAAAACCTCTCAGTTCTGACATTGACTCTGTTCTGGTCTCACAGTATACCATTATCACCCACATCACTGTGTTTTAGAGAGAGCAGGAGTCTGACCAGTGAGACCGGTATGACCAGTGAGACCAGTCTCAGTAAAACAGTAACTTCTGACCAAACACTCCCTCTGTAGATCTATGTGTTCTTCCTGGAGTTCAGAGGGTGTGAATAGGCAACTGGAGCCAGTACAGGAGGGACCCCAGAGGCAACTGAAGTGGGGATTGGAGCCGAAGGAGAAGCCTCCCATGCAACAGAAGTGGGGACTTCCAAGGTGACTGGAGCCAAGAGCGGAGCCTCTGAGGCGACTGGAGCAGGGACAGGAGCTGGAGGAGGGGCCTCCGAGGCAACCAGAACGGCAGCCGAGGGAGGGAGGGAGGACCAGGAACTGGAGCATGGTCATAAATCAGCAGGTATGGGAAGCCCAGAAGAGTATACGATCTCTGAGGCAACACGAGCAGGACCTAGAACAGAAACAGGGGCAGGACAGGACTCGGGAGCGGGCAAATCAGGCACAGGCACTGGAGCGGGCTTGACGTCATCCATTGCACGGGGCAGCAGAGAGACCTAATGTCTTTTAGAGCCACGCGTCTTTTTGGAAACTTTTAAAGGTGGCTCTAGGGAGTCAAGAGGACCAGAGATCAAGACCAGGAGCTAGCTCCAGAACCACCCAGGCCAGACTCGAACCCCGTTCGTTCAGTTCCTGGCTGCTAACTCCTCCACTAAGCCACCCTGGCATCAGAGTATTCCCAGTTTCTCCAATCTTTGGCCCCAACTCCATGAACTGGGGGTCAAAAGTGAGAAGAGAAACTGGGTGACAAACTCCTCAAAGCTGGCTTCACAGAAAAATTCTGGGTAGCATGCTGGGGACACCATCAAGCGTTCCAGGGCTTGCCACCCCAGGCAACCGATGATGACACTTGTTTGCTCCTGGTCCCCACGGATCCCCTTGAAAGAGAAGTACAGGAGGCATTCCTCCAGAAACTCCTTGCACCTCTCAGGAGACCCGTTGTTGCGTCCTGGTCTGTGGTCCATCTGGCGTTCACCTGCTGCATCCAAAGGTCGGTCTTGTGTTCTGTCAGGCTTGGAGGAGGAGGCTGGATGCAATCAACAGGCATGCAGCACAAACTTGTAGTGGTTCAGTCATACTAAGAACATGTTTATCTTCCATCCTACAAAGTTTGGTGAGGCTCTATACCTGCCAAGATATTAATGCTCAAATATGGTTTCCCAGATAAGTCGTTTTTGAGAGTGTAAAAATGAAAAAATATCAAGGGCGAAAACAATATAAAAAAATTGGAACTGAACAAAAATATTTTACAGGCTTTAGTTTTGGAAGCCAAACATTATATTGACAAACTTTAAACTAAATCTGAGATGGTGCTGCAACCACTTTCCTGGATTCTGTCTAATTTGACACGGAGTGACCCACACACACACGTATGTATGTATGTATGTATCTATCTATCTATCTATCTATGTGTGTGTGTCTGTGTGTATGTGTGTGTTTGCTTTGCTGGTTAATATTAGAGTGTGGTGGATGTGGGAATGAGATCGTTACTGAATGTTAATGTGATTTTTTCCACTTGCATACAAGAGGACCTACAGTGTGTGTGTTATTTAATCTGTAAAAAAATGTTGTTTTAAGACAAACAAATTAATCATTCACTTTTCATATATTAAAATATTTGCCAAAAAACCTATTTATCTTCTGTGTTTCTGTGCTGACTGATTTTTCATTCTCTGTAATGTAAAATGCTGACTGATTTCTTGTCTTCTGTCTGAAAACCACATAAACACAGTCTGGATCTGAGACCTCAGAGTCCTGGTCTGGTTTAGAATGAGGAAACAGAACAGGAGGGTGAGTTCTCATGTGTGAGAAGTGAAACAGTAAGTTCTGTGGTGTGTCATATGACTGTAGTGTGAATTCTCTTATAAACACATATAAATCCACTCTGATCTGACTAAGTCCACACTGAGTGTCCAGTTTTAGACAGAGATAAAACAATGACCTTTCACTGCATCATATAGGACTGAAACACTACTGACCAACTAACACATTCCAGACAATCTTCAGACCTCATACTGTAAATATAAACTCCACAGAAAAGACACCGCCCACTAATGACATCACAACTACCACAAACTCATCTTTACTTCCCTGTTTCACCTTTAGAACTTACATCTAGTTAATCACAGAATCCCAGTTATAGGTTTTATTGCTCTACACTTTATAACACACAGGTCAAATC
Organism: Chanos chanos; assembly: GCF_902362185.1. Classification (NCBI taxonomy): domain Eukaryota; kingdom Metazoa; phylum Chordata; class Actinopteri; order Gonorynchiformes; family Chanidae; genus Chanos; species Chanos chanos. Next base: position 42,527,328 of record NC_044503.1, read on the forward strand.
CCCACATCACACGACAGGACAGTTCATTTCCATAAACAAACTGTGTGATGGTGGTGTGTCAGATGTTCCCAGTGATAATAAGATGATCAGATAATGACAGTAGTGTAGTTCTGCTCTGACACTACAGGTGACTTTCACTTTCGTTTTTGTGATGGGGACCAGAGAGGCATGGCCTACCAGCCCTCATACAGGGAAAATAAACAGCTGACTCTTTGTGTAGGTAGAAAAGAATGAACTGACTGTTTACTAGACTTTATTTTTCCCGCTGAATTATTTCAAAACAAATGAAATTCAAATTTTATTTGTCACACACCCAACCACAGTACCGCGTGCAGTGAAATGCTTATTACGACTGTCCGAATGATAAAAAGAGCAAAAGATAGAGATAAAGGATAAAAATAGAATATAATAAAAGGGAGAATTTTTTTTTTAAATCCTCTCATTGTTTCTTTCCTTTCTTTTCCTCTCACATATGTTGTTTTTATCTGTCTATATATACACCTTTCACTCAGTTGCACTGCCTTTTACCACACTGTTGGTGGTTAAACTGACCCAACAGACACAACAGTCCACACTGAATCAAACAAAATCCTAAAGAGTCAGTGTTGGGTCGATGTTGAAATATTTCGTCAAGATGATGCCATAAATAACACCTACATAGATAACACACTTTTAACTTAAGTTGTGTTAGAATTCATTCTGCTAGGCAAACATAACTGAGTGATAAATAATCAGAATGATAAGTTTGTATTGTCTGTTGTGATGCATTTGGTATTTGAAAATAAAGATGTCCTTATTTAATAATGCAATGCCAACAGATGCTAACAGGATGTTGGATAAAAGCTAAGGGTCAGGTGTTAGCTAGAGCCTGTTCTAATTAAAACTGTTTATCACCTATCACTAGGACTGGACCCTGGACCCTGGGCCTTTACACTACACCCTCCATCTACACTGTTTATTGTACATGTCCTTTATTCATCTCATTTCACTAAATTACCTCAGCCTGATGTTACCCAGTCCACTGTCTTGCACATAAACTTCACATATCTACACTTTACTCCAGACACAGTCACACTGCTGTTTTTACCTTCTCTTATACATTTTATATTTGTATTTGTATTTGTAAATTTCAAACACCATCATAATTATCCAGGTTCTGATCAACATTTCCTTTGTCTTAGCTACTGATAAATCTAAAGTATTTAAACAATGAACACCTACACACCTTCACTCAGTGCTGTCAGCACAGTGAGAGATCATCAACAGAACGAATGAGTCTTTACAGACCAATTAGGTGTAGATATTTTGGCGTTTTTCTGTGCGACAGAGATAATAATTTCGAATATCCGGCGCATAATTATGTTGCAGCGTAACGTCCAAATAGTGTATGAAATATCAACAGCAGTTAACCATTATCCCCTAGTGAGTGTTCCATGTAGCAAACACTATGTAGTGAGTGAGTGAGTGAGTGAATAAGTGAGCATTTTGAACACGGGGACAATTTAGACACTGGAGAGCAAACAGTTTTGTTTTTGTTTTGTTTTTTTACCGCTAATTCGCTTATACGCCTCTACAGACTCAGGCCACTTTGCCATTTTGAAAGCTCTATACTTTTGGAAGCTTAGAAACCTGTTTTTTGGTTACTTTGAACCCTTCAAGAAAATTTGATTTAAACCACCGTGTATCTTCTGCCTGCATATTTGTCTGCTTGCCCACCTACCCCTTTGCCTGCCTGCCTGCTCACCTCTCTCCCACCATCACTGAACACAGGTATGACTCACAGCCCAACAGTATCTATTAAGAGGTGTGTAACAACTGAAACAGCGTCTAATACTGGATTTAATTTTTTGGTCATTACAATAACTTACAGGCTAAATGAATTATGCAGTTGTGGGGATGCTGATCAGAAATTCAGTGACAATAGGGTTAGTTTTTCCAGCTCATTTTTGAAGAGTTCTCCTGTTATTAATTGTCTTGTTTTTATTAACAGGAGTGTTCTTATTTCACTCTCATTTAGACCTTTGTCTCAGTTTGGCTATCACTGATCGACTTCTCTCGTCTAATAGGTCTACCTGCCATTGGACTCACTGTTCAATCTTTAGTTCCACATGTTTCTTGTACTCTACTCTAAACACCTTGTATGAATATGTCTGTTTACTGAAGTGACATGCTCAGGTCTATGACATTCTCTGAGTTACAGGGTCAAGAGTTTTGCTGGTTGTTTACCAGTGTGACGATTTCCACATGTTTATTTCCTGTCTTCACCTTGCCCTCAGATATCATTCTTTCTTTTTCATTTATTTTTTAAACTATGTTTTTGGATCTTCACAGGAAAAAGTTTCTTTTTTTCAAAGAAATATTTTAATATCGGAATAATGTAGACACTTTTTAACCTTAGAGGATGATAATGCTTACATACTGAAACACAGACATTTTTAGATTCTGTGTTGAAAATATACATAAAAATGATCTAAAAACACATATTTCATAGAAAAGGACATGTATAGAATAACAGTTAAGTAAACATTAGAGCATGTTCTCATGTCAGTGTATCAGTCAGATATTACTGTCCATCAGTGATAATTAGGCCTATACTACAGTCAGATATTACTGTCCATCAGTGATAATTATACTACAGTCAGATATTACTGTCCATCAATGATAATTATACCACATTCAGACTTTACTGTCCATCAGTGATAATTATACCACAGTCAGACATTACTGTCCATCAATGATAATTATACCACGGTCAGACATTACTGTCCATCAGTGATAATTATACCACAGTCAGATATTACTGTCCATCAGTGATAATTATACCACAGTCAGATATTACTGTCCATCAGTGATAATTATACCACAGTCAGATATTACTGTCCATCAGTGATAATTACATCACAGTCAGATATTACTGTCCATCAGTGATAATTACATCACAGTCAGACATTACTGTCCACCATCAGTGATAATTATACCACAGTCAGACATTACTGTCCATCAGTGATAATTATACCACAGTCAGATATTACTGTCCATCAGTGATAATTACACCACAGTCAGATATTACTGTCCATCAGTGATAATTATACCACAGTCAGATATTACTGTCCATCAGTGATAATTATACCACAGTCAGATATTACTGTCCATCAGTGATAATTATACCACAGTCAGATATTACTGTCCATCAGTGATAATTACACCACAGTCAGATATTACTGTCCATCAGTGATAATTACACTACAGTCAGATATTACTGTCCATCAGTGATAATTACACCACAGTCAGATATTACTGTCCATCAGTGATAATTACACTACAGTCAGATATTACTGTCCATCAGTGATAATTACACCACAGTCAGACATTACTGTCCATCAGTCATAATTATACCACAGTCAGACATTACTGTCCATCAGTGATAATTATACCACAGTCAGTTATTACTGTCCATCAGTGATAATTACACCACAGTCAGATATTACTGTCCATCAGTGATAATTACACCACAGTCAGATATTACTGTCCATCAGTGATAATTATACCACAGTCAGATATTACTGTCCATCAGTCATAATTACATCACAGTCAGATATTACTGTCCATCAGTGATAATTACACCACAGTCAGACATTACTGTCCATCAGTGATAATTACACCACAGTCAGATATTACTGTCCATCAGTGATAATTATACCACAGTCAGTTATTACTGTCCATCAGTGATAATTACACCACAGTCAGATATTACTGTCCATCAGTGATAATTACACCACAGTCAGATATTACTGTCCATCAGTGATAATTATACCACAGTCAGACATTACTGTACATGTGTGATAATTACACCACATGATTCATTTATCAGACATCTACATCAGCAATCAGTAATAATATTCTGATCGTGTTTTTCCCTGATGTCGACAGTAAGACAATGACAGAGTGTTTGAACTTAATGAATTAAACTTATTCTGTATTTATAATAATATCCTGAGATTATGAGTGAGACAGTGACAGCACCTGTGTTTTACTGTGTTCATACTAAAAATGAAATGTTTAAGAAATCTGTCCCAAAGATCAAAACTTAAATTGTGTGTTTTATTTGGTAAATTGTTATGGGGTTTTAAAGTAAAACAGTTAAAGTTCTTTTTTTGCAATGAAATATTTTTGTTAAATGTCCTAATAATGAAGCATTGAGAGACCCTGATATTGTAATGTGTGAAACATAAAATCCTTTTTCTCCCTGTTGGTTAACTGGGCCTGACTTTTTGTATGAAATCTAGACTTTTACAGTAGTTCTAATCAGTAATCTGACTCACTATGAACTCATCTTTAATTTGAGATTATATGAATCCATATCTGATAAACCATTTAGAAAGTACAGCACATCATCCTCCTGAGGATTAAGTCAGGCGGTGTTGTCCTGTTTTGTTTGCTTTAAACCTGTGGGCATGTGAAGCCCTTTGAGACTGTAAACAGTGATATTGGGCTTTAAATAAACTAAGAACCTGAACTTGAACTCTACACAGTGGCCCTGCTTTAGGTCACTTTGACTACACATCTGTGTCGTATCAGGCAGGTGAGTGTGTCTGTGTGCATTAGAGACTTCTGACTTGGTGAATGAGGTCGAACTGAGACTTTAGGTTTAACCGTTTTATCTGAAACATGTCAGAACACATTTAACACCACGCGGCAGGTAAAAAGTCAACAGAAAAGACACCGCCCACTCATGACATCACAAAAGACGAACTCATTCTTACACCTCCCCTACATACGTTTATCAAACTAGATACAGCCCTCGTATTTGGGCGTCACAAACAAGAGAATTCTGTGGAAATATGTTACAGTAACAATTGTCTGTCTCCATTTCTGTGAGCGTACTTAAACGCATAGCTGCGTGCCACTTGCTACCGTAACTTGCTCGTAAATGCCAGAATCCGTGCATTTCGGACAAACGGACAAAGAAGCGTGCATCGAAGATCTATTTCGCCCTAAAAAGACCCCATTTTTGAGCGACATTATAAGATTAATAGTTTTGTGTATTGTTTAATTATGATTATCGACACAGTCACATACAGAAACTTGAATCCCTGACTAACTTCCTCGTTTTCTACAGTCATAGAAAAAGGGCACAGCACGCGGCTAGGAGAGTCCTAACAATGTGTATGAGGTGACGTCCACGCTACAAAGCGCCAGTTTACGTCTCTGCTTCCTCTTTGTAATAGCAGACAAACGCAGCAAGTACAGTGTAGGGACTATAACTGTACGTTCACACTGAGCGCGGCGAGAGCGTTAAAAGACGCTGAAACCTCCCTGCCAACAACGCTGTTGAACACTGTGGACGCTCTGACGTTGATGAAATAGGCGGGTACAAGTTCCTTCGGAAAGCTTGGTTATGCAAATGTTTTTTAAAGGGGCCACAAAGCAAACAAACAGGTCGAGCGGTATGTTTGTGCTGACTGACCACCAGCAGGCTATAAGTTAACCTTATGAGATATTTCAATTGTGAAGGTCAGAAATCGATCGATGACAGAAATAAATTAACAATGCTAATTACATATTTCGTAACAAAATAAACTAACGAAAAACACGACTTAAAAGCTTTTTTGTTGTGTGTCTTTTGTGTTAATGCTAGGCTAGGTCAAATTCCAGCATGGAGTTTATAGGACACGTTTACTAGCCTGGGTCTTTAATTAACACTAACGTTTCTGCATAACCTAAATTACAGTACAACATAGGGAAACCCGCCACAGATATGATCAGTTTCTCCTCCATTTTGCTTAGGACCAAAAGTTTTGTGGGAACAATAGTTTATACTGTTGTGTTCTCTAAAATTCTCTAGAGCGGAGCACTTCCAAATTCCTATTGGTTGCCGCGTCATATCTCATTACCATAAAGTTAACCGAACTTCAACTGTGTTTTGACGCCCAAACCACCCTCGCCGTGACGCCCTTTGCCGCGACGCTCTTCGCCGCTTAAAGACGCTGGCTCTCATAGAGAATGAATGACTTCCGGTCACTTTGACGCTCTCGCCGCTCTCAGTGTGCACGTACAGTGAGAACGGAGAATGACACAGGCAGCGTTTAGTCGTTCTGGTGTTGTTCTGAAAGAAACAATTAATCTCATTAATGCCATACAACACAGAGTAGGTCTACTTATCCACCCAAAGGCAACCGTGGTGCGATCTTGAGTAGATGGCCTGATCTGTATATCCCCCTGATTTGTATATGATTTGTACATTTCAAAGTGCTTTGATACAGTTTTAATAAATATTTAAGTGCCAGTCAGTTTTTTGCATCAGCATTTTCTGTCGTGGGGGTACACATGGCTTATTTTCAACTCTGTTAAACATATTTGACTGCTGTTCATCAACACTGTGTCAGTAGGTCCATATTTAACTATCAGCAGACTGCTGTAAATCTGAGACATTACTGTGTTTTGATTAAAAGTTATTAGAAGAAAAAAACTGTTTTGAAGATGTACATAAAAACTGAAAATATAACTTATTTCACCCAGGTCAAGGAAGAATATTGTGCTATAAAATCTGTAAAATTTCCAGCACAGAAGTGAAAGGGTATTAAACTGCATCCAAAATGATGAACATGAGAAAACTGCATTGGACAGAAGAGAAATCCACAGTCATCTGTAAGAAATCTGAATCTCACACAGGAGTAAACTCTTCACCATGTGAGAAATCAGAAACATGTGACCAGATCTCTTATGGACTGCATTCAGTCAGAGCCCTGTGTTAAATCTATTACTGTGTTTAACAGTGATGGAGCCCTGTGTTAAATCTATGACTGTGTTTAACTGTGACATTGTCCTGCATTAAATCTTTGACTGTGTCTAGCTGTGTTTTCTGTCCCTCCCAGTTCTACATGGATCCTGATAAACCTGTCTGTTCAGAAGTTGTTTGTTTCTGACTTTGAGTGGAGGAGTGTTTTCACTCCTGATGACAGGTAGGACAGTGTGAAAGGAAAATGAAAGTAGAGAACATTTAGACTAAAGAGAAACAAGTCTAAAGTGAAGATTGTATCTAAGATTTTATTTGAGCTGCGTATGTTCTAATTGAGTAACCTGGTACATCAGCCAATTCCAGCATCACCAGTTTGGCCATTTGCCCACTGTGACAACAACACATGATCAGATAAAACATTCTGTCTGACTGATTTATCTGACTGACTGGTTTAAGTAACTGATCAGACGTTCATCTTCAAACGAGAACGTCTACGACCTGATCATATTAAACCGGTTAAACATATGATAAACATATTAATCAGTTCACACACTCTCTGTTTTCCTCCTCTCCTGTCGTCCATCTGACAACACACAGACTAGTCTGAGTGACATTTCTCCATATTTACTGTAATTATAGAGAATAAGTTGCACAAGTGCTACAGTAGGGTTCTGCCAGCACCTTGATCCAATGGACAGAGTGACATCTAGTGGCCAATCTTTTTATCTAAACACTGAACACATGTTGATAAGTAATTCTGTTTATTTATTTAGTCATTTATTTATTTATTTATTCATATTCATGCTACATCCTGTGTATTTACAGAGGCTGAATATCCAGTTGTAATCAGATAGAGTAGAATAATACAGTGAAAACCTTTATAACTCTCTCAGCTATTTTCTGTGTGTGTGTGTGTGTGAGAGAGAGAGAGTATATACACTACTGTATACTGTATTTATTCTATAATTGAATGTTCACTCATACTCCTCTGTTCCTACAAATGAGGCTGATTCTCTAAATCCCCTGGTCTGTTCTTTATTCAGAACAAACTACTGAGTGAATATTAAACTCATTAAACTGAGGGCTGAGGTTTTGAGTATTGATTCAGTGAATGTGTCTGTATGACTGAATGTGAACTTACATATTCACAATATCAGCAAAACATTTTCATTCCTCTGCGAAAAACCACACATGATCTGTACTGACTCTGTCTGACAGACAGGTTAATACACATCTGTGTGTCTGTTTGTTTTGGTTACTGTCTTCCCTCTCTCTCATTGGCTGCCTGAGGAAACTGTAAGTAGACAGTGATTGGTTTGAGGCTGTGCCAGTCAGAGGTGCAAGTGGATAAAAGGAGGAGAGAACAGTGTTTGCAACTGTTCACTAACAATCAAGACATTTTCAAATGGAGACCAGATTCAGTCTGTTCTTTGGATTAGACTCATGCAGTGGAAAACAATATAGAGGGCCATACAATGTCGGGCCACAAGGGGGCGCTAACTAGCTATAATCCTTTTCTTCTCCTGTTTTTATGACCTTTGTTCTGTTCTAAGAGGGTTTGCTTTGTTTGTTGCTTGTCTGTTTCAGTAGGAAACTACACTTAAGTTTGTCCTAACAGTAAACCATTTCAGTTGATGCCTAAATAAAAGTTTTTGATGCCAAATCCTTCATAAAGGCCACAGCGTGTGTCTGTAGAGTGATGGTGATGCTGTTACATATGCTGATATGGTGTCCATCATATTTCTCCTCATATAATGACATGTTACACATATAATGACATAATGGAAACACAAGAAAACACAAGACAAGTGTGTATATTTTACACTCTACGGTGTCTGTATGAGGACAAACATTTGTCACTGAGACGTAATGTGTGGGAGAGACTCTTCTGATATGTGTGACATTGAGACATGTATGTTGTTGTGGGAGAGACTCCCAGGTCTGGGCCAGATATGACCGAGACCCTTCTCCACACTAAATGCTGAACTTCTTATGCTGAGTTTAAAATGAATGCTAAGTTTCAAAAAGCAGTCAAAATCTTCAGGAGTCCAATGCAGTGTAAGTTTATTGCATTCAGTAGTGAACAAAATACAACAAACTGAGTCAGGTCCCAGGGAGTGACTGAATCTAATACAGAAAATCATGCACTTATATCTAAAATTTTACCTGCATGCTAAACCTATGTATCCAATAAGCGCATAACACGGTTGTATGGTAACACCCCTTACATCATCCGCTTTTGCATGGTCCAACCCATTCGCTTCCAGAATTTTCCCTGGATTTTCCCAGAATTCATTATTCCATACATCACTATTTCTGCAGTTTCCTTTTTTGTTTAAATAAAAAAATAATATTCAACAGTGTCCTCATTTTACCTTGAATGCTCAACCATATCCCCAATCTCACCTCAGATACTTTACCCTTAATGCAGGTGTTTGTTATCAAGCGATGGGCTAGTCCATCCAAGCAACTACATCCTGGCCATTACTTATACTTCCCTGTCACTATAACCTAGATTTTACTCTTTCACTCTTTTCATATGTTTTGCTGATTTTGCATTTTCCCTTTTTGGTATACCGAGGCCCTCTTCCGTTGGCTTCAACTTACAGAGGCCTTCTTCCATTTCAGAGGCCTTCTTCCATTTCTCCAACAGACCAAGTACAGAACCTTGTTGGACAACAGTCTGGAAAGGGCGGGGGGAGGAGACCGATTCCCTCCAAGAAACCTAGTAAGAACGGTCAGCCAGCTAGGACTCGAACCATGCGAACCATTCCCTTTTTTGGTATACCGTTGACTTCAACATTCAGAGCCCTTCTTCCATTTCTCCAACAAAAGTATTGTGACCTGCTGTTGTTTAGGACAGTATCACTCTGTGGTTTAGTGTGTCAGTGCTGACTGATTTAATCACAGCTACACAAAGACCAACAAAAAGAGGCCACAAAAGAAATCGTCTTTTGTTGGTCATCTCCTTTTCCTAATCTCTCCCTTTTCTCCTCTGTTCCTTTTCCTAGTTTCTCCCTTTTCTCCTCTGTTCCTTTTCCTAATCTGTCCCTTTTGATTCCTCTCCCTCTCTCTGTTTCTCTCTCTCTCCTTCCGCCTACACAGAATTTCACCGTCCACATGTTCAAACACTGTCTACTCTGAACAAAAACATCCCCCGACACAAGAAACAGTCAGTCACTAGCAAGCCTGAGACCACAGACAGCTTAATGACCACAGACAGCTTAATGATCACAGACAGCTCACTGACCACAGACAGCTCACTGACCACAGACAGCTTAATGATCACAGACAGCTCACTGACAGCAGACAGCTCACTGACCACAGACAGCTTAATGATCACAGACAGCATACTGATCAAACACAACTTAATGATCACAGACAGCTCACTGACCACAGACAACTTACTGACCACAGAGAGAAGCATCAGAGACTCACATGCACAGTAACTCACAGTGTCTAGTCGGTTAACATAAAATAAAACACTTACTGAAAGATGTTCATCAGAACATCTGAACTAACATCTGAAAATTTGAATGAAAAAAAAAGAGAGAATTTAGAGCTACTTCGGTCCAGATACAAGACAGTGTCAGATAATTTCCCTGTCCTAGAGCAGACTGAACTCAGAATGTACAGTGTGGTGTGTAATGTTGTCTGATAAAGATTTAGAACAGGAGTTAACACAGGCTGGTAAACACTGTTCAGTCTTTTGATGGCATTTGTAAGAAAGTAAATCTGTACATGATCATAGATTCTTCCTTGTTAAATTCTAAAAATGATTTCACTGGACTGACTACATGCATATCATTAAGATCATTAAAAATAAATCCATTTAAATTCAGTGATAAATATCAAATCTAAGTCTTTAAGGACTGTCAGGAGATGATCTCAGAACTCAAACACCACATCAGTACAAAGTGCCCAGTTCATCAACGTTTCACACACTG